>NW_020448486.1:1348678-1399331 GCF_003343035.1 Apteryx rowi | reverse complement strand
CTTTTTGAAGACTGGGGTGACATTGGCTTTCTTCCAGTCCTCAGGCACCTCTCCTGTTCTCCATGACCTTTCAAAGATGATGGAGAGATGGAGATCTATAAATCAAATTCTCATCAGTCATTCAAAAATTTGGTTAGGGGCTACCAAGGATAAATTCCTTGTAAGTAACTTGCATAGAGTCAATTACAAACTCRGGGGCAAAGTTATAATTTATCTTCTAGGAAATCTTTTGATTGACACAATTGCCTTAACCAAGGCACAATTGCCTTAACCATCGACCTGTTCTTCTCTTCCTGGAAGCCTTTGCTGTACTCACTACTTACTCAGTTTTCAACTTCTGTCACCAGTGTGGAAGAAGTCCTACTGAATGCACTCAGTAATCTCTTTAACTTCACCAGCTTGGTTCATCACCGGTTTATGTCCATGCATCATGCCAAATGAGGCAGGGGCCCTATGAAATAAATGGTACATAATCCACAAATTTATAAAAATGCATTTATATAAGAAACATTTTCAGTCTTTTGACTGACTAATATTGTAACTTAATAATAATGTTCCTTGAACATTTGTGTATGCATAATTGTAATATAAACCAAACAATGTATTATATGTCATTCCATGGTTCATGGATACTTATCAAAATTAAAACTAAAACAAATCTAAACTTTAAATCAACATGACCCATAAAATTAATATCTCTCCTATCTAATCCTGTCAGGATTACCTGATATAAACCTTCTTCAGATATTAAAAGCAAAACATCTCAATCATAACAGCAAAAACAAAAGAACAGTCTATTTTAAGCTTCATCTTGAAGTTGACCTGTTAATTATTCACTAGAAAAGGTTTATCTAATAAACTTAGCTACTTTGTCATTTCATGGAATATCTGTGAACATGATGCCTATCTTTTTCAGGACTTCTGCTTTGGATTTTCTTCTTCCATGCACTTTTGTGGCATTTTTTCTTTACTTTTTCTTGTTGCTTTTTCTTCTTTACTTGTTACTACTCCTACTTTAGGAGTAGTGTGGCACTTGAAATTGTACAGTATTGCTTATCATACCTGTGTCCTTTGAAAGATTGTACAAGTACTCTGACATTAATTTTTTAGACAAATATGAATAAATTGAATAAAAGCATTTTTCCACATCCACATACAGGAAGATGACCCAGGTGGATTTCTGGCATGTAGGGGTACAGTATTCCTTCCTCCCAAGCTTCTGGGAGAGCAGATTTTGCACATTCTCGTTGTCCAGTCTCATTACCCATTCACAATTAATATTTTAATGAAATTTTGTTCAGAAGCTTTAAATCAGTCTTATTTGAAGTCAATTTTGTTTGAAATTTGATAGTATGATTCTCTGCAAGAAGACTAAACTTCTCTGGGTAATATTTTGTAAAAGGTGTATTATCATTTTCAGAGGACTTTAAAAAAATGTTTGCTTCATACATCTTTTAGTAACTCTAATCATTCACTATCTCAACAAATTGCAAGTTTTGCATGCTTGTTCTGACAGATTTTGAAAGGACTCTGTAAAAAGAGGTTTGCATTAAAGAAATGAAGAAGTACTTCCACTATGTAAAGTAACAATTCTTCACTTTGCAAAAATCAGTTATCAAAACCTGTTTGGTTTGTTAGCTACTCCCATGGATGAGTGCTGTCATTTGCCTTTCTCACACATTGGTTTTACTTTTCAAATATTCCTCCAAGCAAGATGGCTCAGCAGGAATATGAGGCCAATCTTTCAGAAAAAAAAGAGGGTTTGAGGAGTTTATGAAGGATTAAATGGCAGTGTGTGAGGCAGTGTGTGAGAGACTGAAATTGCTCTTTCATAAGTAGCTAGTGAAAGAGAGAGCGGGCTACATGGCAGCTGGGATAGGCTGAGCACAGAAGGGACTGCAAAAGCCTTTCTCTTACCCAGTGCCATGCGTGGCAGCACTGCAAGTTGTCCCCTCTGTACTAATGACAACTCCCAAYTGTGAAATGCTTGCTTACTCACAGTTCTGGCATTTTTGTTTGTTTGTTTTAACCCTTTACAATGTTACCACAAATGTGCATGGAATACTCTGAATGATCATTCCATGAACTATTTTTGTGATACACCTAGCTATGCATTCTCTTTGTGCCAAACACTGAAGCTCCTGTCTTCTTCCCAAGAAAAAAAAAAGGTAATCACCTTGGAAGTTAGGATCTCAGATTAGATGACACCGAAAGCAAAGAGTARCTACTGAACTTTAGATTCCATGTAGCACACCTCAGAGTGATGCACATTGACTCAAATGTCACCAAAAGTAGGGAAAACACCTCTCGTGACCTGTAAATCTCACTACCAAAATACTGAGAAAGACTATATACTTTGCTGGACTGTTGGTACAACTTTGTGCACTGACAGATAAATGCATCAAGCTGGCAAAAGCTAACTGTTACAGTTTCTCTTCTTTCAGTATAGACTTGTCCTGTGCAGTACCACACTCATAAGAAAATGAAGACATTTTAATAATAGTCATTTTAGCATTCATGCTGTATTTTATCATTTAGTTGAAACAGATTTCTATGGATTCAGATACTATAAACTCCACAAGATTGGTTAAGTTCTTCCAATAAGCTATATCTTTTACATCTTTCCAAGTCAGCGTATTAATACTTTCTAACTTGGCTTTTTTGTTGTTTTCATCTCTCAAGAATGGCAAGGGTTTTCCCCTTGGAATTCTTTAAGGTTTCAGCATGTCCAAGTATGGGGGTCATAAATCATAGTCTTACCAATAGAATATGTACTGCATAAACTGGAATTTGATCATAGGCATGTTTATATACCCCTTCAATAAGTCCTTGAAGACTGTTTTGCACAGATGAGAAGATTTGGCTTGTTAACTCAAATTCACATCTGGTATGGAGATTCAGGGCCAAAACCATGGATATTTTAATGTTCTTGTCTATTTTCATTCAAATAAACATATTATTGTGCAGTATCCACTTTTTCCAGTTGTTGTGAACAGTACTGAACAATTAATCTAACTAAATCTCTTTAGTTACTGTTTATTTTTTTCTTTTGATAGACATACTGTTGTGCAACATGAAATATATCTTTCACAAAACATGCAATAAAATAATGTTAAGAAACATATTGTATTATGTTTTAGCAAACATAAAAACTAATCAGGAGAGGTTTCACAATAGCTAAGGCCTTTTTTTATGAATTCACATGTACATTTGAGCTGAATTCCAGATTTATGCTGAAGACTGTTCCCTGCAGCTCCCAGAGTCTTCGCACAGGTGTGTCTGTGTTAGACATGTTATGTTGCCGTATTTTGCTGTCAAACCCCATGCCACTGATTGTCTCCAAAGCAAGCATTTTGATGCACAGACACAGGCTCTGTTCTAGTTGACTTCTGTATCTACTCTCTTACTGTCCTTGAAAGTTGCACTGGCTCAGCCTCACCTAATCTAACACAACCTGACAGCTGCACAGTTCTGCAAAGGCATCTTAGAAGACGCTATAGCCTAGCATGCCCCCCAGTGTMTACACACCATTCCTTGGCACTGAGATATGACACCCTTGGCATCCTCTTACATCTGATATCTCCTCATTTTTTGACTAGTTGCTCTATCACCGATCCAGGTGCTCAAAATGAAACAGCATGAGGTGCAAAAGGAAACTAGGAGCTTGTGAACAAGAAGCCCATATTCATAATTTTGCAGCTGGAAAATGTCCCACTAGCATAGTAACAGAGCTGGTCCAGGCCATCATCCACACTACAGAGCCCTACTGTTTCAGTTTTAAGAAGCCAAAGATAGTATACATCTACATTTGGGTTAGAACCAACTGTCAGGAGAGCTCATCAGATTGCTTATGTTATGAAGGTCTGTCTGTAAGAGCCCTGTGTGGTGAGGAGGCTGCGCCCTGTACTCAGGCAATCTCTGATCCATTTTGTGGGATGGCTCTCTAAGCTCCTTTGCCTCTGCCTTGACTCCAACCAAGTGCTAAGTCTTAGAGAGTCCAAAGAGGATGGTTAGGATGCTGGACCAGCGTCCAACAGTGGTCACATCAGAGGCAACTATAGCACAGTCCATACAACTGTTCTGTAAGTGTTGAAGGACCTGTCTGAAATTGTTCACACACTGGCTTCTGGGAAGGAACCAAGCTTTAAAGTACACACTGCTGTGAGAGCTCATTCTGCTGAAATGAGTGAGAACTCACTCCTGGGAATGAGAAAAAGGACAGTTGCCTAGGGTGTACATAAATGATGAATGTCCTCTGATATAGTGAAAGCCATCTTTTCAGGAGAACGTAGCAGCCCTGTGTAGACAGGTCATTCTTCTACCACCTTGCTCTCCTCTATACTGCTTTTGTCTCCTCCCAGATAAGAGAGGAAAATCTGTGCTGATCACACTTTAGGGTGATGTGTTGTCCCTGAAAAGCAAAGCAACTGACACAACACAATGGCAAGGAAGGCAACTGCCTAGCATCAAAGCATGCTGCAGCGTCATCTCCACCTGCCTAATTCAAATATGCATGCTTATCTCCTAACACTGTTAGAGCATCCCAGACATCAGAAATTAACTCATGTATGATTCTGACAGACCACATCAGGCCAGGTGTAGTGGTGGCAGTTTCAAATAGTGCACTATATGCTCTGAAATCAAAAGCACCATGCAGCTCCATAACCAATAGCTCCAGCAGAAGTGCTGTTTCTTGTGCTTTTATGGCATGACTCTTAAAGTAGTAATGTGACCTGATCTTCCTCCCCATCCCAGAAGTCTCTCCAGGAAAGCTTTCTTTCCCTCTGCCCACATGTAAGCCATAGTCTCAGGAAGAGATGACTTCCACCAGCAGTCTGTGCTTTAAGAGATGTCTAGACAAGTTTTAGCCATACTCTAACAGATTCCTCAGTCCACAGACAGTCAAAGGCAGGCCAAACATTGACAGCATTGACAAATAGTGGGCCATCTGGCAAAGAAAAATGAAGGTTCCTGTCCATCCTCCACAGCAGCAGAATAAGATGAGGAATGCTATAGGTAGGTTCATAATTTCAGGAAAATAACACAATATTCTTCCATCATGAGGAGACGTATTCCATCAGTCTCCCATTTGGCTTCCTCAGACTTTGGGCTACTTCTGAAATAGGCTGTTTGATGTTAGCCAGATGTGAGTCACACAGATTTAAAAAGTAGAAAGCTTCACATGCAGCAGGAAATCGTCTGCAGTTCTGGACTGTGGGCAATCTTCAAGGATTCTAGCATCCCAAAAGCACATCATGGCAATATGCTACTGGATCCAGCTGCAGAACTGTATGGTTCAAAGTAACTATACAATAAACATCCAGCATGGCATTACTTGTCTTGTATACCTTACATTTTCTACAGGGACACATGAAGCAACATGAATGTCTTAATCTACTCATAACTCAGACCAGCCTGCAGAGGGGCACAATAGAGGAACACCATTAGTGTAGCACTTCTCACACAACAGTGACAGACCACATCCTCAGTTCCTTACTCTACTTACCTATGTACTTTAACTTGTTGGCCTCAGAACTGTACAGCTCATTAGGGCTGATGAGACTGTTATTTTTTCTAGGCTGTCACACCCTTAGTCTGTACTATTAGATTAAATGTGCTTGGGAGCATTCTCTGGCTCTGGAAACAACTAGGCAGGAAATGGCATGAAATGTCCCATATCCGCATTGGTTTACACTGCAAAATAGGATGGTTACATCCAAAATTGCCTATGAAGAATAGTCCCTTGTCTATGTAAAATACCAAACTGTGCCTGAGAATTGTTTGGGAGGGAGCCAGGGAAAACCCCAAACCATTCCATCACCACTCTAACAATTTAACAATACAGAGAATCATGTTCTGGTCCCTGACAAAGTTCCCCTGGCATTAATTTATGGATTAATTCATGTAACCTCACTAGTGCCTGGTGTAAGAGGCCCAGAGCCCAATAAACTTGCAAAAAACTGAGTCTTGCCTAGGCATTCATTTGTAAAGCTACAAGGTTTAACATTAGGGTGCAGGTGGCTAATTAGGGTCTAGTTACTGCATTTCTTTAGACCTTAGAGGATCTAACATAGTGTTTCTCACCTCCACAGATACTGTTGATTGGAAGATTTTTGTTCAGGCTGCTGCAAAGCTGCCTCTACACCCCCAGTGCCAGGTCTTCTAGCACAGCAAGAGCTAATGGTGCACGATCCCATTTAGAAGCTCCAAACAAGTAGGGAGGGCTTTCTGCCTGAAATGCCCAGCATGTCAGCAATGAAAAAATAGAACTAGACACTGCTAATGCTTGCTTCTGTGACAATTTAGGACCTCCCTAAGAGCAAAGAAGAGGAGAGAAGAGCCAGACAAGCAGCTTCTTTGGCAGCCCTTTGGTCCGAGGGTCAGCCCTGGTTGACACCATTGGTGAGCCTCTAGACATGCAGACACAGCACCTTAAGTTGCCTCCACGAAAAAGGAGCCAAGTTCACACCTCTCGAGAAATCCCAGTAGAATTTGACCCTGACCACCAACTCAGGTCGCTGGCAGTGAAGGCATAGTTGGCAGTATTTTCTGGAGGTGAAGGTCCTCTTCAGGTCCCCTTGCATACGTACCCACATGTTTATGCCTGGCAGCCCTTTTAGACAGAGTTTATTTGTTATTTTGTTAGTTTATGTTTTGTTTTGTTATGCACTGTTCATCCTATCTGCATACCGTTGTTTTCCTATCTTGTTTTGCTTTTCTAAGTTTGTTTTTGGTCTTTGACCCAGTTTTCCCTTTACCTGTTTGAATAAACATGTTTGAACTGTTAAGGGTATCTTGTCCTCTCTTGTTTATCAGAGTATTTCTGGGGTGCCTCAGGCTTCGGCCCTTTGCATGACTAATAGCTGCAATACAGCAGAGCCTGCCTCCTGTGGAGTTTTGGGTCCAAAACGGGAAGAGAGCAATAAAGAGGACACAGAGGAACTGCAAGAACATCCAAGCTGGAAGGCTACCAGAAAAGGAGAAGCCAATGTAGTGTCAGACAGACACCATGTTTGTGGACTGGAAAGTTTCCTTTGAGGGTTTTTAGAGGTATCCTGTTCAGGCATGCCGGACCCCAGTATCTGGAAGATCACAGTMTTTTGTCAGACTAGAAGAAGGATGACTCTGTGTCTGTTCAAGGCAGGAAAAAGTTATAATTCATCCCTGATGAAATGTATTAGGGGGAGAAGAATCAGTTATACATCACTCTTGGTTTGCCAAGTACTTTCACAGGGGGCAGAAGAGGCCATAAAGTAAAAATTCCTAATTGTAGGTTTTAATTTTCTTGCTGGCAAATACAGCAGCAAATGCAGAGTAACCATAGAGGACAGGACCTTTTTTCTCTAATGTGCTTCATGGTGCTAAGGTGTGCATAAAGCAGGCACATTGGGAGTGGTATGCACACTGGCAGGTTCTGCAATGAAAAGACACAAACACCACACCAAAGTACAATGTGGATGCAATTAATTTGTCTACATCATGATCCCATGTCTGCATGCCAACCGCCTTGGGAACTTGCAGTCACATTCAGGTGCTGCTACTCAAGAAATATGAATGCAGGTATACAATCCTAGAAACCGAAGAGGTAAATGAAAGCATGGCTAGTGATCATTTAATCCTTGGTTTCTTAATCTGTAGGACGTGCTTCATCTGCAAGGCACTCACAAAATCACACAAACCATTCTCACCATAGAGCTATGTTCTGTAATGAGCCTTAAAGAGATGCTAATTTGGTTTAAATAAGGCAAATATAGTTGAGATGTACTGCTCCAATCCTCTGGCTGTTAAGGCAGGATCAATRCTGACAGGTGTTTATCTATCCTTTCCCTAAAATCTTACTGTGACATTGAGTCATAAAATTTGATGTAGAACCATAGAAATGGAGTTAGACCAATGTGCTGCTGGTGAAGCGGATCTCCTTCAGACAACTGGAAGACTGACTACAGTCTACTCATGCTATAGTTTCCTCTCCTGTGAGTGACTGGACTTTGTGATTCTGGAAAAGCAGTCTCTTTTCTTACAGCTGCTTGTCGCAAAAGACCTGGCTCCTTGACCTTCACTTGATCCTTAGAGTTTGAAATATTCTCAGACTTGCAGAACTTTCTTCAATTTGTCTCTGACAAATGAGGACTGAGGTCTACATGCAGCCTTGCAATTTTACAAATACATACATATACAAATACAAATATATACTTGTATAATTTTACTAGTCAGGTTCCTAGTAGGTTTTCTTAGCAAATGCCAGTTTGGAAAACCCAAAATTAGACAAAGGTCTAAAGAGTACAGTTATTAGTGTAGTGAACGTTTAWTACACCTAAATAAAGTTTTCCTACTTATTCTTATTTGATCAGTGTTTTATCTACTTCTCATAGCCAGATTTGGTACAAATGGTTGAATTTAGGCACTTTCTAATTTGTCAGTGAGGTGAATGATATGCACTTTTTCATTTATTTTCGAAGCACAGAAATACAACAGTTGCAAAATGGTCTTCAAAGGTCAATCTCAGCTACAAGAAGTCTGATCAGACAGGAAGTGCATAGTCCAGTTTCCTCACCTTGCTTCAGTGGAAGTTTTCCCTACGTTCTGCTTCTGATGCGGTTAAACTAAAGCTGCGAGTTTCTGGAATGAGTACAAGTCTGACAGATCCTTTATAAATTTAGAAATAGGGAAAGCATTTCATAGTCTGTGTGAAAATTAACTTTCTGCAGAATACTGGAATTGGCAGCAACTGAAAAGATACACTAATTTATTATGTATGAGATCACAGATTTGGACTAACACTAATTTTGTTCCTTCCATCCCTCCTCCTGTTTCCTATCCTCTCATGTCTGTGCCAATCATATCTACTCCCTCCAAAGAATTTTGTTAGAAAAAACAGGAGTTTAAAATATAGAAGATCACCAAAAACATTAATAGACCGTTAAATACCAAAGCCACCAAAGTTATTGCAGAACATTTCAAGCTTTACAGTGAATGGAGAGGCAAGGTGAAACAGTAGCTCTGACAAAACCAGAGACAATTAACTAGTTGTTAAACACTTGAAAATGTCCTAGGGGTTATGATACAGGACATATGGCTGTCTTGTGGTAACATATAAAGAATTAAAATATAATGACTGGTTCAAAGGAATAGAATTAGCAAATGCAGTGGAAATGGTAGCGAACGACTTACAGGATTGTACTTAGAGCTCAGAGACATTCAAACTGACCCAATGTATGAACTGCAGTTTTTTGAAAGCCTCTAAAACTTGTAAAGACTGTTCCTCCTATGGACAAATTGTTTTGCCAGTTCATGATTCTGAAATGTTCCACTGTCATAGATACCCCCATCTTGGACCCTTGGCCAGAAAATGAAAAGATGAGTATCAAATAAGCATGTAGGGTGAAAGGCAGATGCTTTTTGCCTCGAGAAAGAGGATGACACAAAAAGGAACAAGATTACTGTTAAATCTATTTCAGCTTCCTGGCATCATCCAATTTTAAATGGCCTAACAGAGAGTGAATCTTCAAAGAAGACAAAGGAAATGATTAGGGGAACTTGGAAAAATGATAGCTTAACTGATGTGTTGGACAACTTCTCAAACCATGATGGGAATGAACCCTGCCCAGGGWCAAAGACAGTAGGAATTCATGGATTAATCTATCCCTGTATGTAGAGGGAATAAGGAAGAAAAGGAATACTGAAATTGGCTACCATGCCAGAGAGCTGGATCAAAAGACTTCCTCAAAGTGAATACTAATTTCTCTATACTCACTTGCCAATGTGACTTCCAGTTCCAGCCTGAAGCAAACTAGATCATTGTCTTTTAAAGTCCACTTAAGTGATTACCTAGTCATAAAATTATATCAGGTCATACCCACATGTAGAGTGAAATTTCAGTTTAGCAATTTTCGCCTTTTGCTGATGGTCATCTGGAGGAATCATGGCCAAAATCAGGCATAGTTTTGCTAGAATTGCATTATTCAGATGTATCTACAGTATTTCTGAAGAGACACTGTCCAGAAAGAGCTCCAGTTTTCAGCAGGTTACATTGGAGTTATAAATTAATAAGGGAAGGATGTAATTAAGTATTTGCTGAGGAAACAATAGACCTATCRAAAAATATGTATTACCCAAAGAAGTACAAGAAGTGGACTTAAGATTCTCCTCGTCTATACTTCTGGTTTAGTAAACAGGAGGTCTCTTTTTTCTTTCACTCTGCTTACAGTGCTGTATAATGAAGGCATGTGTTCCCTCCTGCACAGTGAAGAAAGCTCAGTTTGAGAAATAATTTGTTCTTTCATAGAAGCTACTGCAACATGCTTCTGTGACCTGTGACAAATATATAGAAATCTAGATACTTCTGAGGAAATTGGTATGATCTTATATGCATGAAACTTTGATGATGCCATTGTTCTACTAGTTTACATACAGTTCAAAATGAAATCATATAAAAAAGCTGATTGAAGAAGTTGTTTAAGAATAACCAATCACTCAGCAGCATTAATCAGCAAAATTATACAGAATTTCAAACTTGTGATCAGTTTCAATTTCTTTTTGGCACACCAACCATTTGTAATAATGTTTCTATTAAGGAACCAGGCTGTAAACCAAAAACCTGATTTTCTGAAATCTCCCTTAGGATAGAGAAATATTATTTTACAGTCTGCCAAGATAAAACTTCCTTAAAATGCTTTTAAAAACTTTACATATATCTGTATATCCGAGGTTTTCTTTACACAGTTTTCTCTAAGACTTAGCACAGACCTACATTACCTAAAATTTAGGATGCTGAGTTTGAAACTGTGGTTTTTCATAATCCTGTGCAATGCTAAGCATTACCAATTCCCACCTTGTCTTGAGAACCAGACTATTGTTGTAGAAGAGCATCCTTTGCAATACAAACATCAGGCATAATGAAATCAGGGATAACAGTGGGTCTTAACTCTGAGTTTTTACACATACATTTCATTCTTTTGCTTARTGAAAACAAAGTACTGACTGTCTATTTAATAACACAGTACCTTTACTGTGGCTGAAAATGGAATGAAAATTTTCACCTGCAGATCGCAAACCAGCTCAAGAGAAGTATATGGATATGTTGCTGTTGATTAAAAGTTACCATATATGATGATGGTTGTGGTTATAAGCTAATGATTACTTGTTGACACATAAAATGAGTCAGTGTCATCAGTTCTTTCCATGTGAAATAGATGTTCATATGGCACTATACATAAAATTCACCTGTGCAACTGCTATTAACTAGCTACATTATTGACAGCGGTAGCAAATGCCTAAAGACTAATGAGATGAGAAGACTGCTATCCTTTCACATCTAGTTCTAATCACTCTAGAAAAAACATAAGACAGGAAATTCGCGCAGCCAGTACGCGTGCTATACTTATTCTGGATGTGAAAAGAAGGTCACCTGACACTTTTCTGTGGAAATGGAAATTTTCAAACACTTGCCTTTCTTTGGTGCCTATAATTATCTAACAAGCACCATTAAATGCTTAAAAAAATCATTATTATCCACAAATGAGCCGTGTAGAGTCTTGACCTAAACTGTGCTTACAGAAGTGGAGTACTATTTAGGATTGAAGAAACATTTGACTAAAACCTGTATTATTTATTTCCATCTTTGACAAATTTTGTATATCCTCAGTAAATAAAAAGCTTCAAGATTTAACAAATGATTCAGGCTTCATCTTTCCATTGTTATTGATTATGTTTACTTTTTCTTTTTGTTACCAACAGATACACTCCAATTGCTTGTATAACCAAAGAAAGGTGGGAGTAAATGAAGTGGGGAGAAGTGCTGGATCAGTTTGACACATCAGCGTCTGCACAAATGCAAAGAGTCGAGCATGTGAACTCAGCAAGAGCCTAGAAATACCTAGAACAGGGTTATGCAACTCTGAAAATGTCACCTCCATTTGGTTCATCTCACTTCTCTTTAGTTAGACTTGCCAGCAGCTCAGCTCCTCCAGATCACCTAAGGGAGAAGTGCTTATAACTGGCTACAAGTGTTCGTGCTCACTCCTTCACCTTGGAGAATATGAACTGCTGTCAGCAATGTAAGGTAGTTATCAGTTCCCTGGATAGAATAAAATCTTGCAGCCACTAATCACAGCCTGTCCTCACTTCTTAATGCGACAGCTGCTGCCAACCTGAGAGAGAGACCGSCTGCCACATGATATCTGGCCAACCCACTTTGAACCCTTTCAGGACCTTCAGAAAAGTCCTGGCCTGCAGTTTGAGAAATAATTATTAATAAGAACAGCTTGTCATTATACCTTCAGTTTTCTTAAAATTTACCTTCAGGAATAGGTAGCTCTCCATGTCTTAAAGAGCTTTGGTATTGCAGCTGAGACAAGCACAGAGAGGCAAAAATTAGGCAAACTTCCAGAATGAAGTAGTTTTGCTCAGCATTGGCTTCTGCTCCCACACATCTGCTCTATAAGTCACCAACTTGCTACTGTTGCCCTTTATAAGGAACAGAACCGGGAGAGAAATACAGAGAAGTATTTCTAAACACTTCTGAGGTACTACTCAGTTATTCAACGGACCTCTATCTCTACAGTCCCAGCTGAGAGACCCAAGAATGCCAAACACCTTAGGAGAAAACATTACAGGTTTTTTATGCATATTGTTTAAAAGATTCATTCTCCAAAACCCATCTATTTTTATTTTAACTCTTAAAATCTGTGGATATATAATAAAGTACTGGTTAGCAGTAATTAGCTCAAAAAAAGAAAGTACTCACAAATGAGAGTAGTTCAAATGAAGTTCTTTAAATCTTTGAGCATGTTCTTTTATGCACAATTTATAATATGAAATATCTCGGGGAAACATAAAAAAGGCTGTGCATCCATCTGCACAGCACACAGAGCAGGATTAGCTAGTCAGGGATAAGTTAAAAACAACAAGCAAGACCATTTCTATACTCAGACACTCAAATTTATACACATAATTACTGTGATTTTGCCTGTATATGGATGCAGTTTTGGATTGCATGCAACTGCATGGACATGGCTTTACATTTTTTGTTTTGTCTGAAAGTGGAGTACTTTTAATATAGACACAAAATATCAACTGAACCAAACACCATTCTTGAGTATGAAAGCAGTGATTCAGATACAGTTCATTGACTCATTCATTTTAATTATAATCATGTCCAAAAATTAAATCTTTTTTATTATACTATAATGACTTCTTTAATTTGCCAGCAGCACAAAAAAATGAGCAAAATGAAGATCAGAAAATCCTACTGCAGAACATCACAAATTTTTTACAAAATATGACTGCAAAATATTGCTCATTTTTTGTATTAAAGTGAAAATCATGTCATCATTCTGAAACTGACAGGAACAACAGTCTTTGGCAATTTTTAAAGCACTGCTTCCTTTCCCTCAATTCATTTATTTGGAAGTTCTCTCCTGAGCTGTTAAACCTCAAGCATTTGGTTTGTGTCGGATGTTTCACTTGTCAAAGTTTAGTAAACTTAGAAATTAGGAACTATGGCGTAATTTGGTTCCTCCATGCCATGTTGGAGGCCAAAGGATGCCTACAAACACTCAAGCTCAAAAAAAAGAGAGTCAACTGTTGCAGCTGTCCTGTGCAAAGAACAGGACTTACAAGGACCAACCAGGTGGCACTGGCAGTCAGTAAGAAGCATGACAGGGGCTGTAAAGCAGCTGTGTTCTCACAGAGTGAATTCCTGTTCTTGTGGCTTCCCCCACCCTTCTATTCCAGGTATTAAATAAAATCTGGCTCACCCTGTTCTCTGCACTGGCAGCAAACTCAGCTTGGAAAGAAGTGACTCTTGGCTGCCTTCTGTCTCAAAAATTCCATCATCTGCAAATTTGCAATTTCTTGCCAAAGGATCATTAGAGTCATTTTTATCACTTCTGGCCTGTAGAAGAAAAAAGACACAATCTTAACACCACCTGGAAATCTCATATTTTTTACAGAAGTGAGGATCTGAAAGTTGAAAGAAAAGCACTCAAAATTTAAGAAATCTGTAATAAAGCTTGGAAATGCATCATTAGCACTGGCTTTTTAGATAAACACATGAGTTAGGCTGAAATCTTATGTGCAGATAATTGGCTGTTCAGTAGAAAGCTCCTTCTTCCATGGAATTGCTGTGCTACAAGGCAAGGAAAAGCAGAATTAGGCCATATCTACACTGTTCCCGTGACCACCATAAAGAGACCCCAGGCTGCAGCGCCTTGTTTGTGTCAGCCTGAAAATATGTGCAGTTCCCTTAGTTTGCCACTGTTACATTCCTGCTTCATACAGGATGAAGTTCCCAAGGTTATGACTACTATCCTGAAAGCTCTTACATCTCTTACTCCTGTATAGACTATACAGGATCATTATCCGCTGCCATCTTACAGCATCTACACTGATCTCAACGCATTACAACAAGTTACAACTTGTGAGGTTGATGAAGGACAAGAGAGGCAGCAGAAAACTCCAAGTAGGTCCAGACTCAAGGATAGCAAAACCTATCACCCCAGATGGTTTCTAGAGGCCAGTTAGCTACCAGATCTCCTAGATTTCATTCTTCATAAGTTGTGCCAGCACCAGCTGAATTTCTGCTGTTTTCTGATACACTAGAAGCATGGCAGATGCCACCGCCAGACTCAGTTTTGCCAAATCTTAATAGTTCTGGGCATGCATCACAAGCCCCTCCTGGTGATTTACATTCCTGTGCTGCTAATTTCTGGATGCAAAAGACTACCTTCTATCTCAGAAAGTGCTCAATGCTGGAGATGCATCACACCTTTTTCTGTGTCCTTTTTTCCAATCTAGAAACGTATGGGCATTTCTTTTTGGAAGCTATTCCTGACAGACTCCTACAAACCCATGGCACAGAAATTTGATGTTAGTAAATCTGCTGTGGCTGTAGAAGTGATGAAAGTCTGTAGGCATCCACCATCTGCTCCTTTCCTGTCTGGTCTACATCTGCAGCATCAGGGACATCTTTACTGTATTCAAGAGGAATAACATGCTCAGCTGTGCTAGGATGTATAGCATAAATCTCTACCCTGTGTTCCCTGGGAGATGCCAATGACTAGTGTAATCATACGGGTTACCATTCCATCATATTGCACGGTATCTGAGAACCCATACCAATTCATGTACACATGAGCGACCATGTGCACAGCTACAACATGTTTTGGAGTTACAGTACTTTCTTCTCAAAACAAGAGGACACACTCACTCCAGTGAAATTGGCATCCATGATATGTAGTGCTCATCTGCATGGKGCAGATGGTGCAGATCTTCGTCTGCAGGTGGTATGCAATTCTGTCCTCATGACTCCAATGTCCATGTGGAGTTCAACTACATAACTAAGTCTGGAAGACAACTGGGTTGCTAGGGAGCCTGGCGTGCCGTTTCTATAAAATCAGCTCACTGCAGTGTGGAAAACGCTGTAATATTCACTGTGATTTAATGAGTATTTCAGAGTCTGTGCAGTTAATATAGGGACCTCTTTTCTAGCCTAAGTGGCTGCAGAAGTAGAAACCTTTAGCAAATCCCTTTGCAGATCCTCAGCACATTCAAGCAGGTTCTTTCTACCTCCTTGTGCAGCCTTACCTGGGAGCAGTCTCTAGTTCATCCATAACTTAGCTGGCCTTTCTTGTCAGCAGTCTTCAGATACATTTCTAATTCAGTGCCCTAGGCACTTTAAGTGGGGATGGTCCAGCTGGTGAATTACTCAGATTTTGTGTGGGAGTGCCTATGATGGCTCAGACACTTCAAAGTTTTCTTCTCCAGTGGGTGCTTTCAGTCTACCCTGAAGAGCATTGCACAGGCAGTGCAACATGGAGAATTAGACTTTGTCCTCAAGAGTGCTGCAGAGAATAGGGCTGTGTAAATAAAAGCAGATGTCTGCCCAGTGGTGTAGATCTCTTCCTCTTGTGAAGTTCAGTGCTTGTACTACAGTGGTTCAGAGGATGAGGTAGAAACCCTTCGGAGGAGCTGTTGCTGCTCAAGGGCCTTCTCACTGTGCCAGGGCACAGCCTGCTGGGCTGTAACAGCTTGCATAGAGGCTGTCTGATATGCAGAGAAGGATTCCCTTTCTTTCCCATCTCTTTACTCATCTCAGCACTTAACATGTCCATTTTGGTCATGTATGTGCTTTCCGACTTCCACATTTTGTAAGACAAAGGAAGACGTAGAGCGTTGAGTACAATTAATTGCTTTCTTAAGGTTTTATTTTCAGATATTTCTCAGGCTTCCATCCATTGATTCGAGTTGCCTCCAATTACCTTGATCCTCCATCTGGTGGCTAGACTTTCTGCTCAAACATTCTTCACAATCTCCAGCAAATACTTGGGTAAGAATTCCACATAGTTTTTCACCAGTTTTTTTAAATTGTTTTTTTCTGATTTCTTTGGATAGGCACTAAACCACAGTTCTGGGGTACCCTTCAGATTTACTAGTAAAGCTTTCAAATTTAAAGATCACAGAAAGGTTTCATAAGATTTGAATCAAAATCGAATGACAAAAAGCAAAGAGGAGCCCATAGTTTAAAAATTAATATTACATACTCTGTCCTCTTTTTTTGTTTGTTTGACAGTTCTGCATACACAAAAAAGCAGGTGTACTTGTTTCTGTACACTCTATTTAATTCCAAATCTTCAAGTGTAAAACATGGCAATAATATTTTTCCAAGTTTTTAAATACAGTTTGACAGGTCAGGCTACAAAAGCAGTAGTTCATTATTTTATATTTATGAACCAAGCTGAGACTCCATAATATCCTGTCCTAACGTGACCTATTGTAGTACTCTTATTTCCTGCCCCCCTTACCTGCCTGCTGCTGCAGATTTTACCCACAGGTGCTGATGCGTTGCCTTTGAATATAATCATGTATTGTTGACTTCTCTTTCAGTTTGATTTACTTTGGGTGATAAATGGATATCTTGAGGCAGTCATCAGACTTTAATTTGACTGAACAGATCATATCTGAAAATCACAATCATTCCTGAGCAATGTTGAAGAGTAGGCAGTAACTTCACATTTAGCTTTATACTACTGGTTGTTTATTCGTTCTTTGCAATATGCACTACATTATTTTTTCTAGTACTTACTGCACTACTCACGCATATGGTTATCAATGCTTCATGAGCTGCCAGCAGCAGGAAAAAGCTATATTTACCTAGATATCATGTGATACTGGGAAACCATAGAAATACAACACTATTACTTATATACATCACACATTACTAAGTTGCTTTACGTACTATTAAAATTAAAAAGTGCTTTGTGAATGCTTATTTTTACCATTTTTGCTTTTTCTCAAAGCTTCTTGAGAGTCTCAAATTTGAAAAACTTTATTCTTTCCCTTGCAAATTTTTTCAACATAGGCACATATTGGTCTTGTTTCGCTGTTACACTGATATAAGTATTGGTGTCAAGGGATTCACCTCTGATTTATAAGACTGTAAATGTTCTATCTCTCTCCTCTCTTCATTGCTCTCCCTAGTCTTTGTTTTCTCTTGCCTTTCTCATACAGCCCACACTGATTGGGCTGGAGTGTTCCTCTTGTTTCATAGATTCTTTGAGTTTAAGGGCTGGTAAATGATCCCATCCAAACTCCTGTAAAACAGAGGCCACAGGATATTGGCCTCTGATGAGCCCAGTAACTTGCATGTGGCTGAAAAATATCTTTGAGGAAATATTTAGAGCATTTAGCTTTGAAGACAGAAAAATAGGGAAACTGTCACTTCTCTTGCCAACCTGCCTGTATTTTTCCATGCTGTCAGTTTTCCATCTCATGGAGAATGTTATCCAAAATGAAACATTTCCTTAATTTTGTCAACTGTCTATTGTTAATCTTATAGAGAATTCTATATCTAGTCTGATATACAAGAAAGGAGCTGGATCCCAAAAGCCATTACTATCTTAACAATCCCATCACCTACAGCAGCAGTGGATTTTAACAGAATTTACTTACTTAAAAAAGGCAAAGATTTCTGCTTACATTCTAATACGGCAGAATAAGCATGGTCAACATCATTTAATGTAAAACTTCCAAAGGGCCAGAATCTCTTTGTCATATTCAAGGAAACACCACCAGAGTGCTCTTTCCTCCACTATAAGTAAAGTGGGTAGTGCTGTAGGCTATACACTCTGGAACTGCATTATCCATGCCTCTGCGGTCGYAGAGGACCCCAGGGGGACAGGAAGAAGCCAGGGTTATATATTTATCCTCTAGCACTCAGTACAGCAAGGCATCTTTTCTGCAATTTGATTAATCTTGCAAAGGATATGTATAAATTGAGACAACAATTCTGTGTGGTAATCAACCTGTACTGCTAAAACTCCAAATTGTCTTGTACATGGGATGTTTAAAAATGGTACTTTCCTTATGAAGGTTCTGAGCCCTAAAAACTGAGATTCCTTGATATTTGACCTACCCTGTACAGTTGCTAGTACTGTGAGTTAAAAAGCAAGCCTTTTTTTTTAGTCCTCAAAAGTCAAAATACCTCACTAGGTCCATACTATAGTAGCTGGTGTTTCCTGTAGTCTTCTATTCAGCTACTGCTGTACCATTTTGCTGGTACAACTGATAACAGCTAGGTCCTGTATCCATGCTGAGCCCTTTCAGGTAAGTACCTTTCAAAGATATATGTGGAACAAATCATTTGTTGAAAGTCTGTTAAAGTACTTTATGGAAGTCTTGTAATATCAAACACCTTCTGTGTAATTTGGCCTGTAGTCCATATTTGCCCAGACTCTTACTGCAATCCTCTCTGCAGTTGCTTTATTTTACATTGGGTCACTTGAAAAGCACATGATGTGGTTATGACAAAATTTATTTGGAAAATGGACTGACGCTCCATCTAATCTGGATATGCCAGAAGTTCCTTCTGTGAACTTATTATAACAGGTTCAGTTTGGTCTGCCTCATATGTGGCAGACCAAATCATCCATTTTAAATTGCTTGTTGCTTCTTCTAGGAAATGCTTGTATTTTATTTGGAGCAAAACCTCAAACACTGGTTCTATTGTATAAAGGGCTAATGCTGTCAGTCACTGGCATTAATTCAGTCAGGGAGAGACTGACCTGGTAAGAAAATTCCAGAATATCATTCCCTCTTCCAAAAATGTGTTCAAAACAACATCATGTACTTTGCAGCCTGTAACCTCTCCTACCTCTCTCTCCAGCATCAAGCAAGGGAGATATAGAGGGCTGCTGGAAGAACCAGAGCAAACAAGCACTGTAGGTCCTGATAGCACAGCATGCCAAGTTACAGAGTGCTCAGGTAAAAGTCCATTGATATTCTGAGAAATAGGAAACAACACTAGCTTTACCCTGCAACCCCTGCTTTTCCAAGGTAAACAAGGACTGACTATCTGCCCAGCCTTCTGCAAATAATCTATACTTAGCACTCTTTAAGAAAAACTTGCCTTTGGCTAAGTATGTTTGCCAGTGAACATCAAACTAGAAATGAGTATACCTTCCCTAAACTGCGATTTATTGTATAATGCATTTGCAGTTAATTCCCCCACCCCATACATCATGCGTCAGCCTGGCTGCCASGCTCAGACCTGCCTCAAGCCCAACTTTACTAGGTAGATGGGAGAAAARGTGTTCCTGTACTGAGGAACTCAGGACTAAAGGCTATGACCAACACTTCAACCCTCCAGACCAGTGTTGCCTGTCTCTCTCTACACTCAGGTGAGGTAAACCCTCCAGATATTGTTCAAGCGTGGTAATTTAAGCTGACCAACACAGCACAGTCCAGTCCAAAAAGCAGATTATCCTGTTCCTGCTGAACCATSTTTAGGAGGAGCACAGCAACAGCAATGAACTGGTTTGTGCTGGTTTATATTTCCACCCGAGGTATTCAACTGCTTTGATACATAATAGCTCAAAAGTAAGTTGCCCTCATTGAAATGTAATGATGGAATTGTCTTCAAAAGAACTGTGTCCGCAGCTCCTTGTTTCAAGCCTTCCTATTAAACAATGTTATGAATGCTATTTTATGCCTGTATTATGCCTGTTCAAGCCAAGCAGTTTATGGTGTTTAAAAATTAATACGAGCTGAATAGCCTTTGAGAGTGCGAACCTCAGCATTTTGGATTTCCTTTCTCACTCCTTTGCATGGGCTGCCAGAATATTTGTTAAGCAGCTGCAACCTTTACCCTGGTTTCCCTGGGTACTAAAATAGTCCGTTGTGCTGCAGACATGTTTCTCTGCTTTTAATTTGCTGTTCACGTATACTATAGCATGTAGTAACCCACAGCCTTTTGTGGGGCAAAGGTAACCTGTGGGCTACGGTAAAAACCACGTGAAGGAAACGTTGGAAGTTTATTCCTACGCATAAGCAATCACCCCTGACATTTAGACAAACCTGAGCTCACTTTTCTGAACTGAGTATGTGTGATCATGAGTCATGTATCAAGCATTTTCTATCCAGTCTCTTTTATTGCTCATAATCTCTCTACACCCTGATTTAATGTATAAGCAGGAAATTTTAATTTGTCTTAAGCTAAAATGCTTCAGGCCCTCAAYACAGATCCAAGAAAATGAATGGTTCTGATTTTGCCTTCCTTAATGCAACTTGGAACAGTTTAAATCCTTCTGAAAAAAGACAAAATGAGCTAGAATACCTCTCATAATATTCATTAATAACAGTAAACAGGCCAAAACCATACTCAGCTAAAATCCCACTGACGGGGCAAACTGAAAAAAAGACTTCAGGGCTTAGTTCTGTAACTGTAATTTGCAATATGCAGCACCTTTTGTCTAAAGGTTTCATAAATATTCAAACCCAGACTGCAATATCTCCTCACAGACCTGCGTAAAAGGAGCATTTATCCTCATATAAAGAGTCAAGGCTGCAGTCACACTTTCAGAATTCAGGACTATTCCCTTACTCATCTGCCGTGTCCCAAAAGACCAGTAAGAAAATGAACCATTACAAACTGGACATGGTGCCCAAAGGTAACAGTAACAGGCAGCATCAGGCTGTGGAATAAATGATCTGCACCATCCTGCATCGTCTGCAGATTGAGCAGGATTGAGCATCAGTGTTTTACAAATTTTTAATGACATTGTGCCTCTTGCAATGCTCTTTGCCTTGGTGTCTGAAAGCCATATTTTAGCCATATTTTATGTTTGCCTTATTTTATCTACTTTGTTGTAGAGAAGGAAAATGGGATATGTCTCAGGAAAACATTTTCTTTTAGGAACATATATGTTCTGGGAATCCTAGCAACAAGAAGAATCAAACCTCTGTGGATTTTAATGTCTTAACAAAGTTTGTTGATATTGGATTTAAACCTGGGAAAGAACACTTCTCTGCTGCAAGAAGTACTGAAGAGCTCTGTGCTTAATTTATTCTCTGTTGTACCAAAACTCTCCCGGTAACATGATCCCTATATGCATGTGTAAGTCTTTTAAAAATACAATATTGTACGAACAAATTTTTCTCTTCATATACTCTCTCTGTATTTGTGTATTCTTATGCACACATTCTGTCTTAAAACTAAATGCTGAAAAGTCACAGGTACATATATAACATTATTAATCATAAATAAAAGTGAGATTTTCAAGCTTCACTATAAGACTGAATTCTGTAAGGTGCCAGAAGAAAGAAAAATATTTTATATAAAGTGATAAAAATTTTCCCCAGCCATATGCCCAGATGTCAAAGAAAAGAACAATGGATTTCAGGCAAGCTTTCATTGGGAATGTTTTTCTTAGATATAGACATTCCAATCATCTACATTAATAAAATATATGTGTTTTGAGGGAAAARTATCCATTCCTTGACTGATAGAAGAATGTAATTTTTAAAATGTAAGATGGTATGTTATAAGTATTGAGGTACAGTGCTTCCACAGACAGGAGATATGTTCTGATATCTGTTATGTTTCTGTTAGTGTTATTATTACACGTGATGTGTTCACAGTACCAATGTATGCATTAGAAACAATGGAAATACTGTAAAGGGTTCTGAAAGAAATAAGTGTATACATATGCATTTCTCACCGTTCTGTAGAGCTCATTAGGTGATTTTTATTTTGTTCAGTCGGTGGGAATAGGGACTCTTTGGCAGAATAATTTGTTCACTTTTTTGACGTGGACACAAATGTAAAATCTAGAAAATTCATGGATAAGACCAAAGCTCTGACTCAGAGCAGTTTAGTGTTTCTTGTTTTTAAAATGGTCTTATATCGGTCCATAGTTTTATGAACCGTATGTCCTATAAAGGATTAACTAAGGTTAGAGAAGGCATTAAATCTAAATTCTTGTATTTTTGTCACTTCCTAGTATATCTTTACTGTTAGGGAAGGGTGAACTCAGTCTGTCTATCATTTCAATAATTTCAATAACATGCAAAAGCTATTGAATTCCTATCCTACTTTGAGAAAACTGAGGTCAGTTAGAAATATAGTGAGGAAAGCAGAAAAGAGAAGAGGATAGAGAAAATGTCAGGTGAAAGACAAACATGTTTGAGCTAAATTCTACTCTTATCTATAAGGGATATATCTACATGGGGATATCAGTGTGCAGTGAGCTCGTGTATGAATTTGTAGTATTCCAGTTCCTCCATATCAGACATTAAAACTGAGATAATTTGCTCCATGTTGAAAGTCCAGTAAGCTACCTCACACAAAAGTGCTTTTAGAGCTAATATACGTGAGTGAAATTTCTGAGAATTAAGGGAGGGCGTGAAATTACAGCACATCACCTTCCCTGCACTGTGACCTTCACATATCGTGCTCCCAATGGCCCTGTCCCCCACGCATCCATTCGTGCATTGACTCACCAACTAGTTGCACCCCATATGCAAGATCCAGAGCTGGAAAAAGCCCTTATTACTGCCCAGGAGCCAAGGGCAGCAGGCTTACCTCTGCACAAGGCTCTGTGCCTATGGGGCCCCTTTAGACACCAGTTTTTCCCCATGCACAGCCTGGTGCTGTGTCTCTTCCACGTCATTTTACAGCTGGCCTCCTGTCACACGGCCCAAGGCACATGGCTGGACTCCTATTGCCTTACTCATTACACAGAGCTTCAGATACTGGGTCTGAAAAATGTGGAGAGGTCTTTCAATTTGTCACCCTGCCACTCCTCAGAACTTAGTGTTTTGGATATGCCTCCTACTTGGGTGCTCCCTATGGAGCAGTTGGTGCCCTACAGCATGTGTGTCTTGGCTTAACTCACAATTACCTCCCTTGACATGCAATTTTTCAGTACTTAAGAAAGGTCTAGAGAGGTGTGGGTTTGCTCTGGTTGCTTTCTGAGCTGGCCAACAAACTACCTGATGTAAAAGCTCACTCTCTGCATCCTGCTAACGTGATCACGCACACAGTTAGCTCATGAACACCAGTCTGAGGTCCAAGCAGAGCAAACAAGTACCTAGGTGCACGTGTTCATGTGGACATAACTAAGAACACCCACATGGAAAGATGTAAATTCACACTTTAGCTTTCTGTTCAGCAACTTTTTTTCCCTGTCCAGCAGCAACAGGAAAAGAAGCAGAGGCTTGCACTACAGCAAGAGATAAACTCTTTAATGGTGAGACAGTTGGATAATGGAGTAGATTGCCTGGGGAGATGTGGTGTCTYTGTCACCAATGTTTTTTAGCAGAACATAATGCAGCCATCCATTAGGGATGGTTTATATATAGCTGATCCTGCCTTGGAGCAGGGGATAGACTAACTGACCTTCTCGGATCCCTTCCAACCCTATTTTCTCTGATTCCCCCTTCTAAGACTCTTCTGTAGATGTGAAATATACTTTTACTCACAGTATTTCTTAAACGCTTGTAATCTAGGGGCACAACCCTTACCTCTTAGAATTTGTTTTCTTCCTGAAACCAAAACTGTTGCATCAAGTGTAATGACAGCTCAGTGCACATTTCTTTATCCTACATGCATTATTCTCATTCATCCGTAACTCCTAAGTACTGGGACACAGAGTCGCCATAACTTTCTTTTAATCTGCAGTTCAAAGTTCTGCTGGAGCACAGGGCCAGGACCCTGCTGCAATCTGTCAATATAGCAAAGGTGAGCAGTAGAGCTGATCATCTACCAGCAACGGTTGTTCACATCTTTCTGGCTGAAGCTGATTTGAAGTGAAAGGCAAGCTGAAATGTAAGAGAAACCTGTAGCCAAAGGGGGAAAAAGTGATCCACGAGATGTTTTCTGTGATAACTGGATGATGCAYGGCCACATGATGGAGTACAGCACGATGGAAAATGGGGAAAGACTACCCTGTTTCTCTCATCCTCTACTATGTAGTACTGAGCCCAGTAAYGCAGCAAGTCACCTTCAGTCATTTGTCCCCACTGCACAGTGAGATAGGTAAAGGCAAACTATTTCAAGGCAGTAATTTCTAATGTTGCCAAACAACTCTAGAAAGCAAAAATAAAATTTGTATTAACATATAGTGCCATAGCCAACATTTCCATTCATTACCTATCTCTGATTATTACAGGCTTCTAAGACTGTAAGATTTTTTAATGGTAATTATCAATTTCTCTTTTGACTGTTTAATGATCCCATCTAAACTTTTCCCTGTTGTTTGCAACTTAACTTGTATAAAATGTTTAATATTCTCTCGCGTGCATTACGCTGTTCGCTCTCAGAACATCTCATGCAAACAAAACTAGCAAGAATTGGATTTTGCATGCTATTCAGGAGCTCTTTTGTAAACAGGATATCCTGACAGGGTCTTGTATACCATTGAAATAATTCTAACGTGTTGACAAGTTAATTGCTGACGTTATAATAGAGTGTTTTCTGTTCAAAATTTCTTATCACTGTCATGCACATAAATTATGTTTGTATACTTTCAATTAAGAGACATAACCAAGTAAATGAACCTTCACCATAAGCCAGTTCCAACTATTTTCCTTTAAAGTGTGCAGACAATCAGTGAGTTATTTCTAAAAGGACAATGCTACAAACATTGTGGTAAGAGCAGCTGTGACCCATAGCATAATTTATGAAACATCTAGTCTAAACCTCCATAATATTTATGCTAAAATTAAAATATGTGTATATGCATGTGCATACATAGGCTTAGAATTTAGGGAAGTCTCATTGCATCATYTCCTTCTTAAAAATACAGCAAAAGAGGAAGCTTTATTTTGATTAGCGTGTGATGAGCACTAGCTGAGTTATTAACTTCAGTGTAAAAACAGTATTGCTTTACCTTGTCCCCCATTATCTCATCTAATTGGAATGAGAGCTTTTCATTATGTACCAAATATTTCCTGGTCCTTTGAAATATACAGGGAGCTGCTGAGATTGGGAGCAATCTTTCCCTACCACCTTTTTCCCATTACAGATGAAAATGAAATTGAAGTCAGTGCACTTTTAACAGTGCTGGTTCTCACTTCTMCTCCTGTCCAAGTTTGTATCAGGTCCTGTTCCTTAGTTCCTATTCTCAAAGGTTCATAACACTTGATATGAAGTGGGGAGAAGAGAGAGCCCTACTGCACATGCGTGTCTCATTAAAGATGACATATCATGTAAGGTCAGCTGCCACCTGTAAATGGAGCTGTAGTGAGATCACAGGTTGCATCTATACTTATAAATGAAATTGGCCAGGATCAGTTCTCTGGGAAGGGCCATGGCATGTTTTATAAGCTTATGGCCATCCTATCTTCCTCCCAAAGCAGGGTGACCTAAAAATACTGTCCTGTGGATATAAACCCTGGTCTGTGCTAGCCCCGACACCACACCCAGCAACAGTGTGGGAGAACCTGTTTGCCCTGGACTGAGCCCATGCCAGGAAGCATGCTAACAATTAAATTAAATTTTTCACTCAATTAAACAGTGTGCCATAATTATGTGCCAATTCTTGAGCCTGTTTCCTGGCCCTGTGTCGTTCACTAGTGTAGTCATATACCTCGTCTCTGCATAAGACACAAGTGCTAGAAGTGACACACAATTTTGGATTGACAGACAGCATGTAAAAAAGGCAGTATACCCGTCAACCACCGTAAAAACAGCAACCCTGCTGCTACCATTTCCCTAGTGAAGAGTGTTCCCTCTGGATCCACACCCGCACGATGCTACGCTGTACAGCTAAGTGACAGAACCAGCCCTCATGGGATTCACAGACATACAGGAATTTCCAACTCACAGCATAAAAAAACCCTCAAACCTTTTCATTCTGCGTGATCTCATATGAGCTATATCTCTCAATTTACTTATCCTTGTATAAACACAAAGGAAGACACAAGCATGCTCTAAGGACCTAACAGCATAAGAGCGTGCAATTTAGTAAAAAGTTTAGATAAAAATGAATGAGTATCTGATAGCCCATTTTCTCAACTAGGCATTGCCCAGAGTATATTTTATTTCAACAGATACTTTCTGCTTTCTTTTATGATATGTTAACAAAAATGAAATATTACTTAATGATTTTATTTCTATAATGG
The DNA here is from genome assembly GCF_003343035.1 of Apteryx rowi. Taxonomy (NCBI): domain Eukaryota; kingdom Metazoa; phylum Chordata; class Aves; order Apterygiformes; family Apterygidae; genus Apteryx; species Apteryx rowi. Next base: position 1,372,931 of record NW_020448486.1, on the reverse strand, counting down.
CTAACGGATAATAAATTAGTTAAAGATTTATAATTGATTTAATAGGCTAAAATGGGAAACATAGTTTCAATAATGGGTATGAATGAATGGCTTCATATTATCTATTTTGTATATCTACTTAAAAGGTAAAAGATCAGATCTCCTACTGCATCCTCATTGGGAATCCATGCCAGTGAGTCTTGTAAAGTGCCTGGTGCTGCCCTCTGAATTGCTGCCACATGTATTTTTACAATTCAACACCATATAAAGGCTTTCCTACATGATACCATAATTCCCCTTCTCATCCCCATAGTGTCCCATTCAGAATTTTACCAAACACTCCCTGTCTTCCTTCAAGGCAGAGATGGAGCAGCAGCAGGCCTGGGCAGTGACAGAGCCATCACAAGCAGACTTATTCTAATGAATGATTTACCTGCACCAGAAGCGTGCATCACTGCCACGATCTGTCACTGTAAGGTCATGCTGTAATATTTAAGAGTTTGGTCTCTATATCTGTACGGCTTAGTCAAATTAAAAAAAAAAAATCTGTACAATCTGTGTTGTTCCACTGGACCTGATCTTGCACACTTTTCTCATGAAAAATTGCAGCTGAAATTTGCCAACTGTTTGTATTTATTATTATTTACATACTGCAAATTATGTTAGGATTTCCCAAACTTTAGTATTTAAGAATGAAAGTAAACTGTTTTCCCCTCTCTTTAAATGACTTTGGCTCTCCAAAATGTTTTTTTCCCTTTCAATGTCTATCAAGCTTTTTAATCTTTTAGTGGCAAAAATAATTTGAGCACTGAAATAATTTTTGTTATGTCAGTCTGAGAATTGTATTGTACTCATCAGTTTTGAAATTAGGGCTATTAGCCTCCAAAGCATACATATTCAACACAACATGTGGTAGTACGGTCACACACTTCTTATCAGCATTACTGAAACTCTCATCACCAGTTCCATTAGCTTCATGCTGAATACCTCATGCTTCTGTGTGCCTTTGTGCTCATGCATGTTTTTCTTTCATTTCTCTGTAGTYGTAATACATGTTATAAAAACCAGTAGTTTTTCTTTGGAAACTGCCTGACTTACCTGGTAGGCTCCAAAGGGGCAAAGGTTCCTGACGGAGATTGGGTTGAGAAAATCCAAAGAGCCACAGTTTAAGAGACAGACAGAAAAAATTCTATGTTCCTCGCAAAAGGAAAATAGGACAGTTATTTGTCCCTTATGCTCTTTTAAAAAATTAGTTTAAATCATCTTAAACAGATTAAGGGTGACAAAGAGCAATTGATCTCTTTACGATGAACTGGCCTCAACATAAGAAACTTTTATGATAAGAATGAGCCTTGGGAGCAGAAAAGCACCAAGATTCAGATATTACTGTTGATGGCAGATGAAAGCTATAGTGTACTCTGTCCTAGAACGTTTCTGTTTGTGTATAATATTTATAGGCTGTATTAGTTTGTAATTGTTTTATTTTGAAGACAGATTGAGTTTTGATTATATTTAGGTTTTGAGTTTCTTTTTTTATTAAAAAGGAGATGCAATAACAAATAAAGATAGTGGCTAGGACTGACCCTTGCATACTGAAATAGTRTAGCTTTTCATAGTGCTGACTTGTGCAATATGAGACGGAAATTAAGAAATAACAAACAGAACTGTTTAAATGTTTGTTTTTACAGCACAGCTGTCTGTTGCAAAATGTTGTTTGGTCAAGAAACAAAATGTTCATTTTGAGTATGTTTCTGATGGGAAATTATCAGATTTATTCAAACTCTAAAGCACAGTGTTTTGTATTGATTTCTCTCTACAGTTCCATCTGAACTCTCATGTTCCTTGCCATATGTGGCAATTCAGAGTTAGTATTGTAATAGCAGGCATTAACAGAATTAAGTATTTGGACATAACTAGGGAGAAGGAAGCATTTTTGCATGATCATTTTGATGTTTCCAAATCAAAATTCTCTGGAAAATTTTTCTCATGAGAGAAATTTAAAATTTTATTGTTTAGGATGAAAATGTCAGAATTTTGTGATTTTCAGCTAGCTCAGCAACCATTCCCCGTCCTCTGGAGTGCAGTGCCCCTGAGCTCTCACCCTCCAGTGAGAACTCTCTCTAGAGACGAGTTGCATTCTCAATAGCTAACACTGCTATAACTCTGTTTTAATTACAGATTTTAATAGAACAAGAGACAGTACACTTCAGCAATGGTGCAGCTTGCTTTAAAATATATACACAGAGTGAAAACTTTTTAATTTATGAAATGAGAGATTAAAGATAGAATAAGCCAGAAACAATTTCTTCCAGTCTTCACACAGAACAGTCAAACCGTTTGCGTCAGACACATCACAGTGCTGTGTGTCTGAGCTTTCTGACCACAGACAAGGTAAAATCCTTCCCTGGGCATTTACAGACAACCTCTCTTTGAACTCATTTGACATTTACCAAAGCATAAAATCTTTTCCTTTAGTTCAATTCCATATCCGTATTGATTCTGTATTATATACAATTCATCCTTTTTACACAATTTCTCAACTTGCAAACAAGTTAAAAATTATTCCAAATCAGAAAATATCATCCAGGCTTAGGAAGAAACAAACAGACAATTGATTTAAAGGCATATGTCGTCCTGTTGACTCCTGTTTTCATCACTGAATCCAAAGGGCGATCCTCCATTATCTCAGCTTTTGGTTCTTTTTCTGATTTTCAAGTGAAGGAAATGAAACATTGCCTGGTCTTATTTATTTAAATGTTATCTGGACCTCCAAGCTAGGAGATGGATTTTCACGCTTTTCTGGTTACCTAAGACATGCTGACAACCTTAGACTCTAAGTTCCATTTACATGCAAATATGGTGCATTTAGCAAAAGTTAACAGATGTCTCCTGGTGAGAATATCTTAGGTAAAATGGCATTTCCAGTTCTCAGCTCCTGAAACATGRTATATTTATAAATCTAAGGAGTTCACACCCACACATTACTGAACACCCACAGAAATAAAATAAAAGCAAGCATTGCTGCTGGTTGTGGTGGGTTCCTGAAAGATTTATATGCTGTTGACTTATGAATGTCATGGTTCAGTGTGATCTTTGACCCTGCTCTAGTTTCTCTGARTGCATCCCCATTAGATAAGGAGCCCTGTGCCACCCAGCACCTCTCTGAGAGGAATCTTGCATCTCCTCTGTGCTGGTTTGGACCCCGAAGTTTGCTGCCCCTGCACCAAGCAGGACTCTTCTAGTTTTCCTTTGGAAAGTTGCAGCTTTTCAAAACAAGGTATGATTTAATGTCAGGAAAAAGAAAGAAAGAAGCACCACAAAAACAAAGGGTTTTGTAATATAGCAAAGAACGTCTAGGTGCACCTCTGTTTTAACCAAGGCTTAGGAAGGCATACCTTATCTCATTCAATCCCAGCTCCCACGATGAGGTGGGGATATTGTTCTGTGCATAAGCTGTCTTGCTCTTACCTTTCTTCTATTCACAAGCTGACTCATTTGCACACCCCAGAAATCCTTTGTTTTGTCCCCCTGGAAAATCTATGGTTTATCAAATAATCCCTAAAATAGTAAGTTTTCTTAACTATTCTTATAGGCAAATGCAATGTTTTTTGTTCTTGATGCCCACAGATCTACATAACAGTCCTAAAAAATACAGGAAGTTTTTTCAATGTAACTGCTATATTTTGGGCCAGTTTGTTTAGGCATCTTGAGCTATGGTGCAAAGACACTCTGTAAGCAGTATACTTAAAAGYGTAAAAACTAAAAAGTGTAAATTTGTCAATTTATTGGCCAACACAAACAAAAGATACCTACCATTTCATAAGCTGCTAAGCTWAGCATTAGTATGTTCTCCAGTCCTGATAAGTCACTCAGAGAGACTTTGCTGGCCTAGAAGAAAGGGGAGGGGACAAGTTAGCCCCCATGGCCCGCTGGAAGAGATCCTCAATACTGTTGAGTGGCCATCATCCCCCAGCTCCATCAACACCAACACACCAATGGCTCTGACAACTGGACTGACAGCTAGATGAATCCTGAATAGACCCAGTAACCTCATCCCCGCCCCATTTTTCTTCCCTTAGGATTTTATACCCTGCCAGGCTGGTATTTTTCTTTTTGAATTATTGACCTCCTAATAATCCATGTCTCAATAATCCTACCTCTATCTGTAATCTTACCTTTCTTATTTTAAATGGTTGTGTTCTACAGACTTTCTCACATTTTTTTCTCACAGCTTAGCAACTTTCTTAGGAGTCTGAGCCAAGCTTGTGTAGCTGAGCTGTATCAGAGCTGGATCCTTGAAACACCAGCAAATGAAACCCTTCCCCACTACTTTGTGAGGGAAAGTTGCTCAGAGGGTTACAGTAAGAATCAATCAGAATCACAGTACAAATCTAGATATATCTGTCTTCAATTCTGTCCCTAAAAATAACAGAAGGTGACTACTACTGATGCCAAACAAGGCACTCCCCATACTTTTGAATTGCAGTATTTTATGTCATATCAGTCAGGATCTTATCTATGAGACTTGTACTATAATCAATGTGTCAACCTCAAATCAGACTCCACAGCCGTTAGTTAACTCATAAGCCATAAATTCTGTGTTTTGATTAAAAGGTGATAGCCATCACCATTTGGCTGATGGCAGAGTCTAATTTCATTCCTGCAATAAAATAATGATGCACATCATGATAATATACTATGAACATATATTTATTTTACTCATTAGCACCCAGGAAACCCAGTCAACTCCTCCTGTATGAGCACAGCACAAAAGTTTACAATGCCATTATTGAACAACATTGATACAAATGGGTATGTTGGGAGTAGGGCAAAAAGATGTCCTTATCCAACCATATCTCATCAGGCCATGCCCCGAGAGCTGTGGACAGTGAGTGGTACCAAGATATCTTTGTGGACAAAGCAGTGTTTCCTCTTGTGATACTAAGGAAATAACTGCTTGTTGTCCATGATTTCCATACAAATGAAAATGCCTGTCATCTCTTATTGCTGAACCTGCACTGCCCTGTGTAGTTGTCATGAAAGACACAGCAAGCTGCTCAGCCAAATCCAATAATGCTGTTAGGAAACCCTCGTCTGGCTTCCTTTGATTGCCTTTTGGGGAATCTTGGATAAGTGACTTTTCTGTTACTGAAGGGAAATAGCCAAACAAACACAAAATAAAGATAAATGCTAAAACAGCTGTTTTGGGAAAAGTGAGACTTGGGCTTCCTTTTGTGGGTGGTTTACACAAAGCATGTTTGGGGCTTCCCTGGACAAAAGACATGCTGAGACAGTGTTGACAGACTTCCACTACACATAGTATGAGTCCATACTCCTGAGACAGAGCTAGTTCTTCCATTCTTCTACAGAAAAAAATAGCCTTAATTYAGAATGAATGATCAGGGGACCAAGGACACAAACTGAGAGAAGTATCATATCAAACTGACAGAGTGAATGTGTCACTGAGTGTAAGGCTAAAGGAATATAAGGAACCTTATATGTCTTATTGTGGTTTCTTGTGTAATATAATCCTTAAAATTTAACCAGGTTACATCTGTATTAAGTCAAATAATTTGTGTGTGATAATATTCTACATGGTGAATAGAGATGAAAAATCTTCCCTCATAAGTGCAAGCTAGGTAAGGCTCTCACCTACATATCCTTTTCTGCAGCTCAGATTTATTGGCCACTGGCTACTGAGAGGAGTAATTCGGATCCTTTGAATGGGACTTTCTTAAATTTTGAGAAAACTTAAAACTGTTTTCAGGTCCTGAACTATAACTATACTACCTACTAAATGCCAGTGAAGGCAAAAAAAAAAAAAAAACCCTCTGTGCATTAGTACTGAGTCATAGCCTTTGACATAAGGAAGGCAAGTCTCATAAGTCTGCATCTTTAAGCACTGTTCCGGAATAAGGTGCCTTGTTAAGATGGCAACATGTTTTGCACCATCTTTCCAGATCAGCCAATACTTTTGTCAATCCAGCTGTGTTGAATACTTGTGGTTTTTTTTCAAGAATTCCAAATCTGTCATTGACTTTTTCTTACTGTTTCTTTTATATAAAAAAATATCATGCATGTATTATTTTCTGGGCAGTATGGCTTTATCTATGATGATGATCAGCCTGGTGCTGCCAGACCTGACTCCTCCCAGGGTGTGAACCTGTTTACAGGAGAGCAAATTGAGCTCAGAACAGAAGTAAAATGCTGCCAAGCTACCAGTACTTTTGAGCCTTCTTACAAGACTGCAGGAAAAAAGGACAGTGGAAAAACAGAACCCTGAGGTTTAAATTGCCACAATGTAACAAGTGTATGTGGCTATATATTTGTAATGACTGCTTTGGTACCCTATCTGTGGATCCTCACAAACCTAGTTTGTTTAGGGGCAAAGGCCACTTTGTGAAGCAGAATTTTATAGTGTGTTAGTATAGTATTGTCTTAGAAGTTTCAGAGTTGCTCTCTGTTTTGCTTTTTTCCCTTAAATTGACTTGGATTGAAAACTACTGTGCTCTGTAGATGTGAGAAATATAACAGCACCTGAGTTACTATTTGGCTATACCAACATAACCAAGAGCATAATTTGTTCATGGGTGCTAATTTCCAGGTCTCAGTTAACAATTATAATTAAAAGAATACTAAACTTCAGTTAGGCATCTGACAAAATCTCACCTTCCTAAAGCATCAAGTGAGAAGGACTTTCTTTAGAATGAGCATGAGACCCAGAGGAACTCGATTCCTSAAAAACTCTGCATCATGACTCTTCTCATCCTTACCATGGTCCATATTATGACAGCAAAAGCTGGCCCCTCTGGCTGATAGGTTTGTGGGAGAAACAACAGCGTGTCTCTTGTTGGACAAAAAAAAAGTTACTCTACGTTGTGCCTAAATTAAAAATGAAGATTAGTTGGTATAAGCCCATAGTTAGTTCAGGACAGGAGTACTCTTCCGAAGTGAACCTTCTGACTGATTCCACTTACAGTACTTTGGTTTACACAGCAAACTAGTTTTGGACTTCATGAACTGAACTCCTTCAGATCAATGAAGCCAGAAGAGGTGCACTACAAGCACACCTGAAATTTCCAGCTGCTCACAGGTTTTCACTGCATGGGACAAGACTAGAAGCACTCCAAAGTATGAAAAATGTATAATATTGCTGTCTGATTAGATATAGTGATTTTATTTATGTATTTAGTTAACCAAGAGAGACTGTGGAATCTCTATCCTTAGAGATATTCTAAACACAACTGGACAAGTTCCTGAGCAGCCTGATCTATTTGGACTTGCTTTGAGCAGGATGTTGGACCAGGTGACCTCCAGAGGTCCCTACAAACCTAAATTATTCTGTCATTCTATACTTTGCCTTACAATTTAATTGCTATTGGTCTGCTCTGCTTGCCAATATAGTCATAGCCCTTGTAGTCTCCAAGTCTGAAACTTCTTAAATGTGTTCCGGATATACTCAGTATGTGCTGATACTTCATAACAAGAATGAGCTTGTCTAAATTACAGGTAACCATATTGAAGTACAGGAAAAGATGGAATTGTTAGAAGAAAGAAATATCACAAGGAGAGACAGGAAACTGTAGAGAAAGCATAGGGAATGGAAGTATATTCCAGTAAACTTTCTATGAAATAAACATCCAAATTTTTTTAGACTTATACCAAAATGGAATGGATCATAATTGTCTGAGGTCTATCCTTTCTCATTATAAACTTTAGCATGTCAAGTTGTAAAAACTTGATTTCATGGGTTCGAAATCTGCCTTTAGAACAATGAATGGTATCGTGTTACTGAATTTTTTAAATATTAATCACAACAATATTCAACACACTCAAAACTGATCACTAATTTATTTTGAGCTGTCTTCACTGAATGCAATAAACTRGAAGTCCTATTATTTCAGACATGTCTTACAAACGGTATAAATATATTTATTTGAGAATCATTTATGTTGACATGAATTTGCAATATATTGGTGCTCTTGTCTAAAAGGTTTTGAATAGCTTATCAAACTAAAACTAAAGACCTCACTGAGACAAACCAAGCCAAATGTTCCTGGAAGCCTCTAGGAAAAGAAATAATGATTTTATCATTATTAGTCATTTATTTCACCAACTATTTCTTGTGACTATTCAAAATTTTCCAGGTATGGAAATGTCAAAGCTCCTGCCCTGAGGAATTTAAAGTTATTCAGAACCGAACCTGATAATCATTTGAAYTGGTAACTTATAGTGATTTCAACATATTGATCTCAGGTAACTCTCCCTAGAATAGTTAAACTAAATATGATAAAGAATCCTTGGTGTATAACTGTGAAAGAACACCAAGGATCAAATTGGCCAATAACATCCTAGGCTGTTACAAAGACGCTCAGAAGAAGTCTAATGTATCTAGACTCAACCTAGCTCCTCACCGCATAGATGTTCACAAAAGGAGACTGAGCTTCTCGCATCAAAATTTACAGAAAAAATTGGAGGCAAAGAAATATTACTAGGCTATTTCCATGATCAAAATGATATGTAATATATGATTTCCTTATGCTGCTCATTGTTTTTCAGCTGAAAAGATTGCTGTGCATGTTGAAGTCTTTAACATATTTTCACCTTTGTAAAATCTTCAAAATGTGAATGATGTCTAACTAAAATATCCAGTTTCAATGCATATTTAAATTACTCTCTCACATAGATTTGCTTTATAAATTCCTTATTCTCCTGTAACGAAACAGTAGTGCCCAGCTGCAGCTGGGCCTTACAATAAGTCCATCTCATTTTTACAACAGATGTGATTTATATAGATTACAAATCCAAACTTCAGATGAGCAGAATACTGTAAAATCCATCATGGTATTAATGAAATTCTGTGGTACTGATAGAAGTGACCTTTCTATTGGATGATCTACAGGGTTATTGAGTATGTGATCATTTTTTTGCTTTGTTTTGCCTTTTGTTCTTATTGCTTTTCTCAGACAGTGAATGTCTGCCTTTAAACATAATAGAAAATCTACAGTACTACTGAAACAATACCTCAACCACAAAGGCATGAACAGCTCTGTTGTCAGAATCTGTAACTGCACAATCCAAGACAATGCCTGCTGTTTGGAAAAAGGTGCCAGAATTGCAACAGATGCCTCCCATTTACAAGAGTTTCTAAGTTCCAGCACAAGACATACCTAAAAAGGGGACCTATGACTCAAAGGAATTTTGTATCTGAACCATGAAAAATGCTGCAGAACTGACCAGCTGCATAGGTATATTAGTACTCAAACCAACTGCCAAGTTACTATTGTTCAAATTCTAACTGAGAGTTCTAGAGACTAAAGGAATTGAGGAGGCTCCAGTCTTGTGATACTGCAACAGTAAGTACAAAACTAAGTTTTCCATGGATGTTTCCAAGGAGCACATAAAGAATAGATGCAATTCCTGCTGCAAAACAACAGAGATCTCAACCTGTGAAAATAACAGTGACAAAAGAATACTCAGACTCACCAAATTTATTTTAAAAAAGACCCTGCATTGGAAATATAAAAATGTTGTCATTTTATTTGGCACATATTGGAAGAAAGTTTAAAATGAATATAATCATGCCCTGAGTCAAGGACAGTTACAGAAGGTAGAGCTGGCTTTTCCTCTCATTCTAAAGAACAAAGTTAGGAAAGGAACAACAAGCAAAGCGACTGGCTTATCCTCTCTTTATGACTTTATTGAACAGCAACAAAAGACAATTGTCATACACAACAGCAGAGTTCTGCCCTATAATACCTGGATATTTATTATTATTAGTTTGAATGGGATAACTGCATAAAGCAGTCACATTTGAAAAATATTTGCTGTCTGATTTTTTTATTCTTCGAGCAAACATTGCCTGAGCAATTTTTACTTCAACACTTATTTGCAGTAACTTATATTTTCACCCCAACTTTGTGAAGCACTGAAAGTTCACTAAACACACCTTTTTCCCCATCCCAACCAAAAATTAACAAAAACATGCCAAAGGCAACTGCTTTTTAACTTCCATCCAGTTTCTCATTATCATTCCCCTTCTCATCTCCTCCTTCGATCGAATCCTTGGATCAGAGACTTGCTCCAAGGCTTACTTTGTAGGTAACAGGCACTTGTTCATTTTAATGAATGTCAGCCTCTCAACATGAATGCAAGAAAGACTTTGCTCTTTTATTCAAATAATGGCCCAAGTATTACGAAAATAAGTCTCATGTAAAGTATTTTGTGCTGGTCATGTAATGAACTTCAGAATAGTAAGTGCCTGCAATTTCTTTTGGCTATCTTTTGGAAGACGTGTTAGTCAGGGAGCACATGGTCATCCAGTGAGAARGTAAAGATGAACATCCAGAAGTGTCAGGTTTGAATCAGGCCAAAATCAACTTTCCTGACATTTGTCATAAATCTGGAGCTTCTTGGGCCTGTAGTATCTCAGTGAAATTAGCATCTCTGTCAGCTCTACTTTGAATAGTTTTTCCAGACTCTTGGAGCTCCAGGGAAAACTCAGCTTTTTGTAGTCTCTCATCTGTGACAGACCCTCTTGGCTCAGTTCTGAAGACTCAGTTTTGCCTCATCAGCCAGCATCTCATCAATGATGAAAGTCAAATTTAGACAAGCATTATGTCCACAGTGCATCTTTCTCCCTCTCAACATTTTGAATTTGTATTTTTCTCTACTAAGGCATCAGGAGGTAGAATTAAGGGCAGAAAAGACTTGGTTTTAATGTTCACCAAAGTATAGAATCTATAGTAACCCTAAATGCCAGCTTAACAGCGCAAACAAGTACAAGCAAAATGCCACTGACTACTCTTGTTCTACTACTATGGGCTACTGTTAGGCTAACTATGACCTTTCATGGGTTATTAACAGATCAGTGTAATCTTCTGGGAGCTGAACTGTTGTTAGAGACTTCAGATCTAATAGCAAAAAGAAGAAAGTCAGATAATCCTGAACTACTGATATGAACTAACTGTAAAAGCCAATGTACTCCCCATTTTCATCCAGGAAAATGTATCTAGGACTATCTGACAGTTTCACTGACCACAACTATACCTAGGGAACCAACCAGGATTTTAGTTTTTTTGTTGTTACAAAACTAGAATTACTTACAAATTGCTTTTGACAAACCACTTGGCCTGTTTTTACATGCTGAGATCTACCCTAAGAATTGTACCAGGCTCTCACTGCTTGAGCCAAAACCCACATGTAAACATCGAGTCCCCACCCTGTCCTCAGCAGAGCACACAGACCTGCGTTACACCCTCACTTGGGGTTTGGCTTTCTTGGCAACTCAGGAATAATAATAATAAAAACACAATCAAATGTTCCTCTCTATCACTGCCCCAGAGATTGTCCTCAAGATCTCCTCTTTCCCCACTGCCTTGTTCCCTTTGCCTAGATAGCTACTGAAAAATTTTTTTCTCCCTCACAAGATAGTTAGTAGATAATATTTGCTATGGTTCACTGGAAAAAAATAAACTATTTGATAAAGGATTTATAATTAATACACCTGCTGACATATTAAGAACAACAGCAAAGGAAGCAGAGTAGCCATTCTGTATTTCTACCTAATTTATAACTGGAAGAGTTACCAAGTGAAATCTTAAGAGCATCTTAAAGGAGAGGAATGGATACAATTTTATTTTCACACCTTACTGTGCAGATCTACAGGTTTCCCTGCACTCTGGGTGAATGAACTTGGTGACTGAGCCTGTTTTCAACATGGTATCAGAACACCTCAAAACATTCATCCAGCCAAAAGAAAAAGAGGCAAGTCCTCCTCCCATCACTTTCAAGCACACACTGTGGTTTGTTAGCAGAAATTCTCTTTTCAGCATCCACTGCACATCCATGGGAGGGCTTTACCAACCACATAGCACGTGCCAGCAGAGATTCACTGTGAACAACCCTAAATGACAAGTTTAAGGTCCTTATTCATTTCATTTGGTGTTCCTTGTAGTTCAGCGACACAGATTAGCAAGAAATACAATGTATAACCTTATCTCTGCCTAGTCATTGCAGTTGTTTCTCTCAGCCTCAGCTCTAATCTTCCAGTCAAGGCACTTCCAAAGGCCTGGAACTGGCCAAGAGAGGACAAAGACATAAAGTATGATGCAAAATACAGACTATTTTAATCTGGTCCCTACTAGCTAAGATAAAATGCCTACAGAAGTAAGATCATTGTTTAATATAATAAAATCATCCTTTTGTGTCACACTGTGATATAATTATTTATTTTCACTGAGTTTCAAAACTTTGCATTGCAAATGCATATATGTATCTTGTCACTGATAAAAGCTAGCAGTCTGAGAGTTGTGAAGAGGGTATTTTTTGGAGCAAAAGAATAAAAACATCAAGCTGCTTCTACACTCAAACATTACCAGATTCATCCAGAAGATGTTCAGTTGGCAAATTTGGCAGGCATGCATTGAAAGTTCTCTCTGTTAACCTTCCTAAATAGACTTCATTAACCTAGCAGACACAGTATATAAGATTTTATCTTTTATAATTTCATTCTATTATTATTTCAACCCATTTGCTATGCCACTTTATTCTACCCTAAACAGTTGCTCTCTCTCATCACTGTTTGCATCAGAGACATTGCCCTGCTATGTTCTGCTTCCCCGTCCCCAGCTGCACTTCAGCCCCAGGGCTACAGGGTCAGATGTGATGTTGCATCTCCAGGAGAATGATTCCAGCCCTGCAGATGGTGACAGGTCTCTGTGTCTTGGGAGCAGACCAGGGGATCATAAGGCAATGCATAAAGAGGGTATCATTTTTTTAAAGCCTGCACAGTAACTAATTCCATATCTGGAAATGGCACCCCAGAAAGGGGAGAAATAAGACTAGACTCTCTCAGCAGYCTTGTCATGCAGTGTCAGCAGAACACACAAAGCAACACAGGATTTCCCAAGACCAAACCCTGGGAGAGCTGTTTGAGCTGTCTGAGCAGCCTCTCGTCCACAGGTGAGGAATTGGGTTGTTTCTTGCTGAAGGAGCATGGAAAGAAAGAAATATGCAGTGGGCAGTCATGTGCCCAGAACCTGACAGGGTGCACAACTGAAAACCAGATCACATCTGTTGCCTTGTAGCGTACCCTTTTCCACACTTTTTCCCTACAAGTTTAGAATTATTCAGCTTCATTTTTCCTTTTCCTTCCTGATTTCCATCTTCTCTACTTCTTTGATTTTGACTCTTTTATTTGCTTCTCCTTTTGGATGTTGAAAAAAATACTGCATAATGTCTCTCAGGCTTTCTTTTCAGCATTTCACACTTCCTTACAGTCACAATGGAGAAGATGTTAGGCTTTGCTTTTCCGAGGTAGGGTTTATTAATGATTTTTTTCTTAAAACACAACATTCAATAATGCAGAAATTCAATCATTCAAAATCTGAAAAGACAAGTAAGGCAAATATATGGGGTCTAGAAATCTCAATCACTGCTTGCATTTTAGTGTTTCACTATCCACAGTACCAGTTCCAATATTTTTCTAAAGCTCTATGTAATAAAGGTGACCCTTTCACTTCTTAGGAAAAAAAAACCTCTAAATAATTAATCGTTTGTCCAGTATTAATGTCAGTAAACATAGTCATCATTTCTTGAGCTTTCTGACAGCAGTAGTTAAAAAGCAACACGTTTAGGTTTCATGAACTTCGTTTGATGAAACTGGCCTTCTTTGGATTTACAGTGCTCTCTTGTGGCCAGATCAGGCAGCTACAATACAACAATATTCTGCTGCTCTAAGAACTATCCTTAGTCTCTTTGGCCATTGCAATCTTTCTCAAAATGCCACAGATCTGTCAAACCAGATGGTTTTAGAGGCGTGTTCTCTTTTTTTTTCAGTAGATAAGTTACCTAAATAGTGTTTATAAAAAAATGCCCTCCAAATACTTAACTATTTGGAAATTGTGTGAAGAATTAAAGTTTGCCCCTATCTTTGAAGGAATAACTTAGATCTTTTTTCTTTAATCAGTGGTAATTTCTAGTATGGATTTTAACTCTATAATTCATAGGTTTTAGATATCCCCAAGTTTCCTTGAGAAATGTTGGCTCAACATTAAAAAGCAAACACAAGTGCAGTGGAGGAAATCTACTTAGGTCCTGCTGATATGTGCTCAGCGCAGTGATTTTTTTTTTCTAGTAAATCAGCCTCAGCACTTCTCCCATTTCAGATGGGCGTGGAGCACACTTCCCAGAGTTACATTTCCTCACACCAGAGGGTAGGATGTGGGAGCGAGAGAGGCAGCCCAGGCAGAGCTGTGGGTCGGCAGCATCCTCAGAGCAGCACCCTGGTGTCCCAGTGCCCATCACCAGAGCTCCTGGCCTGGCAGAGGGTTTCAGTGCTCTCTGCATCYGGATAGTAGCTTCAGAAAGGGAATACCTAAGTCTGCAGAAGGATGGTATCTCCCCAGAAGTCTTCACTTACATCTAATTTAAGCATACACCATAAAATCTCTAGTGTTTGCATAATAATAGCAAGAATTCCTTAAATTCTCACAATCTTCCACTGTTTGGAAGGCATTCATAGAAAGAAAACAAATATTACTGATTATTTTAAATTTATCTTTAGATCGGTAAAAATTTTCAACAGCAAAGGCATAAATTAAGAAGAATCTCTCAATAGATTAGATCATTTTTTATGTTGCCATATTTAACTTCATTTATAATAAGTTAGAAAAACATAAGCAAGGAAGGAAGGAAAGAAGGAAATCTTAATTCAAGAAGCAGAAGAAATTGAACTAAAAATCTGATCATTAATAAACAGTATGAATCAATGATTTGGGCATTTTTCTTTGCATAAAATATCCAGTTTTATTTCACTGGTTTTAATAGAGGTGTAAAAACAGGTGCTCAAAGGAAAGATAAGATGTAATATATCTAGTATAATATTTAAGCCTGTTTCAAATAAAGTTTTCAAAGAGAAAATTTTAGGGAAAGATCTCTTTTTCTCTTCCTGATGCTCTTTTCTTCCTGCTAAATTTGAATTGCCCTTCAAATATTTCACGTCTATATATAACCTTGATATTCCTGCTCTGTCTTCCTGCATAGGTAATTTTAGCATCGCTGTTGGACAGCCTATGAATAATTGCCTTGGAAAATAAAGAAACAGAAAGCTAATATGTAAGAAGAATTTCAAACTAGTCAGATTACCAAAAGGAAACCAGAGGAGGTGACTTTAAATTCTTCCTCCAGATTATCATCTATTTGGAGTACCAAACCTCTGTTTTTAAAGAGCAGATATATTTATTTCAAAGACACTGTACCCTTTTATGAGATTGCATAAGTAAGAAAGATGCTTCAGAGTGTTACATGAAGAATGTAAAAATATTTCCCTTGATGACTTACTGGTTAGCATTTTATGGCAGCATTAAAAATATTTCCTATTACATTAAATGTTAAATATACTTATACTGACTAGTTTACTTTAGACATTGTTGAATGTGCCGAAATTTGCAGTACTAATGCTAAGCTGTAGATACAGAACTGTGCCCATAAATGCCAGCAAGTGGATGGGTGAAGCAGTTTCTCTTTTTTTTCTTCTTCTTAATCCCCTTAAATTATTCTTCATGCTTCTGGTAAGGAATAATTCATTTTTTATCCCCAAAAAGCAAGGTTTATGCAATCATATTTTGTGTGTATGTAGCATATGTGTGTTTGCATGTGTCCTGTAACTTTTGATCAGAGTAGACCCCATTTAATTTGACAGATAGAACAGGTCCTAATGCTCTGAGGTTTTCAAATTTAAAGAAAAAAGACATCCAGTTAGAGGAGGAAGGCTTTCTTAATGTCTTCACAGAGAGAATGTAGTTTGATATCGGCTCTTAGAAAGCACCTGGAAATCCATTCCCCAGAGGCATGTTAAGAAAGCTAAAGCCATGGAAAAGTATAGTCAGAACTCACTGCTTATTTGGCCTCAGCAACTTAACCAGAGGAAAAAGTGTGCAGAAAACTAGTCTTCATCAGTTTTGCTTTACATAGTGCTACTTGTTATTACATAAAGATGTTATAATGCTAAACTAAAACTGAAATATTTCCATTAGCTTATAATTTGCTTTATTTTGAATTTGTTTAGATTTTAAATAAATTTTAAATTATACATAAAATTAAAATGATGCTCATATTTCATTCTATCATTTCCATACAGAAAAAGTGTTGAAAACCAAAAAAAGTGTATGGTATATATATAAACTGAGAGCACTCCAGTGTCACAGAGGGCTTAAGGTTCATGTGTTACACTAGGCCTTCAGGGCAAAAGATGTTTTACAAATGCCAAATTCTGTCCACTTTATTTTAGCTTGTCATTACACACCTTTAGTTTTCATGAATATGTGCTTTGTTCTGCCATATCTATGACAATTCATTCACCACTCCTTTGGAACACAGTACTGGGTTAATCCAGAAAAAGATTTATTTTTAAGAGAATCCTTGCAAAAAATCTTGGTTTTGACATATAAGCATATTGGAAATTTCACTACTACATGGGTCCAGCCACAGAAAAGACTATGTTGGTAGCATCTAAACTCAATTCCTTTAATACAGTGGTGTGTTGTATAGTACTTCAGTGTGGGCCATCGGCTGCCCCTGTCACATGACAAAACAGTTCTTAGCCTTAACAAAGTGAATTATCTTTTGACTGTAACCTAGCAGAGGGCCTGTGTTGTTTTGATTCACTTGGCTTTAAAAATACAAGCACATTTCTGCACACTTTACACTTTCTCTGGGTTTTATTCTTTGGTGTTTCTTGGGTTCATTGTTAAAACCAAAATTGGCAGGCTAGCTATTAAAGAGCACTTCATTAAAGACTGGAACATCTTGACACTGGTAACAACATGAAATAGCTGTAAGACACTCTTTAGAATTTCAAACAAGAAATTTTCAGAAATATTGCAGTTCTGATCTCTAGGTCAGGAGATACAACCATCAGTAAAATATACATATTTTTGGAAAGGCAAGTCACCAGGAAGAAAATACATTTAACTGTAATGCAAGAAATCCTAAGGAAACAAATCCCAAGGGGCAAGGTGAAACATGACCTTCCAAGATAAGTGAGTACATCACTATATTGACAGAGTAGTGTGTTGCTCAGATGTCACTATGAAAAACCTAAGGTATTAGCCCATTCCTTAATGGAAAAAGCTTTGTAAAATGTTACAAAAAAAATAGGATGGTCTGCTGAGCATGGAAGGAAAACCTTAGGCTCTAGTCGTGCTGTGAGAACAAAATGCCCATTAAATCCAGTCTAACTGTTCTTCRATGACAACCACTGTAGAGCCCCTGGCAGCAGGCATCAGTTGGGACAGACAGACTGAGTGCCACTTTGGCCTGTTAGCATTACCAGTGAAATGGGAGTCTCCAAAGCWAATTGCATCTATGCTCAAAAGGCTCCCTTCCTAGGAGTCCTACAWCCTTCTCATATGTGGAATAAGAAAATCCTTCTTACAACAGAAAAAGCTTTTGGGAATTATGTTGCATTTCCTCAGTCTTACCCAGTGGCATACTGATAGACCTCACAAAATGTTTGCAGAGAACCTAAATTTCAGTGTGTCACACTGAAAATTTAGAAAAATTTTTGAAAGAGCATTAAATTGTAAAGTAAAGATGTTGAGGTTTAAATTACTGTTCCTGGCAGCTTAAAATATGAAAAGTTATTGTATTAGTATAGATATGTACATTTTACAACATAATTTTTCAGGAATTTGGACAATGTTGCAGAGATAATAATATAAACTAATGCACACTTGTATTTTATATTTGCTGTTCTTTTCTTTATTAGCTGGATATACACCCACTTTTTCTCAATCAAAGCAAAAAGTCAGATAGACGGTGAGAAAATGTAAGTTTTAGTCATCTCTCTACATTCTGAATTACAGCACAAAGTAAACTTTATGAGTGAATTTGACAGATTATAGATTTTAATCATGAATGTTGTTGAGTAGCTTATCAATCTTTTGCTACTTTTATAGCAGGACATTCTCTTACATTTTCATATACAAATAAGTGACTGACCTATGTTAGGGTTAGGGTTAGGGTTAGGGTTAGRGTTAGGGTAAGTAAGTCATGGTTGTTTCTCTCTAATGTGACACTTGGCTGGGAGTAAATATGTTCTTCCTCTTGATTTCTGATTGTCTTGTCAACCTTTACATGGAGAGGAAAAAGCTGTGGTGGTTCTTCAGCTCTTGCAGACCAATGCCAAACCTTTCCACACCATACCTTGGAATTCTTTTTTTTTTTGTGAAGCATGGAATATATCAGCAGAAATGAATCATGTGTGACTTTTTACAAGCTAGGGAGAAAGGGAGTGCAATACTAGAACGTATATGTGATACAGAATGTATTTGTCAGATGCAACAGATATGACAAAGTAAGAAAAAAATCTATATTATTATAATTTATTACTCTAGCCCAGGGCCTGAATCCTTAATGCAGGTGTTGGCTATGTAACAGTAAAACTAGGAAGATGCAGTGGTGTAGGCCATGGAGACATGCAGTTACTGCCTGAAGAGTTCATGTGTAACCATCATATAGTCTCCAGCTAATAATTTCCTTTCTTGCTTTGTAGTGGAAATGCCTTTTAAGATGAGCACAGGAACTATGACAGGTCTTTCCTCTGAATAATGCCCTAGCTTTTTACTGATCCAGTAGGCTCCAGGTATAGACTATAACTGCAAGTCTTACAAACTGTCCCAGCATCTGTTTTCTCAGGAGGAATGGACAAATCCTGTTCTATCTTTCTGCTCCTTGCAACAGAATATCTGACAGTAAAATTATACAATGAGAACAATAGGAGCTATTTTCCTCTGCTKCTGCTTCTCCCCAACCCACCTCCCCCAATGGATATTCACACAGGGAAGGTGTGATCAAGGCAGGAAGAGGTAATATCATTGTCTGACAATATTTTTTACCTGAATAACTCTCTTATACATTCAGTCTACACATTAATCTTTGAGTGACATCAAGGATTCACTTCAAAATTGGATCTGACTGACAATTCACTTAATTTACCTACTGCACCAAACAGCTGTTCAGCTTCTGTTGAATCTGAAAGCAAATGTAATTAGTACGTGTTCACTGCTGCATTCTCATTACATCGCCAGCCCATATCATTGGAATAGTTAATTACTGCAGAGACAATGGCTTGACTTACCTGATACAGTACATGATTATTCATCATTGATTCACTTTTTATTCTTCACTGGTAATTTTGTTAACATCCCTGACAATACTTAACAATGAATACTCTTGCTCTTTTGCATTTTTATGACTTCTCAAATGTTACTCAAATTCTCCAGGTAGCTTCCTTCTCTAGGTTTTAACTAGACATGAGGTATGAATTTGGTTGACAACTCACATAACTGGAGAAATAGCTTGATTTTGTGGCCCTTGGTAGAACACAGCAAAATGCGTTATTCAGTCAATGCTCACCTCAGCTGTCTTTTTACTTTGGGACCTTCTCCTTGCTGACGTATCAAATGCCTGCTAATGGCATCTACTTCCTTCATTCAGTGATGGCTTAAAAACAATGCTGAGAAGAGGAAAGATTATTCCATAATAAGTCTTGTTCACAATAGACCTGTTCTGCTCCTACACAGGTTTTTTTGGATGACTGAGCATGGTATTTTGCTCCCCTATGCCTCTGTATTCCATCACTGAAATGGAGGTAGCTGACTTCCCAGCCCTGCCCTACCAGATGTCGGTGTCCCCTCAGATACAGCCTCTTTTCTCAAAAGGAGCTCTGTCTGGATGAAATGTGAGGACTCTGTACTTTATCAATGACCTCTATCCAGACTGAAGGACAAACTGTACAATACATCTGCAACYCCTGGATATTTCTGCAATGCACGTGCAGATCAGCTGTGCTGTGCTGGCACAGTAATACGCCATACTTTCCAGAAATGCCAGATTTAGTCATTTACTGCACGTGTTTGGCATTCTTGCCAGGCATCTGTTAAATACCACTAAGCTGTCCTGCTGCATCTTTCCCTGATCACATTGCAGATATCCCTGGCTACTCTGGTAAAAGAAGTTCATCTAAGTCCTTAAGACAGGTTTTAGTAATTTACACAGTGCTGCACATTTAGTGGCACCTTTGTCATACACGAAACTTGTAACCAATCCAGGAAGAAAAAATATAAGGAACCAAGGAAACAGATAAAAGAAAGATCATGACAGTTAGGAATGGGGATCCATGGAGAAATCTTGGTAAAGAAGTTTGAATAAAAAGGAATTTTTGGAAAAGTGGATATTCAGGGAGAATCTAAAGGAATTGAAACCCTATACCTAAAACAATTCAACAGGCGAATTGTCCCATCAACTACCACAGCACTATACGGGTACTTAAAGAGCAGTGAAGTAGAACTTAATGGACTTCTCTGCCATCTGAAAGAGCCTCCATATTTTTCAGTGGGCATCATGATCTAAGAGATTGATACTTGGTGTTTATTGGTTTGCTCATTTTCTCTCAGATAGACTTGCCTCTTTTTTTCTGCTTCCATTATGTGAAAATTTCATATCGTTATACATTTCACAAAGAATCCTTAACAAAAAGACTGTATGAACAACTAAGCAGTCTGCAAACAATAAGCTGTAAAGTAATATCTGATCTGTACATCAAACCAYGTGGTAGCTGAGTTGCATAGAACAGTAGATATTTGCTTTCATATGCTATACCATTCATTCTGACTTTTAATGGCTTTTAAGCCATTTTCTCATTAGCTTATGTATTTCTTTTTAAACTGCCTTAGCCCTCACAGTTATTTTTTGGATATCTCTGCTCATTTCCTCATTTCATGAGGAAAAAGTGGTCAAGTGAGAAAAAGCACCACGTGGAATGTAAGCACTTTGGCATAGTCACTGCTCAAGGGGGCACAGACCAAGTTAAACTTATGGTAAAGTTTCATCTCACCTCCCGCAGGAGCAGTCTCTGCAGCCTACTGATGTCACTGAAAAAGCCTGAACCTCTCGTCAAAGCAGTCTATTCTGCATGAGGATAAATAAACTGGAATTTAGGCAATTTCAAAATAGGCAATTGCCTGAAATAGGGAATTTCAAGCAGCAAGAATAGCCAGTATTGACTCACACAATAGCACACAAATATTGACTCATTTATTAAAAGTAATTAATGAGGAAACAAAAAGGCAATAAAGAGGGGGAAAAAAGTGAAAAGCAATCTTCTTAAAGGCCCTGAAGGCCTCTTTTTTCTATACTCTCTTATTGTAAATGCTCTAAACTGGATTTTGCAATGCACATTTTCTCTGTTGATCTTTACAATTTCAGTAAAGCATTTCATAGTTATTTCAACTTATGAATTATTCAATAACACATGATGGGAGCAATTCATTCATATCTCTGCATCTCCTTGAGGCAAAGAAATCAAAAGCTTCAGCTTCAGGTTTTTTGTCCAGCACAAAATCTCTCAGAATAGTACCTCTGAGAATTACCCTGCAAAATGATAAGCACATGTGCACAATAGGTAGAGGCGCAGAACGACTGAACTGAGGGGAAAAGACAAGTACACAGTAATGTGGCACCACCTTTTGCTTCTGCAATAGAAAATGATGCAGCTTAGAAGAAACTGCAGGACCTATGTTCCAGCTATGTCTGCTACCCTGCCTCCATTCCCCTGTTATCAGCAAGTTCCCTTTCTAAATCTTGTTCCAGACTCCAGTACATGATACAACTAATCTTCTCATTAAGAGTGTCTGTGCTTTAAAGCAGCAGTCCTGAGACCACCTCAGAAGATAAGGAAATACCRTAAGCCCCATGTTACAAATGAGAAACAACAGCTGAAAGATATGCAGAAAGTAATCAGCTACAGAACTAAGACTTCAACACATTTCTTGAAATCAAGTTAATGCCTTAACTACAGAGCTACCTTTCATCTTGAAATCTTATTGTCTAGACTCCTGCCCTATCTTGAGTGAAAAGGATGTAAGGTAATCTTTAGAGTTTTGGGGATATGACTCTTCAGAGGTTCAAAGATATCTCAGTTTGCAATGTAGGGAATCACATATATAGCATCTACAGTAATGACAGGTGCAACAAAATTTTTGTTTTATTTCTGAAATAAGTATCAGCCAGAGCATGCTTATTAATTGTAGTTCTACACTGGGTCATGTCCTCTTGTTCAGCTTTATTACTTTCACTTCAACAGATACCAGCTGATCACACTGGTTACTCATTCTTCATGACAATGCTTGTAAGATAGGACTCTGCATTTTCATCTTACGACCTGTCTATATCAAGTCACTGCTGGGAACAGTGAAATATTTAGGTTCAGTGATAGTTGTATCCCAGATGACATGAACATCTATATTCTTCTTTATTTTAAGTCATTTTCTAAGACATCTACATTGCTTAGAGCTTTTTCAATGGCTGTCAGAGATGGAAAAGAGGGTAGAACCAAACTGGTGCAAAACACAACTAGACAGAACTGATGCTACTTGGATGCTTCATAATGAAGCTGGCATGAAGTTTCAAAGAGCAGGTGTAGGAGCAGAGGGGGCTGAAATCTATGACCTAAATTTAAAAATTCAGTGTCTGATTTAGAAATTTTAAAATATCACATAGTAAAATTAGGGCATAATTTTAGTAATATACATCCCTTTTCCTATCCTTTCTTTTCTCAGCCATATACATGTCAGGAGATATAGCACAATGTTTATAAGTTGAAAGGAGAGAGAACTGTTAGGAAAAAGGGTGTAGAAGAGGCACTAGGGAGAAAGTTTGTACGGTTTTAATACAAGCTTCACTTCAGTATTTTTGTAAATAGCTCCTTGAACGAAGAGTCAGTCTAATTTCAGAAACATGAGCTATGCCTGGATTTAGTAGATGAAACAGAGCCAAGGCACAAGCTTACAGCTGCCTACACTGCTTAATTTTTAGCCTGTTCTCTGGCGTGGCTTTGGCCTCTGTGCATTAGCATTCTCCCAGATAAGGCCTAGGCATGGTTCAGCATTTACCAGGCCTGTTTCTAATAGGCAGTTCAGACGTAGCTGCCCTATTTTGGGGGGGAGGTTGTTGTTTTTTTTGGGGGGGGGGGACAGTTTACACATGCAGACATGAGTCMGCTATGCCACTGAGCTTCAAGGCCAGAGAACAGTCCCTAGAATCCTTAATGTAGTAGCATACGTACCTATATCTATACACATGTAAATTTATCTGTAACCATGCAGTCTTCTCAGTGTTATTATTCAGCAAATTATCCATAAACTTTGCTAGCAGCAGTCAGTCCAGGAAACCCCACTCTCTCTTCTAGCACTGAAGCAAGAAGGTCAAATCACTGAACAACTAGCACAAGCACAAACAAGAACTAGAGAAAAAGGCATCATGGCAGGAACCCAGACTTCTAGACACAAGCTATCCTCAAGCATGGGAATGAAGGGGACCAAAACCCAGTCTGAGCAGAAGTGACTGAATGAAATAAAATAAAGAAATGAGGGTAAAGCCTTAACAGTCTCCTTGGGGAAAGCCAGTGAGATGTTACTGAGATCACGTTATCAATTCTGAGATCTGTGGCAGAATGAGTAGCATCTAATTAGAACAAGGCTGTAGAGAAATATTGCTTTTATATCCCCAAAAATGAAGTATAACAAGATACTTCTGCAAAACTTAGATCTCTGGCTTCTTCATATTTCTTCACTGGAGACATAAAAATTACCTCACTAGAGACATTTGATACCATTTTACAGAGATTCTTGCTGAGAGAAAAACTGCTCTTAAATAAATGTTTCTAAATAGGAAGAACAGGAAACGTATCTAAGCAATGATGCCACTTCTGGAGAGCAAACTATGCAGAAGAAAGTTAGAGACAGATCAGCAAGAATGTAGACCTCATAGTTAGAACAGTTTCTGTAGAAGGCAATAGGAAAAGCAAAAATGAAAATGCCCAACATGCGGACAACAGCAGAGGTTTGGGAGAAGGATGGCATTGTGGCCTCACGCTGTGGCCATCTCAGGAAGTAAAGAGGGGCTAGATATGGGATGTAGCGACTTCCAGTGAAGGGGAAGGCAGGTGAAGAATAACACTACTAGACCTGTTCTCTCTCAGTATGTTCCCCACAGATAGCAGCCCTCAGCCAAACTACCGTATTTATAATTAGACTTTTGGATCAATGATGAATCGATTTCTAGCCAATGTGCAGAGACAGCTGCAACTCACTCCCAGCAATAGTGAGAGGCAGCAACATAAGAGCGAAGAAGTGCAGCCAAGTGCTGGCAATATACAGTAAAACAATTTTGAGGCCAGCAGGCAGACACAGGCTGTTAACACAGAATGAAT
>NW_020448486.1:1053379-1348631 GCF_003343035.1 Apteryx rowi | reverse complement strand
AAAAAAAAAAAAAAAAAGAAGAAGAAGTAGAAGAAAAAAAAAGGTACTAGCACTTGAAAGGTACAGTAGCTGACACAAATGCACTATGCAACTATCCATTGATGGACAGTATGATTAAAGTGAGCCACCAGTTTGGCTGAAATACAATGCCTGACTGTCCCCAGCATGAAAGAAAAACAGAATAATCTCTATGGGCCCTCTCCAGCAGTCTAACAGAGAGGAGCTAGACTCCTCTAGGACATGTTGTAGTTAGCTGAGGGCTCTCACAGCAGCGAGTAAGAAACCTGAAATGCAGGAGGCATCCCTTAGGTCTGATGGAGCCACTGAAGAAGGAACTAGCGAAAACAAAGAACAAACAAAGAACAGAACCCTCTCTGAAACCAGAACCAGCAGCCATGACTTTTCATTTTTGCAGCCTTTAGCGCTTTTCCAGCGCTGAAAACCTTTGGGAATGTTTGGGATGTTTGGGAAACCTCCAGTCAGGGAACAGAGCACTGCAAAGGAGTCACTATTCAGTAATCTTGAAGATATACTGCTTGATTTGTCTGGGAGTAAAAAGGTCCCTGTTTGCCATGTCAAGAATCGGTTCTGGCATGCTGAATCATCCAGCCACTGACAACTTTTGCTATGCCTTTTGCCAGGTATCACTGTGAAAAAAATGTCTGCAGACATCAGCCTGTCCTCAAAGCTACTCCAGTGATAACAGAAAAAGACAGAAGCAGGACTTTCAGACATCAGGCCTGCAGCTGGCAACATGTTTATTGTATAAGGTGATAGGAGAAGATAGTACAGGATGTCTTTATCAAGCTAAACAGAGCCAGAAGCAGGATACTAGTTGAATGCAAAGAAGCTGAAGCTCAGGAGAACAGAGGCCCTCGCTATCAGAAATCTGTGGACTCCTGGGAACTTCCAAACAGACCCCGAGAAGCAGAAACAGAAAAGACCAAGTTCTTGAGGGGAATCCAAGAAATTATAGAAATAGGAAACTACAGCATCTGCCTGGGATCCCATGGGCAAGTAAAACACAGTGTTAAATGAGGGAATGAGAATAGGCAATACAGGTGATGAATCAGTCTTAAAGGACTACTATCCTTTTGAGGAGCTGGGGCTACAGAATGATACCTCAGGATGAAACAGAGGCAAAACAATGAAGCAAACTTAGCAGGTCTCACCTTTTCCTGCCACAGCAAAACAATGAATGTGTACTCAAATAGAAATACTATCTCTACTCTTTGGAACAGAGTGACTTCATCAGTTCATTTTGGAGCACAAGATAAATGTCTCACCTGTTACCAAGCCACTTAAAAAGCATCATTAAGAAAATGCTGTTATCAGTGCAACTACAGTGCATACCATTGAGATGCCAAGTTTGGACAAATGTAAAACAGAACTCAGGAGTTTGACCCCTTTGAACAAGTAAATATGCCATCGATAATTAAACAGAAAGACACCCACCGACCCGCTAATCTAAGCTATTGTACAGAAGAGTTATATTTTGTGGCAGATATGCCACATGCCTTTTTGAGTACTGCACAGATGGTCCTGCAGAAGAGGAGACAGGCTCTGCCGTTGCCCAACRCACAGCAGGCTACCCAGGTGCTTAGCACTGCTTGGTGGGTCCATGCAACTCGATGCAGCCCCTGACACGACCTTGTCTGCCAGGCAGTAAAATGGTGCTCCGGAGCTGGCCGCAGTATAAAAACTGAATGTCACAGTCTACTGCTGCGTCCCACAGCCATTCATCCTGAAGGTGAGGGCAATGAGCAATTTGTGGCTACTAGGCAACAAGCAATATTCTCTGCACTTTTAAAGCAAGAAATCAGAAAAATTGCAACATGGTTGGTTATGCAGGCATGTAGAGTGACCAAGAAGAGGAGATTCTTACAGACATTTAAACCCAGTCCAACGGTGGGAAATTGTTGATATCGACCTGTCCAGGGACTATATGATGATGAGGTTTACATCTGCAATTCTTGGCAGTTAGTCACCACCTCAAGGACACTCAGTCAAAAAAAAAAAAAAAAAAAAAGTGGTGGGAACCTGAAGGTACAGTCAACAAGGCAGGGCATATTTGACAATGAACACGGGTCTCTGCAGCAAGAATGGAAAAAGCACTTCAACCACCGTGTGAAGTATTTGTGTGAGAACATCAGAAATGAAATCTAGGAAAAACATAGTTGGTCAAGAGGAGGCCACCAAATAGAGCGAAGGGACAAGCAGGTAATAAAAAAAGGAATCAGACTGGTTTTAGGTGTATTTGAAAATCTGTGAAGGGTAAAAATCTATGAAGCCACAGTGGGCTGTGGATAAAGGTCATGTTCTCAGTATAAGCGATAATTTAATAACATAAATTATACTCTGTATAAGTGTTAACAGAAAACTTCTTAAATAAGAAACACAATAACAATTGCTAGAAAGGAAATGATACAGCAACTTGTGCAGCATTTGGAGGATTTGGAATATAGGCTGTTGGAGAGAAGGATACTCCAGTGATTAGTTAAAAATACTCTTAAGAACTAAGCTTTTGAAAATTTTACTCTTTCTCTCTCCATGCTTCAGCTTCTAATTTGCAAAACAGGGATAATGACACTTCTGTTCCCGCAAACATTTGCTATGTGATGGGAGTATCAGTGGTTGAAACAGGGTCTATCACAAGTATTCGTCAGACTATGTACAGATATATAAATACATCATAAACATGTATGTACAATACATGACAAATAAGTATGTGCCTATGTCATATGCACACACACACACACACACACACACACGCACACGTTCCCTAGAACAGGAAATCTTGGAAGATGACTTCGTGTCTCACTTTGACGTATGCAACAAACAATAATGATAAAAATTTCAAAAAAATGATAGATATCAGTCATATATAAAATTTAGGAGGTCATTTAGGCATTTTGTGATTATTGTCCACATTTTGTTACTCATCTTCCCAAATGTCCCCTCTRTCAAAATGGTAGTGAACGTTGGCTAACAATGATACATCTTATAGATTTCAAATATTCTCAGTTATTTTCAGCTTCAGTAATTGCTAATTTGTGAAAGGGTTGTGCATTTGGCGAAAGAGGCTGTGTTGTCTCACCCGTTAGAGGCCACAGAGGAACAGCAGACGCAACCGCGTCGCGCCGGGGGCCGTGCTCAGGCAATTCGCTCCTTGACCACACGGTGGGGAAACCGGCACAGATGTTGCTCCCGAGACAGAACTCCTCATTACTGTGGATATGCCCAGCAGATGGCTCTTTCCAACCACACAACATTTATTCAACTGCTAGCTCCACTCCATGTAGCACAAGGTCAGCATTTTCAGATCTTTTGTTCCTCTTATGAATAATTCCAGTGGCATATTGGACGATCAGTAAAATGTAATATGATGCAGAAAGCATTGCTTTTCATAGTGTGAATAACTTAACTGGGATGTAACACACTTTTGTTTAATGAATACTTGTCAGTACTACACACATAAGCAAACTTGTATTTATTGGACTAGAATCACATCTCAGTTCTGCTTGAGTAAATCTGAAACAACTCAGCTGTAGCCAATGGAGATACTACAGATGCAAATGACAGGGGAATTTGGCCCATTGTTAAAAATATCTTCATGTAGAAACAACGTAGAAAAATTCAGCTTTGACCAGGTTCATTCATTATGGGCTAAACTGTCTCTAAATTGCACCCTCTTAAGCCAGTGAGGTTACACAGGTGTAAATGAGACAGCACAAAAGCTGGTCTTATTCAAACTACTTGGTCCAAAAGGAACCATTTTACATCATATTAATAAAGGCAAGTTTCTTCATAGTGAATATTTATATACATACATACATACATACATATATATATATATATAAATTAGAGATGCACTTAGATCTCTAAGACACCTACTCCAAAGCTTCTTGAGTTATTTGAAAGCTGAGACTGATCAGACTTTTGTGGTTCAATCATCATCTCTGTAATAGGCTTAGACAGAAATTACAAACCTGAATTGCCCAAAGCGCAGAGGAACTTTTATGGACTTAATTTTATAACATRTCCTAAACACAACCCAGTTTTTTAATATCTCTGAATCTCAGAAGTTTAGATCCTATTACAGAACTGAACTTGATAACTCTGACTTAACATTCCTGATTTTAAAAGAGATGTATTTATTGGTGCAAAAGCTTCAAAATGTGGAGAATTTTGACTGAATTGGAAAAACATTCCAAAATACAGAGATTTCTTCTGACTCATTGAACTTTAAGCCTACAAAGCTGAAGTTTGACATGATTTAATACCAGTCCTTTTTTAAATTTGCTGCCTTTTCTGCTGAAAGTTCAGGCCAGAATTTGAAAGGATAAAGTAAAATATGAAAGAAAAAGTATCCTAAACATGTGCTTCTGAAAACTTCTTCAGGCATATGTGTTGGAGCAATGGAAAGGAATACCATGCCCTAATTGTTTCCCTCCACTCTGTTAATTTTGGGCTTATTTCTCTCAGTCATCCAACTTAATTACTGTTGAGGTACTCCTCACCTTCTAGCTCTACTAAACCTTTACCACTTCCAAGAGCTATACCACTTCTTTACTTTTCCAGGATACACCAGCTGACACTAAGGAAGAAATATGAAAGCACAGATTAAGATTAATTAATTAATTGCATRTTGTTTAATTGCATGGTGTATATTCAGCTGGCTAGTGAAAATTGATCAGAATTTTCAGGCAAATGGAGACTTATCAGCTACAAAGTGCCATATATGTATTTTTTCATATTAACCTTTTCATACTTCCTTTTTGAACTGTGGGAGGCTTGTAATTTGAAATAGCTACACTGTAGTCAAAAAGTAATTTGCCAGTAAGTCACTTCTGCTTTTATCCTTTTTGGGATGAAGTCAGCACCTGCACCAATAAACCTACAGAGCTATTTTTGGTATGCTCCACTGGGTTCAGTGTCTCCTGGGAGTTCCTCTGAACCTTGCTCTGATGGCTGCAATGAACTGAGATGGTGGGGGCCAGGTGAGATGTGCTCAGCAGTGCTGGTCTGCTGTCAGAGAAAGGTATTACACTCTGGCAGTAGTGATCTGGCATAACTCCTTTAATATTCCAAAATGTATTTTTCTTGGTTCTGCTGTAGTTTATCCAAAAAATTGGTAATCCTGCTAATAGTTGATGCTTGGTAAGTGCATAAACTCTGTCACGAGAAGAACTGAGCTGATGATGGCTTAGCTTGGGTCCTTCTTCCCTCCTTGATAACAAACACGGTCCTGGCACCTTTCCATTTGCAGAAAGTTGAGTAGCAAAAGTTGCTGCCGTTCTCAGAAGGCCTGGCAGGAAAGGGATCTGGTGGAACTGTCTGAAACTGGGAGACTAACATGAGGCTCACAGGTTGTTATTTAGACACATAAATAAGTATCCTGATGTTAAAGAAGCACCATTTATGCTCCATGGTTGAAACTCTGGTGCTAAACCTTGCAATGCAAAGCACATAGCAGGGGTTCAGGCAATGGAAATGCTGGGATGATTTCCTAC
Source organism: Apteryx rowi (assembly GCF_003343035.1). Lineage (NCBI taxonomy): Eukaryota > Metazoa > Chordata > Aves > Apterygiformes > Apterygidae > Apteryx > Apteryx rowi. The sequence continues at coordinate 1,343,118 of NW_020448486.1, read as the reverse complement.
CTGTTTCACAGAGTAGCGACAACGGTGGCATTCACAAGACAACTTTACATATGTTTTCAAAGGGGAAAAAAAGTAAAACCCAAAACACCAATTAATTGTAAAATGTGAAAGGGAAGTTCTAGACCCAATTTTACAGCAGTGGGTGCAAGACTGCCTGCAGGCAGTGTGACCCATCAGAACCACATGTGCAGCTCCACAAACCCCGAGCATCTCCAGCTCCCAAAGGAGAGAAAACCTCCCATCTCCAGGGCTCGGCCTCTGTGTTTCCCTTCTCGCACGTGGACGCTGCATGGCTCTGAGTGGCCTCTCGTCCGCATTTACCGTAAATATGCCAAACACCTGTTTACTCTGACTCACCCACTCCTCATGCAGGCGCTCCCTTTTTTTGACAGCAGACCTCACTCAGGTAGTATGCGCTGCTAGTATCTTTTCAGGACCATGTAATAACATGCCTTCTATCCAATTCCTAACATCCTTCAGCCAGCTCAGCCAGTGGGCTAACTGCTTAGGATTCGGTGATTTATGTAAGTGCAATTAGTTTAAAGTGCATCACTCAGTGTTCTGCTGGTGCAAATGCCCTGAGAGGGAGTACCTCACTGATGAATCAGACCCTTCACTTTTTAGAAACATACAAAAGAGCAGATCCTTAGCCAGTGAAAATATGCATGGCTCCACGCATTTCAACACACAAATTTCAATCAGCTCAGGGGCTGAATCACAGCTCATGTAACAGACTATTTAGATACAGACTAATGCCTCACATCCTGAAATGCAATGCTTTCCCAGAATCGCTGGGGGTCGGGGACTCTGCAGATGGAAGAGCTGAGAGGGGGCCAGTGCTGCAAATGCCCCCTGTAAAAAAGTCTTGAGGATTTCTTCTTTTCTGTAGAGTTAAGGAAGGCAACGACTTGTTTCCCTGCTAGCTCCTTGCTCTCCTTTGGGCAGAGAGCTGCATTTATTCCGCCACCCCAGCTGTGAAACAGGTATTTGGGCAGTGCCTTTTGTTGCCACTTTCCCCTTCCTGCTCTAGCCTGGGTGTGTTCCCTGCAGCCTGGAAATCTGTGTGACACCTTTCCCTGACAGGCACCAGAGTTAGACATGGAACAGCTGAATCTTTTTAATCAGTGCTCGAAAATGGCTAACTTTCTCTGCACTTGTTTTGGCATCTCCAAGATTAAGAAGTCATGCAGCTCGACAAAGCACTTTACTCTTACGTGTCTTAACAGAACCAGGAGGATTTTTTTCATGTCTCTATTCCATCACCTGCTGCAAAAAAAGTCTGGGGTGGTCTCAGTAAAACACCCCTCCATGCCTCCTCAGGACAGAGCCCTAGCTGCACACGGCATGCCAATATGTGCCCAGGCAGGTGTAGTTAAAACACAAATGGGGGGGAGAAAAGAGGGGGGAGGGTGAAGGAGGTGGGGAGAACAGACCAAAAGTCAGTCAAAGTGCAATTTGTGTTAGCAATTTGCCAGCATTCAGCTGTCCACATTTTCAAAATGCAAATATTTTGAAATAAAAAAAAACATATCTGTGACTAAATGGCTCCTCTAAATCAGTCTAGACAACCAGAAAATTCTGTGGCATATTTAAGAGACTTTCATCCTGAATGAAATACATGATACAGATTATACCTTCATAGGAAGTGGAGAGGTCCTAAATATACTAATGGAGACGTATGTTTAAGAGACATTTAAATTACCCTGTCTATAATTTTAGGTTTTTTGCTTATCTGTGCATCCTTTAACTGCTTTGGATAATTAAGAAAATTTCCTTGGCGGTGTTCTGAGAGGCAAAAGAGTGACATAGCTACTCCCAAGGACGGAAATGTCAATGTTGTGCATTCTGCACATTTTTAGAATAAAAAAGAAAGTATTCTTCATATTAACAGTTTGAAGCAGTATGCACATATAACATATAAAACCTATCACCTTGCTCTGAAATGCAACTTTTTCATCACCTGCTCCATCTGCTTGAACTCTTTTGCACATTTTGCTGGCCCTTCTGTCCTGAAGGTCGCAGGTTAGGGAGGCATTCTGCGAGTCTCCAGCGTTTCCTAAATGCAACTTTTTTCAAAGGCAGTCCCCAAATCTGACAGACACACAGTCTATTCAAAGGCTTCCATTAGCTGTGCCGGCTAACTTGTTRTCTTGTAATGTTCTCCCCCTTCTGCCCTTAATGAACAGTTTGTTCTATTGTAATTCTTAAATCAAACATCTGGAAACCAGCCTTGTTTTAAAAAAAGTAGTTTCAGTGCATATGACTTCTCCAGGTCTCTGTCAGGAAGCAAAAAAAGAATTCAGCGGAATCAGTAAACTGACCTTTTTTTTAAAGCACTTTGACCAACACATTTTTCTAGACAGAAATTCTAAAGCACAACATACACCCACTTTGTAGCAGGGTAATGCTCTCTGACAACAGATTGTTCCTCTGTTCACAGCTGTCTCCAGCGGGAGGAGCTGAAACCTGAACCAAACCTTCCTCGCAGGGATTGGAGCCGTCTTGTGAGCAGCGAGAAAGCCCTCCCAGAAAAACAGCCTGTTTGGAAAAGTGCTTGAGAACATCCCGAAATGATTGGAGGAGCGGAAAACCCTTCCCCCCTGCACCTGACTAGTGGGTATTTACAGCACTTTTCAAGGCGCCTCTGCACTGCCTCTACACGACCAGGGTGCATGGACGGCGCAGCGCAGGCAATGCTATAGGGACCGATGCGTTCGCAGTGATAGTGTGCTGCGCGCGGGCCGGGCACCGTTACGCTGAGACACAAGGAGCTTCTGGGAGAAGGAGAAAGCCTGCATTCAAAATGCCACGCTCCTTCCTGGTCAAGAAACATTTCAATTCCTCTAAGAAGCCAAATTACAGCGAGCTGGACACTCATACAGGTAACAAAATGAAATCGCATGCCACCGTGTTGCTTCTGGGGCTGCGTTTGTTGCGTGGCGGCAAGRAGGAGGGGTGGGACTGCTTTTCAGTTTTCAGACTTTGGGGAATGGGTTAGTTCATTCTTTTATTTCATTTGCTTACAAAGAGGCAGTTTGAAGAAATATGTCAAGGCTGCTCAGAATGAATCATGAAGTTTGCTCATCCACTTGAACTCAGTTATTTTAAGAGGATTTGAGGGGTTTTCTGTTCTACATCTGCTGGTAATGGAATTTAAACTTTTATAGAAATCCATCAGGAAGTTTCACTGTTTCGTTGTACCAGGCTGCATAAATTTAGAAATAGCATGCTGCCTTGAAGAGATGTTCAAACTGTAATATGTTTGTTGAAGGGCACTGTCTCTATGTGCCGGTATATATGTATCAAACACTATTTCCTTAATTCTCCTTATGCTTGGATGACCATAATCAGTATTTGACTTACGCCCTTTTTAACCCACAAAATGTTAATTTTACTGACTTTTGAAATACTTTCTGTTTCTCTTACCTTAAGATTTTCTTCTTTCTCCAGTGATTATATCCCCATACCTGTATGAAAGCTATCCAGTCCCTATCATACCACAGCCAGAGATCCTGAGCTCAGTAGCTTACAACCCCATTACTGTGTGGACTACAACCGGGCTGCTACCATCTCCATTACCCAATGACCTCTCTCCGCTTTCTGGATACCCCTCATCTTTGGGAAGAGTCAGCCCACCTCCACCTTCTGACACCTCCTCCAAAGATCACAGTGGTTCAGAAAGTCCCATTAGCGATGAAGAAGAGAGAATCCAGTCCAAGCTTTCAGATCCCCATGCAATTGAGGCTGAAAAGTTTCAGTGCAGTTTATGCAACAAGACCTATTCAACTTTCTCTGGGTTGGCCAAACATAAGCAGCTGCACTGTGATGCCCAGTCTAGGAAATCGTTCAGCTGCAAGTACTGTGACAAGGAGTATGTCAGCCTGGGAGCACTTAAGATGCACATCAGGACCCACACACTACCTTGTGTCTGCAAGATCTGTGGCAAGGCTTTCTCCAGACCCTGGCTGCTCCAAGGACACATTAGAACTCACACTGGTAAGAACAACCTTTAGAAATACAGTATGTTATTGCTATATCATCAGGATGCCTTTTTTACTATTTTTTTCCACAGGTAAACAACAGTGTTTCCTGCCTATCCTTGAAATGCATACACACAATTTCAAATGTATCATTAAAAGGCCAAATTCTTTCTTTTTTTGGGGGGGGGGGGGGGGGGGGGGGGGGGAAGGGAGAGGGTGTAGCAATAGCTCACAATTGGGGGCCAGGTTCTGGTGTAAATCAGCATATCTCCCTTGATAATTCCAGGACAGTTTAGCTCATTTCCACGAACTGAAGACTTCATTTTAAGCGTGTTTAAGTATGTTAACTTCCAGGCTTTGGAAATTGCTAACATTGCAATGGTTCCAACTGACTCTGAAATCAGGTAGCAAAACAGACAGGCTGTGCATGAGGAGCTGATCTCTGACTCCTTAAGCAATTGGCAAGTTTTGCGTGCACTGTCTGAAGTTCTTTAGAATTAGAAACACATTATCACCAAAGCATTTTTTTCTGCTGAGGCAAAAATATGATTTTGAGTATAACACTGGGTACAACGTAATGTCTGTACAGCTGTTTGTCGCCTTTTCAGTCAGAGCCCCTGCCCCAAGTAATTCACACAGAGCTAAGCATACAGCAGAACAAGTTATTTGAAAAAAAGGAATATTTAAAAATGTGGGAGGCACCCAGCCTAAAAGTGCTGCCTGCACCTGTAGGTGCAGAAGGTGTCAGTAGCTTGTCGTCAGAGATTGCACTCAGCAGCTTATTCTGAAAAGACTGAATTCTGCAAGCACAACCAGCAGTGCTGAAAGCTGTTATATCTGTGGCCTGACTTCACTTTTTATTACATATCTCCTTTATTATAATAAATCCTGTTTCTTTGTTTGTTTCCTAGGATAAACGGGAATTTTACCGGTCCTAAAAGTRTATTTCTTTTTTAATGCTTTGTTGTATTTTTCCTTGATGTTTCCTTTTTAGGGGAGAAGCCGTTTTCCTGTCCTCACTGCAACAGGGCTTTTGCAGACAGATCCAATCTGAGGGCTCATCTGCAGACCCACTCGGATGTGAAGAAATACCAGTGCAAAAATTGCTCCAAAACTTTCTCCAGAATGTCTCTTCTGCACAAACATGAGGAATCTGGCTGCTGTGTAGCACACTGAGTCATGCAGTCAATGTTTACCTGGACTCAATGCATTTCTCCACTCCTGTTCCAAATGATAAGTGGAAATCCAGAGGCATTTTCTCTTCTACTTTTCAACCAAAAAACAAACAAACAAAATAGCRGAAGAATTTAGAATGTCAGTAGAAATGAGCTTAAGTATTTCTGTTCAGTCACTTAAGTGTGAATTTTGAAATACGGGGAAAGACACCGTGCATGACATTTCACGTAGATGTTAAGGAAGAAACATTATCAACTTTCTTTATAGATGAAGCCAAATGCATGTAGTCTATTCTTGCTAAGAAAAGGCTGCAAAGTTAACAATACATTCCTGCCAAGCCATTTCAACCAAAGAAACAGTATTTTAAATTGAACTTTTAATAAAAATACTACCCATGTGAATTTTGCTAGACACCACTTATCTCAGGTGCCTTAAAAAGTATTCCAAGTTTACCTTAGTAAATGTTTAACATTATTCATTGCTGTGTTTTTTATTTTATTTTTTTAAAAGCCAAGGCCTTCATTAATGATCTGAAATGCTTTAAAACTGCATAATTAAGAGAGGAAAAAGAAAACATGTAAGAGAATGTATGAAAAATTGACAGCCACAATGAACCGCATGTGCCTATTTAAAAAAAAAAAAAAGACTGTAGCTTCAAACATTCCTGGTGCATGCTTGACCATCTTTTAATATGGAATAGATCCTCTAAACTTTAATCTTTTTTTAAAAAACGGGAATAAGTGCAAGAGAGGGGTTTCATGGGAGTTTGACAATTATTTTTTTAATGCACAAAGGAAATGCAATATGTTCAGCATTACCCCTCCAAGTGCCTTTTTTATTGATGATTTTGTAAAGTATGTGGACATAATGTAAATATTTTTATTTTTATATGATTGAATGTGTTATGAATGAAAGTGAATTGTTGCCTATAGCAGTGTCTATAGATAACTTGAAGAAAGCGTGAAGTGAAATTTATGTTGTTTTCTAGCCACTTTTTTACAATAAACATTTTTAAGTAAGATTTCTGTTGTTTGTTCTAATTGAATAAAAGGACTGTGCCTGATTTATAAAGGTTATGGAACATAGAGAAATGGAAGCGTCTCTACATTAAGAAATGAAGATGAAAGTGATTTTCAGATGTGAATTCTTAGTTCAAAAGTACTGGACATTAAAAAGAAATATATCCACTGCAATTTCAAACATTTAAAACAGTACAATGCATTTTTATAGAGTGTCTCCTTTAAAACATGGGTACTTTTTTTTGTTTCTTATAACGGCATGACAACATTGCAAAATATGTTTTATCCAGAACATTTAAAAGAAACATCTTTCTTGCACTATAACAGTTAAAAGGATGCTATTAGAGCAGCCTGATTACAGTACTTTTCCTGAGACACTGACATTAGGAACTTTGGGCCTGATCCAAAGCTCATTATTGTCGGTGGAGCCTTTTGGGAGTTTGGTAACATTTGCATGATGCTCTTTTAGAGCAGTATTCAAGTCGTAACACAATATACTTGATATGGTCACTTCAGAAAGATTAAAGATATTTTTATTAAAGTATCATACATATCAAAAGTGTCAGTTTAATGTGTTCTGACTGTGTATATCAGCTAATATATCAGAGGAAATAATTATTCAGTAATAAAAAGTAGGATATTTTTCTTCAAATGATTTGAATAAAGATTCCAAGATCTGAACTATGTACAAGCATTGCAACATCAACAAATCATGTCTCATAATTGCTGACTAGTACAAAATAACACTATTTTCAACTTTTTTACGGATTACAAAGCTAGAAAACAGATAAACACTAGTCGGCATCCAATCTAAGGAGCACTATGTCTACATTATGGTCCTAGCAGAAGCAAGAGATAGCAAAATTTATATTCCAACATTTAACAATCAGATTAAAGTTGGGTACACATACGATGCAGATTTCTTGAAAAAGAGATTGCATTTCAACAAAATATTGCAACAGATTATACCAGCATTTTGTCTCTTCCAGCTGAGGCCTGCAGAGGAATGCTTGAGCCGGACTGCATTAGAATATCACAGCCAATATGTGCATAACAAAAGTTTTGTACCTTTTCTCCACAGGAAGCATTGTGCTGAAAAAAGGTCAGCTCAAATGAAGTTTTTCATATTGTCCAAGCATCTTCTGATAAAATCTCAATGTTATAATAACATTCTCCAGAATCTGCTAGGGTGTTTTTTAGGAAATAACTAGAGAGTTCAAAAAAGATAAACTGAGAGGCAGGCAAATTAAAAAAACAAAAAAGACCCAAATGCAGCTAGGGTTAGTGGGAATTTGTGAGGTAACATTTTGAAATGAATATAAGAAGGCATCAAATACCCTTGAAAAGTTTCATGTGGTTACTCTATTGATTTACACCTCTATGTTATTCACTTTGAAGTCCTTAGGCTCCAGCAGCTATTTGTGTAGCTTTCTCCTCCCAGAATAAAGTTTACCTGTGTATAAGAAAAGCTCTGGCAATAAACAACTGTTTGTACTGACAAAGTTCTAGGTTTGCTCTCCTGCACCTATTTACCTGATATCATAAGGCTTTTCCATTGTTTTAATTCACACTTTAAATTCTCTACACCCATAGTAAATGAAATAGCATAAGAACTTGACTTATTGAAAGAGTGGAAATGCTACTGCTGCCCTTCAGGGAAATCAGACGAAAACTTCATCAAAATACAGTATGCTAAACCAAACACAAGTGGAACTGGTCTGATTTGGAGATGACAATTAAGATATGCTACTTTGCATGCCTGTAACACCTGTACTCATAAAATACAAAGATGGGAAAGATCTAGAAGCTCTTCTAACTTGTCTCTTTAATTGAAACAGAGTGCTCTATCACTTAGATTTCTTGCTCTCTGTCCAGTTGTAGCATAAACTTCCCGGGAAGGTGAATTTCCCTGCTTTTTCTGGGAGATAACTTTCCGTCAGGACGTTTCTCCAAAACATTAAAGGTTTTACCTCATTACTCTAGAAATGCCTTCTGTAGCTGCATGAGTTATTTATCAATATAAATTTAATTCTGTTCTGAGCTACTGGTCTACAACTCCACCAATTTTCTTGAAATGTGGCTGAAAGGCTCCCTCCCTGGTGAATCTACCCATGAAACTCGCACCATTGCTACATTTCTTGCAAGACATCTCTGATTTTACATCCAAGTTTTTAATCTTTCTTAAGAAAATATGCTCCCCACACTCCTGCTGTCTTCATTGTTCTGTTCTGAAGTCTCTCATTTCTTATTCATTTTTTGACACCAGTGCCAAAATAATACTTTAAAGTGAAAATTAAAAAAAAAAAAAAGGGACAAGGGGAAACCTGGTAATTTAATTCTGATGTCTTGTGTTCCAGCTGTTTCCCCTGCCACAAAATCAAAACAATATTTCATCTTAAGATGTGATATTTTTATTTCTGATTAAGGTATTTTCAATGTTAAAGGTTCCCTCTTAGAAACAATGTGTTGTATTTGCTAGTTGTCCTGGATGTTTGATTTTGTCTCTTTAAGGAAGGCATTTTAAAAGTTAAAATATATAACTTACGATTCTGTGTGACAGGAATATTAAGAGCAGAATACAAGAAGCCCACTTCAACCTGTGTATATTATAATATCAAATGACAGCTGCGAGAAATAAGAATAGATCAAGAGCAAGTGAAAACACAGAATCGCTGAGGCTGGAGGAGACCTCTGGAGAACATCTAGTCCAACCACCCCTACTCAAAGCAGGGTCACCTAGAGCAGGTTGCTTAAGACCATGTCCAGTCTCCAAGGATGGAGACTCCACAGCTTCTCTGGGCAACCTGTTCCAGTGTTCAACCACCTTCAAAGCAAAAAAGTATTTCCTTATGTTTAAAGAGAATTTCATGTATTTCAATTTGTGCCCATTGCCTCTCATCCTCTCACTGGATACTACTGGGAAGAGTCTGGCCCCAGCCTCTTTACACGCTCCCATTACGTATTTATACACATGGATAAGATCCCCTCAGCCTTCTCATCTTCAGGCTTAACAGTCCCAGCTCTCCCAGCCTCACCTCATACATGAGAGGCTTCAAGCCCTTAATTGTCTTTGTGGCCCTTCACCGGACTTGCTCCAGTATGTGAATATTTTGAACTAGGGAGCTCAGAACGGGACATAGTACTCCAGATCTGGTCTCACCAGTGCTGAGTAGAAGGGAAATACCTCTCAATACTGTGACAAGGCTGTCGAATCCACACCATCTATAACAGCAGAATATGTACAGTACAAACAAAAAGGATGCTTGTGTGCTTTATTCTTTCTTCCCAACAAATTTAATTGATCTCTACAAAGTTGTCAGGAGTTTTCAAGGGTGAACAACATAGGACTGGGTCTTCCTGGAAAAGTGAGATTTGCCCTGTCCCATTGGAGAGTGCAGCAGAATAAGGGTGCCTCGGGTGGGTTACAAGACATGATTTTCTTCTGCAGAGGCACATATTTTTTGAAACACCCTATGCAGCTTAGCAAAGTCTTTGGGGCCGTGGTGCAGCCTGATTGTGTCCTTGCATTGGTGTTTCCTCTGAGGCACACATAGACAAAACAGACTAGAGAATAAGAAATAAAATAAAAAAGGGTGTGTGTGTGTTGTTTTTACTGGTTTGACATTTGGGTCACCTTGATCCTTTTCACTTGTTTCTTCGATATTTCAGCTATGCTACTCAAACTAATACTTTTTTGCGTTTTTTTCTTCTTCTGGTTCACTCAGCATTTTGATACAAAAACATAAGGAAGTGCTCCTTCATGGCCTTCCTTCTCTTATTTTCCCCAAATTTCCATAAGACAAAAGCCATTGCAAAATGCAGTTTTGCCCTCCAGCTGCATGCTATTACACCACTCCACTCTCTCCCTGTTATCTGGGCACTGAGTACATGCTATTTCTTTCTACTTTATTTTTATTTTATGTGCACTGCAAGAAGTTTTCCCAGTGCATAAGCTAAATAGCTGGTAGGTAGACAGAGGCCATAATTTGTATGACATTTCTCACAAATAGGGAAGAAATGCTTTTTAATATCTGTCTTTTTGCAAATATATTTTTGCACCATTTGGTTGAAAGAAGACATAGGAAACCGAACAATCACAGGAATGGCAGCAGAAATCCACATGGCCTCAGTCATATTTTTAGTAGCCTTCACACCATAAGCTTGGAAGAGCAACAGGGGTGCATGCAGACATTCATGTGTTATCCACACATAGATAAGACCAGCCTGCCTTTTCAAACATGCAAATCCTTTCACTGCAATTCTAATTTGGAGAATCTGCTTCAGAACAACCCACAGAGAGAGCCTTAATCTTTTTGCCAGTGGAACCATCCTTCCATTAAAAAAGGTGGATTTAAAGGCATGCATGAGGGTACTTTCTAGCAGGACAAAGCTTACTAAAGTCAAAAGAGAGTGTCTTCAAGCTGCTTGCCTGTCCACTCAGCATGGAAAGGATAAAGGTCTCTACACTTCAAGCCTAGATCAGAATACATTCCTAGAAGTTTGGCTTTATATTATTTACACTATACAGCTTTTTGTCTAGCCAAAGCAGACTACAGAAAGCCATCCCTTACCTTGCTAAGCTTCCACATTCTCCTTAAATCCCAAGTTTTAGTCTGTTCTGTTAGTGTTTTCTCAGCCTTATATAGGAATCACCTCCTTCCCAGCTGAGACTGACAATGGATTAAAGCCAGTGGATCATGGGTCTCTTAATACTTTATAGGTGTGGACATTGCTACTTCCTCTAACCAGGCCCTGTATGTGGGTTCAGTCAACAAACACATATCACGTGCTGGGCCTAAAGATCCATCAAACGGAAACTGCTTCTAACGCATACCTTTTCATACCTTCTTCAAAGACATGACCTGGTAATGCAGGAGCTTCAATCTAATGAATCTCTCACAGAGAAGCATTTAAGTCTCGTTAGGTCCCGGGGTTCCCAGTACAAGTGATGAATAGCAAAACATGAAGTCACAGACATCTGTTAGGTTGCTAATAAGAAGCAGTCAAAGTATAAAGTTGCACTGCAATTAGCTCAGATTTTGCACATGTCCTTAAACCAAAGTAAATTCCTTTGAATGTAACCTGCCCTCTTATGTGGCCTGGCAAATCATCCACACTTGACAATGAATAAAGAGTTAGAAGGATTAAAACTGACAGTTATTAAGTAACTACAGCAAAAATCAAATGAATAATCAACAATTTAAAGTAATAATACTATGCACAGAAGACTAATAAAAACCGTCTCCATTTCTGTAAAAGCTACATCGTATTTAGTATTAAAATTTATCTTATTACATTTTTAAAAATTGTAATAATATGTTTCGGAAGACAGTACACCAAGATTTGTTATACTCCAAGTACACCAAGCATTCACTATTCATCCATAATACATGAAACCAGGCCAGGTTGTTATGTCCTGGGGAAATTAAAAAAAGAGAATCTTGTGACTCGTGATGGACGTTTTGGTGCTGTTTGTGAAACAACTTGACATCTCAGTCCRGTTCCTAACTAGTTCTGACTGGGCAAGGCCCACACGCAAAACCAGTCAGGATTTTTAACAAGCCCCGACCTACTGACAAAGAAAAAAAAAATCACATTTTTGGCAAACAGCTTTCAGCTTCCAGGTAGTTTCAAAAAATCGCCCCACACCTTTTCTCTGTTCCCCCTTTTCCCAGTACTGGCAGAAAAAGAGTTGCTTTTATTGATATTTTTACTTCCCAACCAGCTCTCCTCACAGGTTACAAAATCAACACTGTAGGTTCTGGCTTACCAGTCACAGCAGAGAGCTATGACTGAAGGCTGGTGGAAACCTAAATATTCTGTCTATCCTAAGAGGCTTCAGTATCTCACACTGGCAGGACAGCATGGGTTCCAGGGACAAAGAGAAGAAAAAGAGAGGTCTTGAGGACTGTTAAAATGTCAGCCTTCATAGGAGGGCACAGTATTTACAAGCGGTAAATATCAGTTACAAATTACCTTCCAGGTCAGACTTCTGTAACAGGAGAAACTCAGAAGTTCAGCACTGTTTAGCTCGGAGAGGAGATTTTGGCTCCGACTAAAACGACAGTTGATAAATCAGGTATGTCTGATGTTCTTATTGCAGCAAAATAGATTAGGAACTAAGAAAATAGACAATTTTTTTAAGTTACACAAATATAAAATATGAATAACAGAAGCATCCTAAGTCATGCTAGACTATATACAGATAAAACACACAAAATTAAGTGTACAGATTTAAACTGGTAAAATATTTAAAAAAAAAACAACTCAGCTACAATTCTGGTTAATTTTTTTAAAAATCTAAATCTTTTAACTAAAAAGGCATTTCCATTGTTTATCAGCTGTTTAAAACAGGAATATTAATATTTTCACTCAGATAAAGGATTCCTTTCCAATTTTGAAAAAAAAAAAAAGTTCTTCCTTTCTACTAACTCTGCTCAGATCCCAGAAGGTGCTGCAGGGAACTGAGTTATTTTGAAAATCATGATAGTATGATCTTACTGCATTTATGTCTGTCTGGCATATTGGAGGTGAGAATTCTTCTATGCRCAGGTTATTCTGGGATTGTTCAACACAGTGATTTTCTTCCAGTGAACTTTKCATTTTCCATTGTCAGAAGCAAAATTTCAAATATATAGATAGATAGATACTTGCTAACTGAAATGGCAATTTTTTATAAACCTTTGCTGCAGCACAAACCCATGTACAATACCACATCTATTATTTCTTTAGGTTTGTGACTCTAAAAGGCAAGTAGAGCCAGAACTCTGTAAGTGTAGGAATCTTGTTTTTCCTCAAACACTGCCCTTTTTGGGTCCTTTCTTTGGTYAGACCTTTTCTTGCTGGATAATTGCACAGACTGGACAGGAATCACAATCATCTGTAATGAACTCTTGCATTTTCCTGCATTGCTACAGATTGTATGTCAGGTTGATATGCTAACCCCAATGAGGTTGTAATTCTGAGTTTCTGCAATAAGTCTAGAGATTTTTTAAACATCTTTCTCCATGCTTTTGTTATGTACTTGGTGGAAAGAATGCACTATATCTACTTATTATTTAGGACAATTTCAAGTGATTTTTTTGTAATTTTCTGATAACTGCAGACATGGTATTAAGTATCAGCTCCCATATTTTTGAGAAAATTTTTCTATTCATCTTTGGTAAATACCTTCCATTTTGTTTATAGTTTCCTATCCTATATAAAAATTAAAAATTTCGCCAAAGGCCTCTGGACCTTCTTTTAGTATTTGCTTTCCGTCTTTCTTTGTAATGGCATTACGCATATTTGGACTGGAGGAAAAAACAATGAAGACAACTTGAAAATACAGATTTTCTCTTTACACTTTGGTATGATGCGCTCAAGAGAGGAAATGTTACATAAACAATGTTTGCCATTGCATACTGACACTGCAAGAAGTATGATAGTTCTTAAAGAAAAAAATGCTTATTTACTTCTTAGGTCACTAATGGAGAAGAAGGATATGCAATCTATTTCTCTGAACTGATACTGACTTATTTGCCCAATCCTTTAACCTGGATGTATGCAAAGTCCATATATTTGAATATCAAAGGTTTTTTAAATCCATTTATAATTAGTTTTTCTGTGGCATTCCTAAAAAAAAACAAAACGAGTTTGCATCCCATGTATGATTTTGGTCTCCCACTTAAAATAGGAAATGGTGTTTAGGTCTTTCTGGCCAGATTAATCTTCTCTTACTTCCTTTACGTTGTTCCTCTTACATCTGAAATTTTATTGAGGTCCCCCATAAAGAAAGTTGCTTTCTGAGAGAGAGATTAGAATTGGGCATTATATAATTGGATATTATGCTGTTTTATGGGCACGTAACTAAGTTGCAATGTATATATTACATTCACAGATGCACATTGTAGCCCAGTATCCATGCAATCACTCATTTTGAAAGGAGGAAGTAATATTTTGAAGAGCTGCCATGTAATGTCAAACTGTGCGTTTGTATTACTCCTTCACTGATAGATTATGGCCAAGTGGGACTGTGAAAGGACAGGACTAGAAACAGAGCCACTCTTGTGAATGTTAATACTCACGACGTTGGTAGAGGTTGTCCTTTAGCCTTATTCTCACAATATGTTCATTAGTTCCCTGGTAGCCGTGCCTAACATGCTGCCAATAGCCTCCACTCTCTGACCTGGTGCAACTGGAGAGAAAGCAGACAAGTATTTCCCTAGCATATCCAACGACGAGCCTTCCCTTCAAAAGATTTTGTTGGTGTAACTGCACAGCCAGCTCTCTTAGCATATGTACAATTCATACTGAAAATATGTGCTTTGCCAGCATAGCTCCTTTTGGTTCCCCAAGCACCATAGGTGATAGCAGCAAAAAAGCACTGTAACCCAGGAACTGCAACTAGACTTTAGCTTTTGTCAGTACAGAAGTGCTTCAAAAAAACCCCAAACAAATGAAAACCCACAGCACTGCACTCCTGGATAAAGTTTCTGATGCAGACCTGGCCTGAGCCATCGGACAGTTCATCTACATACCTTCCTATTCCTATGATAGTGCCTAAAGCATAGGCAGACATTAATGCTTAAATGACAGGATTTTGAGGTGAAATGTGATGGGATATAGGGGTGGGAAAGTATATGGTTTGTGACAGAAGAAGATCCAGAAACAGTCTTTCTCACTGTGAGACTACAGCAAATCCTACAGAGTTAGTCCATTTGCTTTTGTTTTATTTTCTTCCTGCCTGTTTTTAGTGAGAATGAATAATGTCCATGTCTTGTAACACCTCAGTGATAATTCAGCAGTATTGCTGTGACCTTTACTGGTTGGACCAGGACTGATTAGCTGCAGATTTCAATGTATGAAACTCAACTGACAATCCAGGCTCGCAGATTCTATATTGTTGCTGTTTCTGCTGAGGAATGTAAAATGATCATTTTTGTTGCTCTTTCAGGGGGAAACTAATGAGTTGGTGGAAATGGAGAACTGAAGTGAAATGCATTTTTTTTATTAATCTTTCTGATTTAGTTCTTGCAGATAACTGCATGTGCATGGACTGTGCTGAGATGGATAGGTCGTATTTGGTTTCAAGCAGTTTGAATCCCCCATCTGCTTATGCCAAAGATGAACCTTTCCAGGTGATCTAAAACATAGACTTCTTAATTGATGTGAATGGCAGCCTTCCTGTTTTAAACTCCAAGTTGTAAAAAAGAGAGTTGCATTGTCAATCAGCCAGCAAATGGTGCTGCGCTGGCCTTTCTAGAAAAACAAACAATGGGTAATAAATGACTTTATGGTAGGATTGAATTTAAAACAAAAAATCCTTATCAGCACAATATGTTTTCTGGTCCACTAAAAGTCTTCTGTTTTAATCTGTTCCAGCTATGCTACATTTTCCATTTTTTAATTAAAACAAGTCCTTCTAAACATATATATGTATGCACGTATACATAAAAATGTGGATATGCATGTGCAAATATATATATGGAAATTTTTCTACATTTAGGCAGAGAGAGAATTAGAACAAAATGATACTTTATTTCTTTGAGCAATACTATTAATATGTGGCACATTCCCATCCTCCCCTATATACCTAATTTCAATTTTCATTTAAAAAACTAAAATGAGTCTATTTCCTATAGTTACCAGGAAGAAATAGGTAAAAAAAGGAATCAGGTGAAACCAATGCACTTCTAGTTACCTTCAGACAGCCAAAAACCATTCCACAAAAACATATACGTCTCAAAGAGATACATAGCTCAAAATGGTACATTGGCACTGCTCCACTCAGGAAAGTCCTCAAGGAGCTGATAAATTTTAGCATAGGTACCAGTTCTTTGGTACCAAGCATGGAAAGAAAGCATGGGAGAACACTGTAATGAAGATCTGCACTATTTATTGTGAATGGCATTTCAGTTTGGTGTTGCAAGCAGCAGGAGTTGTGGGCAAAAATAAAGAACTGGAGTTCCACGAAACACAAAGGGCCTTTCCAAACAGGTATACCTGAAATCCAGCCAAGTGCTCTCTTCATGCGAAGAATCTGTGGAGCCAGTAGGATCCTATCTGATCACATTTTAAAAATGTAGTAAAAAAGCCTACTGGGTGTGACATCTCTCACGAAAATGTCTGAGATTCTCCACACCAGAAAAAATGTTATTTCTCCCCCCTTCCCTTTGCATTCAGTTCCTCCTTTTGAGCCTCACAAAATGAACAGCACAATGAACCAGCCCCACAGATTAGTTTCCAGGGCTAATTAATGAATATACAGCAGGCTGACTAACAGATTTAGAGGGAAAGCGCTGTATTAATTTGCTCAGACAATATGTTTTCCTACAGTTTTCAACATCTGTAAAGAAGACCAAGCATGTAGCTCTCAGATTAGTCAAGAAATCTTCTTTATGCTTCTGGAATACAAATAGTTTATATTCTTCACTCAGACTTTTCTCTGACTCATTAATAACAGCACTTATGTATAATGTTTCTATGTAGATTTACATTGCACCTGTGTTATCTTTTTTCTCCAGCAGAGATTATGTTTGGGCACAACTGAGGTTTTGGATTTCTCCTGCATATTCAGCAACCTCATTAGATCAAAATAAATAGCCAGGTGTCCTTCTGTGCACATGTACATATCAGTTATGCGTGTTCAGGAAATTTGATGCATTCAGGAAACACAGGACTTATCAGGCATGAGCAGTGCAACTGTGCAGAGCACTGACAGTATCACATCAGACCTGTTGCGTAAATGCAAACTCTTGATCTGCACATATGTGAGAGGTCAGATGTGTCTCTGAAGTTCCACATTTTCTATACTTGCAGAAACCTTCTGGAAGGCCAGAGGGAACTTAACAAGCCTATTCCTACAGGGATGATTTGAAGAAGGGAAGTCTGTGTGTCCCAGGCAATGCAATGTAGAATTCCACCTTTTAAGGGAGATCAGGGTCAGAGATAACACTCTATCTACATATACAAAGGATATACAGCACAATTACAACCCTCCCTCATCCACCTCTCAGCCCAGGAGCTAAGGATTATAACCTTTCACCCTGTACTGCACACAATCAGTGTTCGGCTCCCAAGTTTAGAGCCAGTTTTATGCTGGAGTTTTCAAAGAGCCTGGTTCCAGTGAATAGACACAGTCATCTCTTTTCTGGCTTCCCACTAAGTAATGCCTGCAGAATATGTCAGACAAATGGTATAAAGGTCAGGGGGCAATGGCCAACAGGAAAGCTGGTTCTCATGGCTCTATGTACAGGATAGGGTAGAAGCATTTCCCAGCATGTCCCACAGTCCTGGTCTCTTAATGAGCATCTGGATGCATTTTCACTGCATGTCAGGACAAAACGTAGGTAAGTAACCCTGCTTTTCTATGGAGGGAAGCTCAGGCACGTAGGCAAGGTGCATTTCAGTAGGTCCCCTAATCTCAGCTGGGRGACAACCAGCACTGTTAGGCATGAATCTGCTCCAGAGTCTAGTCAGAACATTACATCCCAAATTTTTTTAACCTAATATATACTTTCCACAGGCCAAAGGTCAAAAATATTTCTGTCAAGAAGGTGCATTCCAAAGGCAGCATAGAAATGATGCACTTTGCAACATGTTGCATGTATGTCAGTGAAAGGAAAAGACCAGAGGAGATCCTCGTGTGTCCTTGTAACTCATTTTCCTGGCTGCTCTGTTCCCCAGTTAGTTGTGGTGCTGCAAAGCTTTCATAGATAACAGCAGTGGCCAAGGCAGTGCCCAAGCTCACAGGAGAGGAAAGCTCTACAGAATCACGATCAGTGGCTAACTTACAAAAGCTTTCCACTCCTATACAGCCATTTAAAAAAGGGACAGGTTTCCAGAAGCTCTCAGAAAAAAGCGTACTTGAGATGCTGAGCTCTTTTTAAAATATCTTGTCCTTTCTAAAATCCGACCTGTGCATACTGACTTGAGTGGCAAATTTGGAAAGTAGCAGGTCATATTATAAATTCAGGTTCAAATCCCTCTCTGGTAGAACACAGGTTTGAATCAGTGTCCCATTTCTCAGTAAAGTGCCTGGACTACTGCGCTATGAGTCATAATCCATCCTCCTTTCTTTCCTTTTTACACCTGGATACCTTGCAGACTGGTGGTTAGATGACTAGTAGGTGGAAAACTGGTTCAAATCCTACCAGCTGGGGTGATTCTTAAACCAGGAAGTTTCTGGGGCTGATCAGATGGATAAGCTCTCAGCAGTGCATGATTCAGTAAAAGAGGATGACCTTTTCTAAACCGCTATGAATGTTGTCCTTACCTTGTTACCTTTTATTACAGGCAACTCCAAAGATATATTTTACATATATTTAACATATATTATATTATATCATATATTAAACRTAAACATGTGAGAGTGATCAAACACTGGAACAGGTTGCCCAGGAGAGGTTGTGGAGTCTCCATTCTTGGAGATATTCAAAACCCCACTGTGCTCAGTCCTGGGCAACCTGGTCTAGTTGACCCTGCTCTGAAAAAGGAGTTTGGACTAGATGAAGTCCAGAGGCCCCTTCCAACCTGAACCATTCTATGATTCTATGGTTTTTTCAGGTTTATATGAGCCTTTTTTTTTCATGTGAGCAAAAAACACTGGAGAAAAAATGAAATTATTTTGGATCAAATTGAAGAAATGTATTTATTGTTTTTCCATGGAAATGAAAATTCAGTTATCATCTTAATTCCAATTACTGAACCCTCCTAAATTCTGGCCACATTTTCACTCTGTTGAAGTACAGCTCCATTTGATGGTTGTTTGTGGCACCATTGTGGTTGGGATGTGAAATCACGTGCTTTCCTCTCACATACAGAGGCATTTCAGCAATGATCAATAGTGTATTTTTTCCTTTGGTAGCTATTAATAGAAGTATTCATTTGCAAGCATGATTTCTTTTTCTTTTTTTATCATCATGGTGAAGACCCAAGTAACTAGTTCTTACTGAGGCAACTAGGTGCAGATTTGTATGAGATGTGTAGGAGATGAGTTAATTCCATTTATTATCAACCGGCTTCATGAAATCTCAGAAAAAAAAAGTCTTCCAACTGAGATTTACTGAATTTTCTTAATGTCCTGAATTGTTTTCCCTTGGAGCATTTACTTCAGTAGATCTTTATCAAGCTATACCTGTACATACATGAAGATCCATATACAAGGACATATGTTGACAACAATTTGCTGAGAGTCTCCACATCTGAGATTTTTTCTGCATATTCATGAATACACCTAGGGGTGGAAATATCTTTTCTGCATGACAGATTTTGCCCTAATAATTTGTACAGTATATCATTCAAAAAAAGTAGCGACATTTGGACAGCCATTTCTGAAAAATACTTCAGGGTTCCCTGAAGTGTTCCTGGTGTTTTTAATTACAACAGAACCTATTTTATTTTAATGAAACAGATGATAAAAACTTAGAGAATCTTTCATGAGATGTATTAATAAGGTTGGAAATCCCACAAAGTGTTCCACTTGCTTCTTTCTGTTGATCATTGCCATGTTTCTTAATGCCAGATCCTGGAAAAATCGCAAATTAGGTAAAGTTATTAAATAAACATTGGGAATAGGTAGCAAGTTGAATGCTGACATACAGGCTCCTCTCATTAAAAATATATCCCCGTGTCTTATTTATTTAGGATTATGATTTATATACGGCAAAAACCTTTAAAAATGCTGAATGCAGTTTATTATGCTGATTTGGATAATTTAGGCAAATTCACCACTCATTTTCTCTTTTTATGTGGGATGCAATCTATTTAAATATTTTTCAGTGGAGCAGCATGTGAATTTCTAAACAGCAAGGAGTCCCCATTCCTTCATTTCTTTATTTACCAATTTATTGCATATGTCCTTTGTTGCATCAGGGTTTTTCTGTAGTGATCTACAGTAGATAAGGGCAGCAAAGAGAGCTTGATCAGCCAAAGTTTAAATTATTGGCCATCATAAGAAAATCAGGAATTTAAAATTAATTGTGTCTTATTTTTCCCAGGGCATCCAAAGCAGGACAAACTCTATACTGTCATAGCTGATCATCTCTAAAACAAAACATTAATGAGATACCAACCCTATATATTTGATTAAAATGTGTATTCAGTTAAGCCAATAAAGGAATATTGTTTTTATCAATACAGCTTATTTCACTAATCTCCAGAAGGAAAAGGACTTATTCCTACTTGTACGTTTAGTGATGGCAATGCAAAGAGAAACAATATGTTTCCTCATAGCTTTCATTTCACATGGAGCTCTCTCTCGTCAGCCCAGTTTATTCTTTGTGTATCATCTTTCCTGGCATAAATTTCAAGGCTGACAAAGAGGCCTCAGCAAAACCTGGAAGATGAAGTAGTGTTTTAGCTTCAGCTCAGGGTAGGACTATCTCTGGACAGTAAGTGCTTATTCCCTCTGCAAATGTCATGTAAGAGTTCATTATCAAGTGTTTATGCAGGAGAATCAAATGTTTAGTTCAAGTAGCTGAACCTAACTGACAGAGATTGGTTCTAATCTTTCTACTAAACTCTGTTTCATATTCTGAACTTCTAAATAAAAACAATTTTACGGGATCTTGATCTTAAAAAGATCATTATTAGCTCTTAAAATGGAATGATCATTTTAAATGAAATCTTACATGCCCTTTTATTCATTAAACATCTATAACAATGGGTGCACATTCACAGTGGCCACAGATCAGCAAAACAGGTATGTGCTTAACTTTGTGCTAATGTTCAAATCACCACAATATAAAATGTACTTGATCTTAAACAGCCTGTAAGTTGGGCTTTGCTGCACTGTTGATGCCCAGACACAGAGCCAGATGCAGACACAATGTCAACTACCAGAGCTGACCATAGTATGGACCATATTGTGAGACCAAGAGTTTGTGTCATATAAGGTGGTGCTAGCAGAATAAAGACAAACAGGAGAACTGCCCCCCATGTCTCCCTCCTTTCCCTGGGACTTCACTTCCAAAAAGCAACACTTTAGTACCCTGCTAAAAGTTGCCTAATAATCTCCTATTGGTGGAGAAGGAAAAAAATGCCTCCTAATAATGAAATGACAAAAAATAACCCAAATATATATAGTTTCTTTCATTCTAATTCATCCCATTTTGCAAATTGAACTAGCCTGACATATATATTAAACTTAAGAAGTCATTGGATCCAGTTATGCAGAGCAAGACATCAGAGTTTAGAGTCCCACTGATCATTTCTGTCTCTCAAGAACAGGCTCTGGATAAATTAGCACCACTGTTAATCATAATAATACATCTATGTCTTGGTTCTAAGATTCCTGAGATGTTTTCCAGAAACTGCAAACTGGCATGATACTAGCCAAAAAAACATTAAAGCATAGATCTTAACTCTCCAGTGAATCCTTCACAAACTGAATAGCTCTCACAGCATAATATTTCTG
Source organism: Apteryx rowi (assembly GCF_003343035.1). NCBI lineage: Eukaryota > Metazoa > Chordata > Aves > Apterygiformes > Apterygidae > Apteryx > Apteryx rowi. The sequence continues at coordinate 1,321,546 of NW_020448486.1, read as the reverse complement.
ACAGGAAATATACACTTGAGATGTTTTAAGCTTGAAATGTCACATACACAACAGAGCTTAAGCCTGAGAATAGTCTCCCCTGTTTCCATAACACTAGTATTATAATTAAGAGGATAAAATGCCACTTCCTTGCTTCCCATACTCCTCTCCAAATGAAATGTGAGTCACTTCATGAGTTTCATCTATGGCAAAGCCTGACGGAATAATTTCAGCCTGTCCTGGACAACCCTCCTGCCTAATTCCTTCACACACACACTCACACACGCTATTTCTACTAGGTTGGATTTCATATCTGCCTCTGCCCAATCACTTGTGGCAGCCTCTAGTACTAAAGCAAATGCTTTGCTGCTGTTTTTCCCCTTAGAATTACAGATCACTGAAGAAGTAGCTTAAAACATTTCCACTTGAGAAAAAAATGTGATGAAATTGTTAAAGGTTCAGCAGTTTGGAAACACTAGTAGGTTATTGGCATGAGGATTATTCCCAGACATGATCTTTCCTTTGGAACCTACAGTCAAAGTTTGCAATATTTGTTTGTTTCATGCCTCCTCTGTGTAGCCTGTCTCTGGCTAATTTTCTTCTTTTCTTTATCTGAAGCTGGCATTTTTTTCCACTCTCAATAATTAAGCTGTCTAGATCTTAGAGACATGGCTATTTTATCACATGTATGTCTCATACATAGTTGAAAAAGGAGATCTCCAAGGGAGAAGGCGGCTGGCGTCTCTGCTGTTGAAACGGTTTCAATCTGGCCTGAATACTTTGCCTGCAGTGCTGCAACCCACAAGGGGGTCTTAACCTCTGAAACCTGCTGACTCAAGAGTAATTGGTCAGCATGATGCCACTGTGACCATCAAGTGGAACAAACAAAATTACCCACCATTTCAGTGCCGTGATTGTCCTCCTCCACTGCATGATTCCATGAATCCCCTGGAGGACTGACCTGCTTATAATAAACAAATTGTTTTCTGGGCTCCTTTTCCATTGCCTGTAGGGGAGTTACAAGAAGACAGAACCAAGCTGTGTTAACTATATTTAGTGGTCTTTTTTTTTTTTTTTTTTAAATTGCATCAGATGGTTCAGATGACTAGATACAGTATGATCTTTTAAAACTATATCCTCAAGAAGCAAACAATTAGAGAGGAGAGTATCTCTAGTAAGGAAACTCAAGTTTATACAGCAATAAAAAGTTATAAATTTAAAGAATTCAAGAGGATTACACATATCCAAGCTGGATGACTTAATTCCTTTTCCTGAGCAAGACAGCTTAAAAGCAGGGATTCTCTTACTTTATACACAATTTCGTAATTTGTTTGCATAAAAGCAAGCTGTTTACACTTTGGGACTCAATGCTACATTGCTATATAAAGATTGCTGCCAAAAGTTGCTCTCTACTATAGCAGTATAAATCCAGAATATCTCCCATAATGGCAGTGGAGCTTATTCAGATATACACCAGTGTAACTGAGAACTAAATTTGGCTTTCCATCCCTGTCTAAAAGAAGCCTACTAATGAGCACAGGGGGAGAGCTGAGCTGGGGGAAGAGGGGAAGGAGGTAGTGCTTGTTCTCATGATTTTCCTTCTTTTGACCAGATCAATAGCATCTCCAATATCTGGAGTCATGCGGAGGAGATAATACAGCCTGGTAAACACATCAGCAGGAGAAAGAGTGTGAAATTTTATTTTAGTGTCTTCGGTAACTGCCTGAGCTGATAATGGCCCTAATGTGGCCACAATTGATTGCAGAAGTGCAGATTTAGTCCCAGTCCCATAAAGTTTTGTGCTAACACAGTGTGAAATTGCAGTTGCTTTGAGTCTTCAGCCTTCATTTGAACACGAGCAAAGCTTGAAGGATCCAGATGTACATGAACTGCTGTTTGGGAAAGCAGGTAAAGGAGCCCAATGAGTTCTGCAGAATCAAATCATATTAATAATAAATAAAAAATTGACGAGATTGAGAGTTATAGAGAACTACTTTGCCATGACTTACAATAACCATTTTAGATACCTGTCAATGTATTTCTGAAAAAACACAGTTTGCTGTTTGTTGTCAGCTATTTCATTTAGACCCAATTCACTTAAATGACATTCTTAAATTTAGGCAGACCATTAAGCACTTTATTAAAACAAGGCCTTAAAAAGCCAAGGAAAACTAACATTTTTTTCCCCAGGCATTTTTTCAGTTGTCCTGTGTGCTTACCTTTTATCACTGCTAGATCCACTTAAACTGTCTTATTAAGATATTTTGAGGAAGAGTTTACATACATTTTCAGTTTTCTTTCCGAGTTTTGAAAACAACACAGTAAGACCATTTAAAGAAACAGCAAGAGAGCTTAGCTGGTTCTTTCCATCAGAAGTAAACTCTCAGCCTGAACAAACCATTTAATCTGGGACAGTTCTTGTGAATTAGAAGGAGTCTGACCTCTGTTTGAAATTTAGCATGCATCCTTCTGGTTCATTTTATTTCCCAGCAGGTAAGGGATAGATCAAACCTACAATGATTATACCATACACAAGTCTTGGCCTTTTCTACATATAGCGTCTGTCTACCTACCTTCCCTTGCACTACTGTAAGCCTTTGTGTGTCAAGCAAGAGACGGAATAAGAAAAGAGGAAGTCATATTTAAGACCATAACACTGTCAAAATGGGAAGCACACAGTCAACAGAGCAAAATTCTGCCTCTAAGGCATGGCTGATGAGAGGAGCCAGCATTAAAGCCAATTGCCTTAGCAGGAAGTCCTTTAAAATAGGATTGAGATCACTGAAACATTTTTAAGCAAAGTCTATGAAACCCTGCTACCCCTGCAAGGGGTTAGCCCTGCGGTGTGATCCATGGGAAGCCCAAGGGCAGTGAGGTGTTAGGGCTGAGGTAAGACAGTGTGACCTGCACGACCCTCAGCTCCTGCGATAGAATATGGCCTTTGTGCCCTTTTCTGTTTCTTGTAACTGTGCATGAAGCAACACAGTCTGATTCTTACGACCTTGGGAGCCTTTTCTGTACATTTCATTTGAAAGCATCAGCCTAGCACTACTGTCTTTTACCATTGCACTTGGCTCATTTATAGTTTGCTACATTACTTCTGGCTGTTCCAGATCCTCCTCTCAAGTGGTTTATAGTCACAGCCATAAAACATATTTCACTGTGTCTCTGCTGAAAGGGAACTGACAAGCTCTGAGTGGTAGATCTCCTTGCCTGTACATGAAGCATCCTTCTCAGTCACCCTGTATAACAGAGAGATAAATCATGGGATACAAGAATTCCCTTTTATAAATAATCCCACAGAAAACTGGTCTCCATCACTGTGAGGCATTTGAATCACAGCAGAGGGCTCTTTGGAGTTTGAGGGATGTATTGCCTCAGGGAAAGGCTTTGAGATCTCAGGTCTGGTATCAGCCTGAGTATCACTACCAAAACTGTTCAGTGCTTTTGCATCTGTAACTGATCCCATTATATTACAACCTACCAGCCTGAGTTCCCATACCTGAGAAATTTTCAAAACATTTTCATATCCAGTATGTATATTATGCACTAGCCTTTGCCATTGCGTACATCCAGTATGTAGATTATATGCTACATATGTAGGCCCTTTGTCATTCACAGATCTTCTTTCTCTTTCTGCTCCAGAGGGTTTGAATGGCTGTCATCTACCCCAGAAGGCACGTATCCTTCTGATAGCATATCATATTATATGCATTTATGCATATAATTATATGCATATTATACAATTATATGCATATATAGCATATAATTGCACTACAGCCCCCTCCCCCACCAGGAAGGGGTCATGAAACTGGAGCAGAGCAGATCCATTTCCTTTGCTGAGGGCCTTTTTTTTCAGGGGAGGGGGGTGAAACCAGTAGAGTATCCTTGAACAGGAGCCTTTTTCCCTTTTTTCTTTAATTTTCTCTTGAAGCTGGCTGCAGTAGTTCAGTCTTTCATGGAGCTCCACTGATCCCAAGACCATTAGGCCAGACTTAAGCAAGCTGCCTGACCAGAAGTAGTTTTAGCAGCAACAGCAGAAGGACACCCACTCCTGCTCACTCCAGAGAGCAGCTGGGACCCCGGGCAGGCTGTTGGAAGCATTCATATTGGATATGCTGAAATCTGGGAGAGGAGACATTTGAACAGTGGGTTTTAATGCCTTAGGAAATATGGAAGGCTATAGGCTTTTCTTGGAAGAGAGAGAAAACAGATCATAAACATGAAGAATAATCTCTGGCAAATAACTCTACTTCTCTGTGAAACATAATCCCCAAATACTTTGGCAAGAAGATAGATCATTACACCATAATGACAAGCATTAGTCTCAGGTCTCGGTTTCTCAAAGAAACTCAGTTTAAAAATAGACTTTCTAAACCTTAAGGCCTGAATTGTCTAGTGCCTGGAACCTTGTGTAGACATTAAGATTTGTCTGCAGATCCTAACTTTACTCCTGCATTTCCCATCTGCAAATGACTCCTGCAAATGACTGCATAAGACAGACCTGGACTTTATAGTTCTCAATGAGGCAATATGTCACCTCTATTTATACTACTGTGATCTTACTAAAGGAGGAAATCTTGTCAGTAGTAATCTCAAGTTCCTTCAGTTATCATAAATTAAAATTCCCCCCATCTCTTTCTCTTGCAACAGGATTTTTTTTGTTCTACCGTTTATGTTTTTATTGTGTATACATGTGCTTATTTGTATGTGTTTTTTTTAAGTCTTTGTTGTGTTTTTCAGTGAAATCCTAATAGCAGCTGACCACAGAAATTCCGTAAATGTTAGTTAGTAACTACAGAGACATAAACTCACAAAAGCTTTGACTAACTCTTGCTGATAAACATATCCTTGATGTCATTATTGGCTTAAGTCAGAGGAAGTGTAGTTTTGTGGCTGTAGCAGGCAAATGGAATTTGGGAGTTCTGAAGGTCTTTTTGTGGCCTTCACAGGGGGTCTTCATGAACTTGGCAAATGTAAATGTAAACTTTCTGAGCTCTATGTATCCCTCTCTGTGAGATGATGATAGTATTTATACTCTGCTCTCCGACCCTTTTATAAAGAGGAATTATCAGCCTTGAGTCATGAAGATAGGTAGAGTTTACTGCAGTTCCAGGTAGAGGATATTAGGAGGCCGTGATCAATATCATACTGCAAGGACAAGTTTCTAACGAAAAAATATATTGCAAAAGGTAGCAAAACATGTTCAGTTTTTCATGGTTGCTATATCTCATGCTGATCTCCTATTGGCTTTGTCAAGGCCAGTGGTGTTTGTTATATTTTTGTAAGACAATCACAGGTAGTAAAAATAAATACATCAATTCTGCCTTATTGATCAGTCCAGATCCTCAGATAATTATTTTTATAAATATATCTAAATCTCCTTTATTAAAAGTGGAAGAGGTTTATATTTTGTTTATTTGGGGCTACCTTGATGCAGTCTCTAAGAGACAGAAGTTGTCAAATGACAGGGATTACTGTATAGATTTCCTGGTCATGAAACAAAGTGGCTTCAGAAACTGCAGCCAAACAAAAGGCCTTTCTAGGTGTTGATCCACTCTGAACACTTCTTATCACCCTATAGCAAACTTAAGACCAACAGAAAGAAACTAAAACCCATGACTGTTAACGTGACAAGAGATAGAGGAGATCAACCAAAGGCATTGCCAGTGAGTGTAGTCCCTGTCACTGCAGGTGATTATTCTGGGGTTAAATTCCTTACAGAGAAAAGCAAAAGGCAAAAATTGAAAATTCCCTGCCAGTGTGACCTGGGGGAAGAGGGCAATGGTTTTTGACCACAGATCAYGTGGTTTTAACGCTGTCTGCCTGAGCAATACAAGCCACGCAAGCACCTGGGAGCTATTGTTACTGCACACGTTCACCTATCTCTAGCCATGGCCAGTCCCTAAATGCTTCAAAGGAATGCAAACAAATAAACAGCCAGGAGGCCAAAGTATACAACAAGGGAGAAAAGGAAGTAGGAATTCCTTCCTGGCCAGTATAAATATGGTATAAAACAAATGATCAACAAACAGAAATCACACACCCCTTTGGGAATACCAATAAATCACCTACTTACGAGCTTTCACTTTTAAATCCTGAATTGTCTTTTCCCTGAATGTAAAAAGCTGCTCTTAGTAATGCTGCAGCCTCTTCTATTCACTGCCTGTTTGGAATGCCATTCCAGGATGTTGCTTCTCATAAATGTAGAAACTTTCTGAAATCCAGTCTCCAAGCTACGACTCCAACCGTGGGCAGCAATGCAGCTTATGGAGAGAGTAACACCTGTAGAAAATCATACTGCTTTTCCAGTGTGTCAAAACCAGAAGATCTAGGTAAGTTAAAAGCCCACAGTCCTCCTCCCGATCTTCTGCGCCTTCACTCTCTGCCTTTGTGGCATTCATCCCAGAGCGCCTCTGAGTGCACGGGAAAGGCACTGCAATGGAAACATGACAACCATGATTGAAATGGCTATGGCCTTTTGCACCTGGGTGAATTTCAACTCCTGTCTTGGATAGGTTCGGAAAGCAGTCCAGACATTACTCAGTTCAGCTTCAGTGCACTCTTGTGAGATATATAAGTAAGGCTGCTTTACATCTTCCAGTCTGAGCAGTCATGAAGCCACCCAAGGTGATATGCACAAGTGTTTGAGGGACAGCGTTATGTCCCTCTCATAACTATGCAATTTTTCTYGCAGGACCTTCACTTTTATTTTTTCCTCTCCCCAGCCCAGTGATTTGTCTCTGAGCTGTAAATACTTTAACACAGAAGTAGTGATATTATAACAGAGCCTCTGTTATCACAGGGTTTTGGTGATAGCAGCAATTCTTGACGAATAACACTTAAATGAAATACTGATATAGAGCTGCTGTGATAGCAAACTTGGGATAATAGAAGTGCTTTCATTCAAAAAAACATCATTGCGGTAATAATGATAGGATGGAGATGTTATTAAAGGGACATTCCGATCACACTTTAAATCACAAAGACATTCTTGAAGCATTTCTGAATGGCTGAAGAACCATAAAATACTTAACAAATACAGTTATACTGGATAAACAGTACAAACCATGAAGAACAGACTCTCTATCTCTACATGCAGGGTGAAATCAAGTATTTCACTTCATGTGCATTTTTTTTAACAAGACCAGGACAAAGCACATCTTGACTGGAGGCTAGCTTCAGGATCTTTAAGGACTCCAGGTCTAGAAGATGCAGCATGGTATCTCAGAAAACATTGTGTAGGTAACATAAGCAAAGACTGAATATGAATTAGATATGCTTTTGGGCAGCTGACGGATGACAGTGTTTGTCCCTAAGGCTGGGGAGAGCCTGAGAACTACTGGGTAACAGTCCCCAGTGATGGAGTACATATTCTCCTGGGCATACAAAGGGGTGGGCCCAGCCATGAAGATTTTGAAATGTCATGCTAGACATGAAATAGAGAGAGATTACAAGAAAGCAGAGAAAGGAGTGGCGAGGAGAAGACTGACCAGTTACTCATTTGTGGCACCTGCCCATAGTGCTAGGTCTGCTCCAGTATTTTGCCTGTTTGGGATTGTTTACAACTGCTAGTTCGTTAGTCTGGAATGAAGTCCTGTAATTGCAAGCAGCTACGTTATGGGCTTGTCAAAATGCAAACCCACTGGTGGCCTTTACCTAAGATATGAGACCAAACAAACACAAAGATTTTAGAGGCCCACTCTGCTTATTTTAACTGCTATAAAACGTGCTTCACAGAATATAAAGTGACTTCAGAAACTGAAACAAATGTCCTCTCTAGATTTTGATCCATTCATTCTGGTGCACTCATTTCAATAGATACACCCTTTTCTCAAGGAGAAACACAGCCTGATCTCTTTAACACTCTCCAGATAATAAAGTAATAAACCAAAATAAAGCCTGATACTGCAATTTGATGAGAGCCTTCTGTGAGTGCAAGTAGCCTCCGCTCCCTTTGTCTGACAGGGCTGGATACTTAATATAGCAGCAAGGCGGATGGAGACAATGTCACTGGAGGTGATTCACACCTTTTGCTGGTGATGGGGGAAAAAGAACATTTATATTATTTTTACAAAGATGATTTGGAAAGCATTTTCTCTTAAGATGTAAGGATCCACAAAGCCTGACTCTTCAAACGCTTGCATTCCTTACGATGAAATCTATTTTGCCATTCACCAGCACTCTAACAAAAAATACCAATTTTCTTAGTCATTTCCAGCTGAAATTTCCCCTGCGGTTTCTTGAGTGTGGTAGAAGTCTCAGGGCAGATGTGCATTTGAGATTAATCTATTCTGTTTTGTTGTCTTAGAGGACACTGTGGTAACATATTACCTTGCTGCAATAAAAAACACAGATATGGGAAAGTCATCTAGTCATTCTCTCTGACAGTGCAAACTTGCCCTCTGCAGAATGTTCCCTAGTGCTTTGTCCAGTCTATTTTTAAATGGTTTAAGTGATGAGAATTTCGGCAGAGGAGAGTTCACAGGCAGACCTCTTTCATCTAACAAAGCTTTGAATAGATAAAGAATAAGAATAATTTTTTTATTAAGCATTCTGTTTTTCACCCACCAAAGCACTTAGGGTGCTAAGCAGCAATCATAAAACAATTTCTTGTCCCAGCTAAGCTCAGCAACAGTACAAAGAAAGCAGTAAACAAAAAACAACAATAAAATAAAAGATGGAGGAGGAGAAGGGCCCTAGCAGATGTGCAGCTCAGGAACAAACGGGTCTTACAGTAAGGATTTTTGCAGCAAACCCTCTCAGCAGAATCTATAACCATTCAAGCTCTAGGGCCAAATCCAGGGAAGCTTTTACAGCGCTTAATAGCCATTGCTTAGTAGGAGATTCAAGGCTCTTCAAGCATTCTCAGTATCTCACAAATCCAGACCTACACTGAGGAAAATAAAAAAAAAAAAAAAACCACCTTTCTGTGTGAGGCTATTGAGGTAACAGAAAAAATAGAAAGATGTCATTTTGTTTTGGTCATTTGCATCAAACCCACAAAGTCATTATTAGAATTTTAATCATATTGAAAAACTTCCTTTTGTATTTGCTAAACCTTGACTTAGTGGTAGCTGCTGTAATCTGACTGGTAATATTAAATGTGAAGGAAAGAACAAAAAGCTTCACTATCATCAAGTGCAAACAAAGGTATTTAGGAAAAAAGTGTCAAGCAAAAGCTAAGTCAAGTGCCTGTCTTTTCCATCCGTGTTTATCAATGCTAATATCCTACTGGTTGCTACTTGCACCAGAAAACTGTTGCAACTTCTGTAGGGGGGGGAAAAAGTGTTATATTTCTTTTTGACAGGACCATTAAGGAACTCTGTAATGTTTCAATCTGTGGTCAGTGTTCTGTTTTGCTTGGCTCGCTAAACCCTCAGTCTCAGCTGGCATTTCCTAAATTAACAGCACATTCACTCCTCACATTAAGACAGTCAGACAAATGGTTCAGCCTAAACTAAGCAGTTTGACACTCATGTGCTTCAGCAAAGCTGAACAGCATCTCATGACGCTTACATGATTGGATGATATCATAATCATATGATAAAAAGCCGTTAGGCTGGGACCAAAAACCGACACATAGGTCATTATGTTAGATGTAAAAAAGTGTACCCATTTAATAGAATTAAAGAAACAAAAAAGAGTTCTGACACCAGGGAACATCTGGCTAATATTTACATCTCCTGTTTAATTTGGATGCTTCAGTTTAGTTTTCAAGATGGCAGTGTATAGAAACAAATTAAGCCAATCACTCTATCCGCAGTTTAGAAAAGCAAGATTTGTTTATAGTTTCTCATATTAATACCTCATCCACTTGGCCAAAATGCCTCATGAGAAATATACCTCAAACACACAATTCCCCTTTAGTAACAAAGCCGTAATTCAGCATAATTCTTTGTTGATGGGATGAAAAAGGGAGTCATGTAAACTTGGAGTATTGAGATGGAGAGATAAAGTTGGGCTATAGGAAATAAAAGAGTCTTCAGTGCTGTAGGGTTAAATTGAAGCCCATTAACAAAGTCAACAGAATTAGCATTTTGGGCCCCATCCTACTTTCTTTTAAATCAATGGGAATTTGTCACTGACACCAGCTAAAGTACACTCACAGACATTTTCAGTGTTAAAATAATGTGAAGCAAATGCAAGCTTGCTGGATGAGCCCTATGCCTGGGAGTTTGCAAGTTTAGTTCTGTGATGATTTTGATACAATGCTCATTTCCAAGAGCACTAAAAAACGTGAAGCAATTCAGCAATGCATGCGTGGAACTTCATAAAATATTATCTATGGCAGGAGAACTGGCCAAGTGACAATATTCTTATGTCATAGGTAATTAGGTAAGATCCAGAATATTCAGGTTAATAAACAGAGACACTGATTTCAAAATACTATAGAGAATTCAAAGCCTGAAGTCAAAACTTTTTGCTAAGAATCTAGAGGGACAGGCGGAGAAATCTTTTCATCAGGCTTCCCTATTTTTGAACATACAAAGGATCTACCAGACCAAAATCTATTTTATATTACCAAGGACTATTGGTGGATGTAAATAATGATGTTAGGGCCAATGAATTACAGTATCCAAACTCCAGATCTGGTTAAACAATCCCAGTGGTTTGGGCTGTTTGTGGTCTGCTGCTTCTAGAGACAGGAGAAAAGACCATGCAAGCTTGCTGAATCTTTCTTATGCCTACCTAGACTGCCTTAACAAAAGCACAATGTAAATACACCAAAATTAGCACTAAATTAGCCAGCTTTACTCTAGCAAGCAATTCACCCATGATTGCACAGAGCTTTGCGGTGGAAGCAAATCCAGCATTACCCCTAGCAGCAGATCTCTGCCTCAGCAGAAGATAGCAGTAAACCTTATATTGCTTATATATGCTTATATTGCCTAGCTCTTGGGCTGAGCCCTCACAACCACAAGTAAAACTGAAGGGAGCCCTATGCATCTGCGACCTCTGGAAGTGGCTGCATTTACAGTGTACAAAATGAGGAGTCCCTAAGAAGGGAGAGGGATCTGAGATGATGTCCCTCCTGCACTGACTCGAACAGTAACCAAAATCAGACACCCACCACCTCCACTGCTGTTGCCTCCACCGTCCCAGCTGCTGCCCAGCACGCTGGAGGCTATGGCAGAGCAGCAGCAGTGGTGACAGTGGCAATGTCACAGAGACAATGAGAGCAGCAGAGCAGGCGCAGCAAGGCAGCAGCAGGAGACRGCATGTGTTGGAGGAAATAAGGGGATATTCCCTCCAGGGACCACTTCCAAAACGCAGTATGGCCAGGACTGCTCCATATTTGGCTCCCTCCACGTTTTCCAGTCCTCCAACACTATCTCGGCAGGCACTGCACCCTCAAGTGCTCCCTTACCCTCCTGGCACACCTTTGAGTACGCTGCACATCATACACTCAATCTGTGCTATAAAAACACCACTCTGTAGCCCTCAGCTATCTGAGATACTTTGAACTGAATAAACAAGAGTGACATGATAATTATGTCTTAGAGCCACAGAGACACCCCACGGCCAGAGGAAACCAAGGGTCGCTTTCTGCGGAGTGTGGGTGCAGACTCCAGCTTTGCACGCTGGTAATTAAACACGCCCGGGACCGGTCTCTGGCTCCGAGGCCAGCTGGCAGGGAAGAGCTCCCCTGTCACGCTCAGCCACAAAAGGGGGGCTGGGCCAGCATGCCCGCTAGCAATGGTCCCRGGGCCATGCCGACCTCTGCACTGGCCCCCGTTCCGTTGGCTGACATTGTTCATGGGCACCGTTCAGAGCCAAGCACCGATCTTGCAATTTAGCAGCCTAGGCAATTGAGTTCTGCTAAATCAAACCATTTAATTTACTAGTAATATAGCCTGCCAGAGACAGAGCCTCCTGCTGTGGGGACAGCCGTGCCTGAGCAGGCGTGAGGCCAGAGGGTGGTCCGTGGTCCTCTTTTATTTAGAGTATAAATATAGGCCCCAGGGCCTGTCCTGTGGCGGGTATGAATATGCATAATCTTCTAAGCCCTAGTATATCTCCCAAGGAGGAGGAAGGACGAGAGCCCTGTGCCTTGTGGGTGCGTTGACAGGGGTCCTGTTTCTTTGTTCTCATCCCCTAAAAACCAGCAACTCTTCAGATTTATTTAAAAGTGTGGGTCACCTGTGTGCCACCCTCAGTCATCTGGGGAGCAATCGCCACATTTCTACCACACTGAAGATGACTAGGTTGTACAACTAGGCCCAGCGCACAATTAAAGGGGTAAGAGGGCTAAGGAAATGAGGGCTGTTGGGTCTTGTGAGTCCTAGCCCAAAGCAATGTTGATTCTCTGCACCCATGTGGAAAATCCTACTTTCTTATTTAGTGGTGCGTGTTGGCACTAGAAATATTTTTTCCTCAGTGAGCTGTGAGAGAGAGGTACAATAATAGGCAAACATGCTTCTTTACAGTCAGACCTGTAATTTCTCATAAACTGATTTATACTTATTACCAAGCTGGTACAGCAGAGTGACAGATGAAGACAGCATGCCAGCTTATACTCATGAAGAACTTTTCCTTCTACCCCAACCACTGAAAGTAACCCTTTCCTGAGGTAAAACAAAAAGCTCTGTTTCCTGGAGCAGTGTGTCAGACATGCCTTGTTGATTTGCTGTTTAAAATTCTCTGGGCTTCAAAGTGCCTTTCACAAGCTGGAGTGGCCAAAAGTATACTCTTCCTTATAAAAATCTCAAGTTCTTTCCTCCTCCTTTTTTTTTTTTTCTTTCTTTGTCTTGGAGCATGACAGAAATGGAAGGGCAGAAATAGGATGTTCAGTCCAGCTCTTCCAAACTGCTCACCCTCACCATCCAAAAATACACAGGGGAAAATGGATGGGAACTTTCAGGAAGCATACAAAGCACTCGGAGAGTGATGCAGGAGTGATGCAGTCATTTAAAAGGACTACTTGGAAAAATAATATATTTCTTCCTTTGTCGTCCTCCCAACATTGTCTGCATCAGCCAACTTGCTTAAAGTGGCAAACGTCATTAAACACACTGGACTGTTTGTTTTGGAAAGGGACAGGGGCATAACTACTCTGAGGTAAAGCACAGGGTGGTTCATTCTTTACCTGCTGCTCCGTCCGGCAGAGGCAAGGTGCTGCATGCTTTCTGTTCAGATGACTAACACGCCCTTTGTCTAGGCTTGAACTCTCAGAGCTGCCTGCAGTTCCTGACATACCTCCAATCCCTCCCCACGGCCCACCAGCCCCGCATTAGAGCGCTCCAGTGGCGAGTCTCTGGAAACAGGATGCCACTTGGATCTGCAGGAAGACAAAGCCCCTCAGAAAGGCGAGCAGCCTCAGGCCAGTCTAACTACAAGTCCCTGCACTGCTTGAAGGTACTCAGCTGACATGCCTGAACTGTGCAAAGACCTTCAAGTGAACTATTATACAAAGCTCAATGTATCACATGGTTGCGAAGCAGCTGCTAAGTCTCACTGTAAATGAGGCACAGAGATGATAAGTCACATACTCTCATATACAATGTGTTTAAGGAAACCCCCACCCTAGGGATTTTACTGCCTTAGGCTAGGATGAAACTTGGGAGGTGAAGGGAAGGGAGGGAGATGTGGGAAAGAGTTTTATGTGAAGATGTTCAAGTCTACATTAAGGATGTGTTTACTTCTAGTAGCTTTGGCAAGTTAATCATAACATGCATTTAAGTTCTTTCAATAACATTCCCCAAAGTGGATTTTTTAAAATGTCACTTCCCTGTTTAAACCATCACAAAACTGTATATCAAGATAAGTCTTCTGTATGAGACACAGAAAGCAGTAGTTACTAACATTTGGTTTCTCTTTTGCTCACTTTGCTCGGGTACACAGAAGCCTGAAATATATGTTCTCCGTTCAGATAGGGTGAGTGTAAAAGACATGCATTTGATTGCAGAGATATAGCACACAGAAAGAAGGACATGATTAAGAACAAATCTCTGGCAAAACAGAAGACAGTAGATGATATAGTCTGCAGTAATAAATATGCTGCTTGTGATCATCTTAGAAATGATGGAATATTATAGCTAAGGCTAAATTGCTGCAGGTTAGAGCCCTTAACACAGCCCACCATGGGTTTCCTATAACTCAGCCACATACTGTGGCCATAGTCCTTTCTGAAATCCCATATTCATAGAAATGCAGGGTTGGGAGGGACCTCAGGAAATCGTCTGTGGTTTCTTGTGCACTGTGATGAGATGGGCTCAACAGCAGGAATCAGTGCAATGCTGAAAAGGGAACTCACACCCATTACAGCTATTATTTCAGACTCTCTGYGCTGTCAGTAGGTAGCTCATCTTTTCAAGATTTCCCCTCCATCCATGACAACAAAAAGTAAATCTATGCCTGCTAAAGTGAAAAAAGGTTCATTATATCATGAAAATATTGCAAAATACTAATTCAAAAGCAAGTTTAATTCTGTTTTGGAAAGGTCTGGAACAGAATCTTGGAACTTGTTTAACTGGCATGTGTAGGTTTTCGGACAAGCATCTACAATCATATACTAGGCTTACTCATACCTTCTTCAATTAATTTTCAAGCAGCTCTTTTGAAAAAGAATTTGCCCTGTGTAAAAGGTGTGCATATAAAAGAGATTTAATAATCTATAAATGATAACATATTATATGCCAAACACACTGTACAATGCCTTAGACTCTGTTAAAAAATCCATTGAAGTAAGGGACAGACACTCATAAAGAGACAACAGCATGAGGTGATCATAGGTTACTAGGGTGAGACTGCCAGAACAAGACAACTTTAACAGGCCTTGCAAATCTCCCTTTATTTATGGATTAGTCAGAGAAGAAAGATCAAAAAAATTAAGTGTAAATGTGGAGGCATAGAGATGATGGCAGGAGATTCACACTCTAGCTGTTATGAAGGGAAAATACTTCATGATCAGAACTGAAGCCAGAGTATCATCTCCTTTACGCAAGGACTCAGACTATGCTTAGCTTCCATTGGGCTATTTGAAGAGTTAAACATTTGCTTAAGTGATTTGATCCTGCTCTTATTCAAGGCAGATGCAGCTCCCTTCAACTTCAAAGAGAGCATGACGACACCTTTGAGAACCGTGTTTCAATTTGGCTAACAGAGGGTTGCACTTAAAACAGTCTCTAATAGAAATACTGCAGAAAGCAAAAGTGGATCCAAACTATGTTAAAAATTCACTTAAAAAAAAAAAGAGGCTAGAACATCCCAAAGTAAAATTGGACAAACAGGTTTAAAACTAGCACAGATGGGTCAAAGTGCCTTTTACCCCTTATCACAGACATTTATATTATATGTCAAAATAGTGCAGAATGCAGTGATAGTCAATGTTAGAACGCTCTGTCTGGGTCATGAAGATTCATCATCAAGTGAAACAAAGTGTATTTTCTCCTGGAGTGGGTCACTGTTCTCCTCAATCATCTCACGCTTTTGTTGTGTTTATTTTCAGCACACAGTTTAATCTTAAAGATGCCATTTAACAAAGAATTTTTCCTGATAGTAGCAACATATGGAAGCAGCTGTTTGCAGTTCTTGTTCATAAAATGAGTTACATCTTCCTTTAAACAAGACAGCTTTTTATTTCACTGCTAAACCTGCAGTTGAATCAGTACAAAACGATAATAAATATGTCCAGAGAAAGGTCTCCAGCTCAAAGCAAGAGTTACTGTCCATGAACTCTGCCACCCTTTGGTTCTTATTTCCTAACACAAGACATTTGTCTGTTTCAGAGAATAGCTTTAACATGCAAAACATGAGCTGCATTTTGGCACTCATTTCTTAATTATTATTATTAATGTCATAAAAAATCTGGTGGCTGAAAATATCTTCAAAAATGGAAGTGTCTGATATGTTACACATTGCCTTAGTACATTGCAGCAAAAATAAAACAGATAACGCTTTGTACAGCATGTCCAAAACATAGCCTGCATCTATACCGCTAAATAAAACAGGGCCAGGGAGTGAACTTGATTACTGGACTGTGATCATCCATTTTGCTTAGTTGTTAGCACCCTTTCTGGCACAGTTTTGGCCTGTGCCAACTAATAGTTTTCAAGATAATGCCCAGGCATGACTGATGGGAGAGCACATGTGGCAGGGAGCATTCCCAACCGGCGATGTGGGTGAGGCTACAACTGGTTAGCTTCTATACTGGCCTCTGATATTATTCCCATTGGCTTTGTGCATTCAGAGATCTCTGCACAACTTTGTACTAAGGCACCCTTCATTTTTATGCTGTGAAAACCTAACTCTGAAGGGCAGAAACATAGCTGTCACATTACTGAAGATGCCTGAAAAGAATATTCATAAAATAATAATTATATCTTAGACCCACAGGGACACTGTATGCTCACAGGAGACCTAACACCAAGCACTGTGTAGCAGGGACAAGAGAACAGTCTCTGTCCATGACTAATTTATCAGCATAAGTGTAGCTATAGTGTGTCAGACACCTGAAGCCATTCTGAGTATGGCTTCTTGGGGAAGAGGAGAATAATCTCCTCTAACATACCAAACAGTATCTCATTCATTTTTTAACTGTAAAAGGAAAATGTCATGAACAACACTAATGGCTGTACCTTACCACGTTGTCTGATGGGTTCTGGCAGATCYAGCTACAGGATTGGTTGCTGTCTCTGTACAGGGAAAGGTGTCTGCAGTCCATGAGGAGGGAAGGAATGCCAGCATGCTAAACTTGGAGAAAGAACGAAGTCCACACTAGAGAGGCCATCAAGAAAAAATATGAGTAAAGACATATAAAGGCAAAGGACACGCTAGTATAGAAACAAAGGAACTGAGAATGAAAGGAAAGGAACTATGTGAGACAGTGAGGGGTTTCAGACAGGGTCAGAACATAAAGAGCTACTTGCCCTGAAAGTTCACCAGGACACCTAGTCCAAGGAGATATCTTGGAATCTTTCAGAATCGCGATGGATAAGTGCATTGATTTGTATATCACTGAGAAGCCAACACTTCCAGCAGCGCAATGTCTAACACTCTGAGGATATTCTATAAGGTACTGGGTAAAAAAAGACAGTCTCTGGAGTTTGTAGTACAAAATGAGCAAAGTTTAAGGCTGTTGGTATGGATTTAGGGTTAGAACACGATGTTAGTGTGTGCTATTGGTATGAATACATTGTAACTATGCCAAGCTAATCACTTGCAAATGGCATATGTCATACTCACATAGTAAGAGTACAGGCTAAAGCAGACCTAGAGAAGGGCACTAAAAGGAGGGAGGTCTTATACTAGCTTGAGCACAAAGACAGCTTCCCATTATTGACTCCTTTGTCTGTAGCACCCTATATAGATGTTATGTCTACTGGGGATTTCTGCATCCTGGGAGGGAGAATAAGAGGTGATACAACATTTTAAGCAGATAAAATGAGCAAGAAGGTAAATAATAGAGGACTCTATCCAGAAGATAAGATGCAAAATTTACAAACATATGTGGAAAATCTTTTTGCTACATTTTTTCACCAAAACTGTGGCCTTCATTGTTTGCATTCGTTTCAATAGTAGTTTCGTGCATGTACATGCCRTCACGGATATAAAGTGATTGGTGATACCAAACAACGTTAGTCATCTCTTAGCTACAAACAGAAACTTTTCCCTCCTATGCCCCTTATTTTTTGTTTATTGAATTTCTTTCCTAAACCCTTTATAGAAAGTTTAACTTGGCTCCCTCATAAAGAATAGAATCAACTACAATATCCTAAAGGAATGGTTTGATGGATTGATGCAATGAATTAGGACACAGAAGTAGTCATTTAAGTGTCTATCACTTCCTTCCCTGCTTTTGACCAGCAAATCTAATTGGGAAATGCTAGACACGTCCTTGACTCAGCTTCTTTTTGCTCTCCATAGTGAATTTTATGACAATTCTCACTAAACAGATGAGGACTACATAAGCTGGTAATCTGCAGTAACAGGGGGCTGGAGTCTGTCACCCTGGAAGTCACTTTTAGTCCCATCTGCAGGTTTCCATATGTAGTAATTTAAGCATCTCCTTTCCTGTAGCTGACCTGAGTTAAAATTAATCCTAGTATTATAAATCACAGATAACTGTGCTGAATGATACAAAACAAGCAGCAGATGAGAATTAGACATCTTGTTTTTATATTGTTTGAACCTATCAATACTATAGACAGGAACCTAGCCTTAAGTTTTTGACAGCTAAGCCCTGACAGATCTTCCTGTTGTGGTTTCAGATGTTACCTTTCCTTATCTATCTTACCATCTCTCTGCTGGGAAGTAGCACGCTCATAGCAGAATCAGCAGAAGGGAATGTATATCTGTGTGTCAGGCTCTGTAATATACAATCCACGTATATTGCTGAGCTTTACTGGTATCTTCCTTGCTAAGGTGTTGGGAAGACCAGAAGATGATATGACTTTTTCGTACTTACTATTCTGTAGTGACAATTCCATAGTTACAAGTATATCAGGAACATAATAATAAGTTAATGCTCTCTGAGAAAGAAATACACCCATTACATCGTTGAGTTGATGCTCTTGTACCTTAAGAGAAAAATCTCAGAATTTAAATGCGATTAACTTTATAAGTTACTTAACTTAAAAAGTTACTTAACTTCATAAAAACTTTTGATTACAGTAGTATTAATGCATTACTATGCATACAGATTTTTTTTCAATAAGCATTTCCAACTCTTCTAAACCACTGTATTCTCTTTTTTTAAAAACAAAACAGAAAACAAATACTGACCCTAACATAAACTAGGAAATGCAGCTGTCATTGCTGATGCTCAGGTCAGGTAGCTTTTTTGCAGAACAAATTAAAGGCAACTCTAATATATATATTTTACAGAAATGAGAGAATACAGGACAAGAGAGGAGACCCAATAATTTAGCTAGTTCAACCCCGTGCTTTGAAAATACTTACATTTTCTCTGATCTATATATGTTTTATTAACTAGTTCTTTAAAAACTCCTGCACCTTCCTAGGTACCTTTTTCAAGTGCTCAGTTATCCTCAGAGTGGCAAAGGGATTTTGTTTTTTGTGGGCTTTTTTTAATGTCTAGTTAATGTGGGCTTTTAATGTCTAGCTCTGTCTTTTAATGTCTATCTTCCTTATTTCAAATTAAAGCGATCACTTTTTTGTGCTTTGTCAGTGGACTTGGAATATAATTGATCACTGCCCTCTTTACAACAACCTTCTACATACTTGAAGACTGTTATCATGTCCCTCTCAGGCTCTTCTGTTGTAGACTAAACAAACCCAATTCCTTCAATCTTTCCTCATAGGTCATGTTTCCTAAACCGCTTATCATTCCTGTTGCTCTCTTCTGGACACTCGCCAATTTGTCTATATCATTCTTAAAAAGTGGTGCCCAAAATGGATAGAGTTCCCCAGCTGAGAGCTCAAAGTGCTAAGTAGGTTGGAATTCCTACCTCTGTCTGACACACGGTATTTCTTTTAATACATCACGGAATAATGTTGTTGTTCCAAAAAAGACATTATGTTCCTGAGTCATAGTTGGTCTGTATTCCGCTATCACCCACAAGTCCTTCTCTGCAGTACTGCTGTCTGGCTTGTTACTCCCTACTCCATATCTGTGTACTTGATTGTCCCTCCCTGGAAACAGCACAGCACACTAATCCTCAYAGAATCTCATTTCAGTGGTTTCAGATCATTCTTCCAATTTTTCACAATCATTTTGAAATTCAGTTATGCCCTAGAAAGAGTTTATGATCTCTCCCACCTTCAGGACACATTAGATTTTGTGATGGCACTCTGTACAGTCATCCAAAACACTGACCAGAATGGATTTATCAACAACCCACTTTAATAACGAACTACTCACACCCGTTCCTGAACACAGATTTTCAACCACTTTATAGTACTTTCACTTAGGTCATATTTCTCTAATTTTTTGTGAGAATGTCCTACAAGGATGAGTCAAAATACAAGATTAATACATATCATATCTACTGCATCCTTTAATTCACAAGGCCAGTTACCCTGTTAAAGAAAGTAATTAGAATGACTTGACATTCTTTTACTTGATAAATCCATATTGGCTTTTTCTTATCACCCTTAAGTGCTTATAAATTGACTGTTTAGTAAATTGTTCCAGTATCTTTCCCAGTATTGATATTAGGCCAGCTGGACTTAATTCTTCAAATCCTCTTTCTGTTTAGAGACAGACACTACATTTTTCCTCCTCTGGTCCTCTGGGGCATCACTAGCCTCCCAGTATCCATGACAGATACTCAGTAATGTTGCTGTGACTGCTTTGCTTGTTCAGTTACCTGTTCCTTAAAGGTACACAAAGAATGGAGATACTGTGTGAAGGTATTCCAGATTATGCTTTCAACCAATAGGGCTTAGATATGCCATTTGCAATGATTTCATGAATCATAATACTAAGTATAAGAAGGAAAAAATGGCCCATGGAGATGGGAAAATCCAGGTCTTCTCTCAGGACCATGAGCAGCTCTACAGGCAACAATTTCCCTAAGAAAATTCCTCACTCCTACAGATTTGTTATCATTTTCTTCTAACCAGCAACTGAATTATGAGGTCTAAATGCCTGGTCTCCTGGTTCCTCAAAAGATGCCTTAATTAGTGAACTACCCTTCTTGACTATATTCGTATTTCAGCTACTGACATAATACAGTTTCTACAGCTTCAGTTTCTACAATTAAACTTTGTAAGAGGGGACAGTGGAAGGTTTCTGAACACTTCAGAGTGTCCTCTAGCAAAATCTGTTCTGATTTAATTAATCACATTTATTAACCTTTACTATTTAAACTATGTCAGTGCCAGAAGCCTTTGTTAGGGACCTTGGACTTACTGTTTTACGTACTTCGAGTTTCTGCTGAATAACTTTATTCTTTGCCCTCAAGTATCAGTGTAGCCTCTGAGTGAACCTAACCTTGCTTTAATTTTGCCATTTTCTCCCTCAGTTACATTGGTAAAATGTCAAATGCTGTTTTTTCTGGCAAACACAAACCTTTTGTAAAGGGTTTGAAAAGGAGGGGAAGAGGAATGTTTCTGCCAGTCTCTTAAACTCTGAAAGAAGATAACTGAAAGGTGAATGAGACAATAAAAATTTTGCTTCGTGTACCCATTTATTCTCCACATGCAAAAATTTAAATTCAGCTAAGTAGAGGCACCTCAGTTCTGAAAACTGACCCTGGCTCTGCAAGCATTTGAAACTCCAGCTCACCCTGTTCAGCTGAGCAGGGATATACGAGACTCAAGAATCATCAGTTTTCGTTAGAGGTCATGTATATTATGCTTCAAGTGTACAGAGTGATCCATTTGTTATCAATTGTCTTGTAGAGAGAGATCATCAACTGGAGCTAAGTAAGCAATTGTGTGACCAAAGCATAGGAATCAACAGAATCCAGAGCAATTGCTTGCAGGATGCTTTAGCAAGAAAAACCTAACAAGAAGGAATGTGAACAAAATCTTACTAGCATGATCAGGCAGTGAATGAGGATCTTTTTGGAAAAAAATGATAACGACCTTTCAGAGAACCATGCTTTAATACACTTCCAAAATTATCTTCACAGCAGAAACTCTACAGTTAAAGGCCAACTCAGCTACAGAGAAACAAAACAACAAGATAGAACTCTGTGTTGCCCCTTGTTCAGTGCTTTTCAGCACTTAAATGCAGAAGAGCATAAGCATAAAAGTACCAATGCCTAATTTTGTGAGAAATTAGGTGCCTGTGCAGAAGTTAGGCTCATAAACATCTTTAAGGACCTAAACCTCTATGTCTACACACAGATAAAATAGTCAGTGTGAACAGACTTAATCTGCAATAGGTAGAGGATTTATCTGTTGAGGTGGAATAACATTACTGACTCTCTCTCTGAAATTCCACTTGGAAGCATTCCAGGAAATACTGTCTTAATTTGTTTCATCAAAGTAAAAAGAAGATTCTCTCACATGACTGCAGTTGTGGGTTTGATACTACTTACATATTTTTCAATTCACAAAAGCCACAGAACTCAGGTGTCAAGAAGACTTCATAACTTTCGAGCCTAAGACTGAAAAGATCCCTTAAAGATCGGCCAGACACAATTGTACCTGACTAAATTACAAAGCTTCTGTGACAGCTGTCAACCGCCAAGGTTTTTTTATTTACACGTAACCCTGAAAGCATTTATATAGCATTTATATGTTAACATTGTCAAATTACTGAATTCAGATTCCACTTCCAAAGTCTCTATCCTCCAGCACTGTCTGCAGCCTGAGGGTTTCASCTAAACTCAATTTCTTTTATACCATACAAGTCCAGACACAAACAGATCACGTCCTATTGTTCGTAAAGCTAATTTGTCCTCTATTTTTGCTATAAATAGAAAGGAAGAAGGAACCCCAGTCTACCATATACATTATCAAACTAACATTTGATTTAGCAATATTTAAAATCTCATTTGCATAATGATCTTGCAATTTCTGCATTGTATAGTAGAGCACGAATTATGATGCAATAATTCACACTGAGAAAACCCACTCTTTCTTGGTTGTTGGCATTGTGCCTCACAGCTCACTAGCTTTGAAGTGCTGAATGGTAATTTGCATGCTGTTGTGTCTTGTTATTTATTGTTAATATCCCTCACTACAAATTGAATGCTGTGTGTTCCAAGCTGATGAATTTCCATAACCTGAATTGGCAAATATTTACTGTGAAGACCTGATCACTTCAGAAACTCCTAATTTGTATTGGATAGTTCCTTCCTACACACACCTACAGGGTGTAGACTCAGTCTAGAATTTTGAAGTAACTAACTGTGAATTAGTCAGTATGAGTAAGGACATCATAATCTAGCCCTTCATGTAGGCTTAAAAAGACCTGTTGGAACTTCTGGGGAAAAAAATTGAAGGGTGGAGTTTAGGAGATTGTGTTGGGGGATAAATCCAGGCAGATTTTTACTATTATCTAGAAAAGAAGAGGAAAAAAATCTGTGTATGTTGGCAAAGGCAGCACTTTTCAACACATAATATTAATACTTTCAAATGACTAAATCAAATCCTTTTATAACTTCTTTAGAAGATCAGCCCTGTCAATATATTAACATGCATATAATATGATTTATTCATTATAATTTTAATTTTCCTCTAGGCATTTCAAATTACTTCTTATAAGGTCCCAACGCTTTTTTTTTTTCCATTACACTGACATATTTCAAGAGCATATATTAAGCAATTATCCAGGTTTAGTTGCCTTTGAGATGCAGACTATCCCTCACTCTCTTTTGTTAGCCTTGAGCACGTCGCTGAGGTGTACTCAAAGTGAACTTTCTAATGTGAAGTACTTAAATCAAGCTACCTTAGACTGTTTTGAGACTGTGCCCCTTATAGACTCTAACATAGTCAAGATCTCAGCAAAAGTAGTCTTCTGTTTCAACATCTAATGTCTAGGCATCAGATAGTAGTAATCAATGCAATCTACATGAAAAAATTTCACCAATATCTACAGTAGATTAGTTTTAACTCAGATACCATGACAAAAAGAACATTTTCATCCTATTTAATATTTGTAATATTTACCCTGATGTAACAGTCTGCAACTACACTCAGCTGTTAGAAGTTTGTCATCAGTAGAATGGCCATGATTACTGATGCTATTCCCTAATTAGATAAGCTTTCAGAAACCAAACTATCAAAAGGCATGAGGAACTCTGAGATAACAGATCACCACGGTTGTTCACAGGAAGGTTAGCAACAAGTACCAGGTATCTGCTGGGTCCTCACGCTATCCAGCATGACTCAGAAAGTCCAGGAGAGTGCTCYTGCTTCTGGGGCAAAAAGGAGGTGTAGGAGCTGACAGCATTGTCTCTCAAGTTAATGATTTCTTTCTCCTGGACAGAGTGCATATTCAGGTCAGAATTTCTCCCTTCCAGTGTTCAGGGCAGCAGCAGAATGGAGCTCTGAGCTGCTGGTGCCTATATGTCCCTTTTGCTGACTCCCTGCCTCCTCTTTCCCTTCTCTGCCCTGCACATCTGAGGTAACAGCAGATGTTTCAGTTGTAGGCATTTTGTAACAAAGGCTCAGTTATGGGGTTTTCTGAGTTCTCTCACATCAGCAGTGAGACACAAATTGTCTGCCTGTTGGTCATGCACTGTTCCCTGTAAGACCTGATTGGAACAAATGTGCATTATTTTAATTTGAGTCTTGCAGCTTAGATAATCAGGAAATTGTGACATGCTTCAAAGTTTGCCAAAATGTAGAATCAATTTATGAGATTAATTAACGCTGGAAAGGCTCCCTTAAGTAAAGGAGTGTAACTTTCATTTTAACCCACTGCAAAGAGACTTTCTTGTGGATAACCCTTGAATTGGAAACAGGAACATAGGAGTAAGAAGGATCACAAGGGGCACTGAATTCTGCCCTCTGTAGTCCCAAGTTTTTCATTCAGAAAAGCCCACAGAACACTAATGCCATATCCCATTCCCCGTATTCTTCAGGCCATAAAATGACTTCAGTGCCTTCTAACAAACTTAAAACCAATTGCAAAGATGAAAAACAACTTTTAGAACATTTCATGATGTCCTGGGCCCCTGCAAGAGGAGTGAATTTGGTAGGAAAACCTCTTAGGAGCTGACGGAGCAGACTACAGTACAGAGGCAGGCAAAAAGAAAAATAAAAGCTACCCCAGCAACTTTCCCTTAATCTGATTTGGAAAAAAAAAATCCTTYCTGATTTCAGTCTTAGCAATCAATTTAAATAGCCCAGTAACCAATCACTGTTCAAGGCTTTTAACATTACTTGATTTTTTTTCTTTTGATCTCTGTCCTCAATAACATTCACACAATTCTCTTTAATGCATTAATTTTAATGTGTTCCTCTTTGGCCTCTCAACTGATCCACTAATTAAGCTGAAAATGAAAAACAGACTTTAAACTGTTCTGCAGCAGCTTTAGAAATTTTGCCATATTTTGCTTTCCACTGCCTTATTATCCATGTGATAATTTTCTTATACAAGCTAATGTGAATTTATTCAGACAGTACAGTCTCACGACACTGTGTATCAGATGCTTTAACAAAAGTCAACTTATATCTCATACAATCTTTTTGTTTACTTACAGACAGATCAATTCTCTCTTGTGAGAATTTAAAAGGACAGGCAACTGGTTCTGCTGCGGACGCCCTTCAGTGGAAAGTATTCATTAGGTGGCCTGTATCAAGTTGAAGGTTACAGAGACCTAACCACAGAGATTTCTTGGGATCAAAAAAAAAATTTTTCCAGCCAAAAAAAACCCCTCTCATATCTTAGGGCATCTGGAATGGACAGGACAGAGCTGAAAAGCTGTTGGCTTCTTTACAGTTGTACATGTGTCTAAAGATTTATTCTGCCCTGCAAATCAGCCATTTAAACACAGTCCCTTTCTCTCTCCCACACTCCCATTGATTGCAGCTGGTGTTCTGGGGAGAAGGAAAAGGGCCTACGATATTCACTTTTGCCAAATATTCCCCTCTGCTCTTTTTCAACAGCTACACAAGGTATTTGGCTCTTCCTATTTGGCCACCCAAAGCCATTTTCCAAGTAGCATTTCAGAAGTACATGTTCAGAGGTTTTTATCACTTATGTGACATGAAATAAGAAAGGATCCTTGCTGTTAAAGTGACATAGAGGGCATAACTGTTTCTACTGCTTCAGCAGAAACAGCAAAATATGTATATACACACACATACAGACATACTATATATATAATATGTATGTGGAATTCTATATTAGGATATTCTATTCAATAAATAAAAGGACATCACAGAATTTTGTCCATGGCAATAGGAATGAGAGAGATTGTTCCTCAAGACAGGCTGGAAATAAACTCTTTGCTTGGGGCCACTGGCAGCCTCTTGACACACCTACATTATCACCACGTGCTTGAACTTTGACCAAAGAATGAAAGGATTTGTAGCACTGTCTGGCCCTGAAGATCCTGTGAGGAACTGCAGTACTATATTCTTCTGCTTTTTCTTTATAAATACATGATGTCTAAAATCAATAAATCAAAGAATTCATGGCTTGGGGGAAAAACACAGCAGCAGCCAAAGATGTATTTTAATTAGATAACAATATTATTGTTTAGAGATAGTCCTGGGAACAACTCCATCTCTCAGGAAAAAAGTATCACTTGAAATAAATTATTAGTGCTTTTTGATTATTCTGTATGTGATCCTTTAAAGCATCTATAATAATAAAGGCAAGCAGATTCCTAATTGTGCATGGTTTTGTGTTCCACTAATAACATTCCCTAAACTGACAAAGCTGTAATGATACAAAAATTCAACTCAAAAATTATTTCCTAAGTCATTGGTTTAGACTCTCTCTGTATAGTGTATATGTAGAAAATCAATTTTGTGCTAAGAAAATAGAGTAGTCAGAAGATCATGTGGTCATGAGTAATTAAAGCACTAAAAATGTTAGATGTTTCTGCAGGAAAAATAGATAGAGAAAAAATAGAAATTTATGATGGCCTTATTTTGAGGGGAAACATTACAGCAGAGCCAAAGCTTTATCAGGCATCCAGGAATTCATAGTTTCAGTAATTAATTCCATTTTCTATAATGTTATGAGCGTATCTTTTCTAGCTGGTGTTAAAATGGCATATGCACTGTTGCCAATGAGAACTGTAATGTAATAATGGATAATAGTGTAAAAAGAAATATATCCTAATGCTTCCAGCATTGTGTAATTGATCGTGTACCCAATGGGGTATCTCTCACCCTCTGAAGTATCAGGTTCAGTGTACACATTTCAAGTAACACATGCGGATACTTTCTGGAGACAATCAAGGTTGTGTTCTTTTCTGTATCTTTTATTAGCAGTTTAGGTAAAAAAGTTCATACTTTGTAGCGCCTGGCTGTGGTGTACAATGAGTTTCAGCAAAGAGCTTTCGACAGATTTTTGTTTTTTCCTATTTCTAGTTGCACTTGCCAGTAATGAGCTCAGTAGGAAAGGAACTTCACTCTGGGAGCCTGAGTGGATCGTGTGCTTTTGAGAGAAGGAAGGAAAGGTGCTTGATGCATAAAAACAGGAGAGTCTTCCCAAACATGTAATTGTGATCACATCATTCAAGCCCTTGGAATAAGAAGATCCATTCCCCCAGGCTGTGAATGAACACAGATGACACAGGGAGCAGTATGAAAAGTGAGCAGCAAGGTATGAAGCAGACTGAGAATGAGTGAAAAAAATAAGCATTAGTGAAAAAGACCAGGATGAAGGATGAAGGCCATGCGAATCTCAGAAGATGTGACAGAAGGGTGATTCAAGAAGGGTAGCATTCCAGGAGAGGAGAGTGACATTATCAGCAAAAACCTGCTCAGAGAGACTGTGAGAGTCCAGAATATATGGGAAATCCCTGGGACAACAAAAGGGCAAGTTTTAATAGCAGGATGAAGGGGAAATGGAAGTATTTTTACACATCAAGACAGGAATAAATCTTAAAATTTACAAAAGCCTGTAAGTGAATATGAAGGAGGCAGGCGAGCAGACAGAAAAGGTAAATACTTAAATAACCCTGGGACCAGCCTGAGTAACTAGGAGAATTGCTAAAAGTGATAGGGAGAGTAAAGATTTCAATTTATTGAATCAGATTATCTGTTTCAGACATATTCAGTTGTACCAGAGTGAATACAGGGAAAAATCAAGAAACAAAACAAATTCAGAGTGGACAATTCCCTGCCCCCAACCTCAGATTGAGATAAAAGTGTAATATTAGTTTGCTTAACCTGGGAACAAGAGAAAAACTCTGCATGACTAGATGCCAGCTCTTCAGCAGCGATAATGTAAAGTTAGTCCAATCTACAAGATTCTTGTGTCTTGACACATAGGTAAACACCGGGGTCTGTTTGTAAGTAGTCACTGAGATACAAAGTAGAAAATCTTCTGCAGTTTCACAGGCATGCAGCCTCACATGTCCTGAGAAGCATCCAACCCAGACTATAGCTGGGGAGAGGGTATCACACTCTAGCTGGGTTACTGGTGCCAGGATGGTAATTCCAATCCAATTCAAGCTAAGGTGGAAAAAAATCAAACCAGATATCATGAGAACAATTTTTTTTTTCTTCTTGAAAAAGTCATGAAGAAAATAGGTAGGCCTTTCCTTACACTGGAACTGAAAATGACTTTTTTTGTAGCAATAATAGTGATGCACAGTGCATAATAGTAATAACTTACCCTTGCAACTAGATGATGAAATCTCCTTGGTAAATCTTAAAATACTTTTGTTATCTCTTAAAAGAAAGTGTTGTTGCAGCAGGTTGCAATGCACCAGAGCAAATGCACAAAGGGTTAATCTGGAAGTGCCTTCTGTGCCCATAGGTGCTGCCTGAGTTGTCTGCTCTAATGGCCAAGGCCTTACAGTGAAATAAGCCAGAGTAACCTATTGGAGCAGGAAGAGGCTGGTAGCAATTAATGGGGAAGTTTGTTTCTGCTCTGTAGAAAGACAATTGTCTAGTTAATCCCTTTCCTGTAGGGACTAACAATGACCTGYCCCCAGCAACACTAGGCTGTTGTGTGACACTTTGCCTTCTGTGGGTTGAGAGCCGGCCAAATACCTTGTACAGCTCAGCTCACAACTATACTATTTTAAGACTTCCTCTTCCATGGAATTCCTTTGGTCCTGCTTATTAGATGCCCACTCAAAATATATTTAGGACAGGGTAGTACGGTGTTTGCTACTACCTACTATTATTTTTCTTCCACTGTTTGAGAAAATACAACGTTGCCATTTCTCTGAATCAGGACAGAGGGCTTTATTTCTACATGTATTAATTAAGCAGCAGGTACTAGAGATGCTGCATTTTGTGATGGGATAATGAACGCTAACTACAAGCCACAGAGGAAGCTGAAAGTCACATTTGATTTTTGTAGTTCAGCAAGTATTTGGACCTCTTTCGACAGTTTTCTTCATTTCACAGTTAGTCATTCATGCCGCTAAGTTTAAATTATATGAATTAAAAACTGTTTGGCAATCTTCTACTTTGTGGAACTCTATGGCAGGGCGTCGTTTAAGAAGCTTACGTTCGGACCAGTGCCATGATATGCAGACTTGCCTGACAGCTGAATTCAGGCTTTTTCATGTTGTGGCTTATATTTTAATTACTTTGAAGAGTACAGTACTAGAAAGGAAATGCCAGGTAGACTGTATCATGGAAGCCAGGGAAATATTCCAACTGATCAGAAGCTTCTGAGGTGAAACAACAATTAAGGTGGGGAATGTTGGGTGGAGGAAAGATTCAGGGATTATAACAAATTTGGTAATAAAAAGAAGTGTAAACAGCCCCTACTGTATGATCGGTGCCTTAGACATTATTGTTTTACCAGAAACACAAAGGCAAAAACTTCTTGTATCTTAATTTCCATAATATAGTTGCTAGTCATATTATTAGGAATTTCTTCAAAGATGAAAACTTAAAAATTCATCAAAGCAGATGCAAAACTTTATGACTGTCCTTTTCTGGAATCTTGGCATCTCCAGAATACAATGCAACCAATCTAGCTGGTAAAAATCAAAACTTTTTTTCACTTTATTAAAACAGAAATCCAGTGTTTTCATTTTAAAAAATATCGGTGAGGAGAAATCCAAACTGCACTGTGTAGAGAAAAACATAGAAGAAGAAGAATCAGCTGACTGAAAAAGTTGCACAAAGACAGATGATACACACAGGAAGCTGCTTGCGGTTAGAAAGCTGAATGCACAGAAAAATAATCATGATATCCTTTCCTTTCTACTCAGCTAATACCTTCACAAATGAACCATACCTAGTCCTCTAGCAGATGCTTTGCTCTGAGATATGTGAGAAGAATACTCTATTATTTCCATCACTTATACAACCTAACATCATACAAAATACAATTCAGTGAGTTTCACAAGTTATGAGCCATACACTGCCCTTGATCTGGGTGAGGAACTCCCATTGATCTCAGGGAGAAATGTGAGCACTAGAAAGCCCTCAAAAATAAACTGCAGACCAATCCTGTAGTGGCAGGAAATGGACTAGATGAATGAATATGCCTGTTCCATCTCTAATTTCTATGATTAAAGTATGTGATCAAAGGCAACAAAAGGCTTTAAGTATTACCACATTCAAAGAAGAAACCACATTCAAGGACTAACACATTTTAGTTAGTGAGAGGCAAATGCCTTAGAAATTCCTTCAGTCAGTGGCTGTATTTCCCTTGAATTTTACCAGGTTATTCCTCTATGTAGAGGAAATCAAAGCTTGTTGCATAGCCCTCATAATACTAGACAGAGACTAGATGAGGTCTTTTCCTAACAATGCTATTTTTAGCAAAGTGGAATGTAATTTGTATCCCTTTGAAAATAATTCTGCCAAAGTTAAATCCAGACACAGGTACTTACTGTTTGAATTATCACTTGCAAAAAAATCTGATATAACAAAAGTTCAAAGTAAGGGTCTTTCAGGGCAGAAGGAGATATATTATTGACGTAAGAAACACATATGATTAGGTCCCAGTCCTTCAGTGAGAACTATGTGAATCAATGAAACCTATGTGAATGAGTCTCTACCTGCACCTTCTCCATTGACTTTTAGATAGCCAAGAGGATCACAGCCTGGCTTGGCTTCAAAGGCTACACTGAGACTTAGCAGCCCTAAGACAGATGCATGTGTTTAGATTCCAGAGAGCCAAGAGTGATTCAGACCACCTATTATTTAGTATTATTTAGGGCTTCTGGTTCCTAGATCTCTGTGCAATCCATGAAGTGAAGTGAAGGTCATGTTCAGGCTACATTTGACAGGAATATAATTTTGGTGGTGCGCCCATCTCTCCCAAATGTGGACAAGGATTCTGAGTAACAGGTTTTCTGAGTCAGTCATCATAGTCTAGGAACCAGATGAGCACTGAAGTCCGTTTGGAGTATCTTATTAGTCTGAATGCATCCTCAAAGTCTGCAATTTTGACACATACTGTGGAATTTTTGGTTAGCTTGTGTTTCTAGCAGTTCTTCATATTGCTACCCACTGTCACTTGGAAAAAAGACTATTCAAAGAAGAAAGGGAAAGGATCAGAGAAAGGAAAAGTTARTGTTGTGTGGATGTTTTCCTTCTCTTTTCAGATGGCACTGTGAAATTTATCTCACTGGGAGCACATCAAATATTTGGTCTTTCTTGTCTTAAGATTCTAGATTTAAAACCACAGATTTCTCTCAATGCACGAAGCAATATA
The DNA here is from genome assembly GCF_003343035.1 of Apteryx rowi. Taxonomy (NCBI): domain Eukaryota; kingdom Metazoa; phylum Chordata; class Aves; order Apterygiformes; family Apterygidae; genus Apteryx; species Apteryx rowi. Next base: position 1,290,390 of record NW_020448486.1, on the reverse strand, counting down.
GAATTACTGACATGAAAATCCCACTTGTGCTGAAATGAGAATAAATCCCCATGAGGATGTGCATTTTTTCCATGCCTAGAATTTTTGTCTATGTTTGCAAGAGTGTATGATTTCTTTTGCCATCCTAATTCTTTCCTTTATGCTTTGTATCTTACTTACATGTGGCACAGTCTACCCATTAGCAAGGGAGAGGGCAACAGCAGTATCTGCAATATTTCTATTAACAAAAATTTTATGTCTGATAATGGCATAAATACCTCAATACTTGTTTAACTGAGGTCCAGAAGAGTAAGCATATAGGGATGAAATATCTGTTTTTGGAGTCATACTACAGCTAGTCTTTTTAGGCATATAAATGATGGTTTCAGGAAAACCTGATGGGAAAAGAAGTTTTTCCCTTCCACTGACCATTTACAAGGAATAGGCTCTTCACTGGGCTACTGTTTCAGGTTCCTGGCTGTTTGCTATCCATATGCTGTTTGTGTTACAATTCATGCAAATTTTGTACAAAATCCTGCCTCTTTATAAAGAGCTTGGGTTCGTCACCCAACTGGCTAACATAAATTGTGCAGAAGCCATATTTAAACTGAAAGAATAGCAGGATACCTTCTGTCTCCCACTTCTCTCCTCCTCTCCCTCCTCTGTCTTCCTCTCCACCCCTATTCCACACCCCCACTCTTTTCAGCAGATCACTGAACTGTCTCCGCTGTTTTTCCTACTGCCATGATTTTATTATGCTTACAACCATTTTGTGTTCTAATGCTTGATTAGACATAGAGACTCAGATTAAATACATTGATAACCATCACCCTTGAAGGTATAACTAGGCACAAAGCAAATTGTTTTTTCATGCACATTTTAATAGCTGTTTCATTTTATATGGCACATTCTTGGCTCCAGAAAGATATCAGAGGAGAGCTCTTGCACTGAGGAGGCAGCACATACTGTAGCATGAGGCAGCACACTTCAGTGAGTGAACAAGTTCTAACAATAGCACTGCAGAGTGAGAGCTGTTAAAAACGGCTTCTAATTTTACTCAGCTGGAACAATACTGTTCAGATCTTTATTTTTATCCTTCTTTACTCTGGGGACAAGGTGTTACCTCATTCAAAGGGTATGGCCCTTCAAGCCAGCACCACAAAACAACCACAAGACAATCGCTCTTTGTGATTGCCTCTCTTTATCATGAGTTACTCAAATCTTCAATTACTAAACAGAGAAGTGGCAATCATGTCACTGTGAGACACTGGAGACTTACAGTCAATAATCCCCAGAAAGCAGCCAGGCAACTTTGGCCCACTGCATCCTAACACAAAATTACATATATTTTTCCAAACGGATATTTCAGATTCTTCAAGATAATGTTTCTGGACATATTTCTGGCTTTAACTTAACTCCTTTTAAAAATCTTCATAGCTTCTATCCACCAAATCAAAATATCATATATCATTAGACTTGTTTCCCTTCTAAGAGTTTTATACAATTTTGCTTTCATTTATTTCAATAGATATTGACTGGCCCTTTTAAATATATTGTGCAGACTTGGCATGAACATTTTGATCAATTTATAAAACAGAGAAAATTAAAGTAAACAGAAATTCTAGAAATGCTGGAATAGACTTTCCATAGATATGACAACTTATTCCATAACAAATTATCCTGCAAGAGGAAAATATATCACTAACCTCTACTGTCAGTTCTAAAGGAAATTTGTGACAGAGAAGCACTGATGAGACAGAAGGACATAATGGTAAACATTACAGAATCACTACAGTCCAACTACCAAAAGAAGTGCTGGAAGGAAAATTCAAATCACTCAATAGCAAAGATGTTTATAGAAAGAGGAATTTAAGCTGATTTTTAATTTCAATTTTTTTGCAATTAACATTTTGTTACAAAAATTGAAATTAAAATGAACTGTTGTTAAAAAAATTTTTTAAATTAAAATGAAGTACAAAAAAATGAATCAAATTATTTCTGATTGTCAGCTCTGAGACTCTTTTAAGATTTCAATTTTTCTGTCGTAGATGGCCTGAGAAATTCTCTTTTTCCTGGTGAACATTAATAATTGAAATAATCTTCAGAAAATAAGTATTACAAAACTAAATAATGTAAATTAAAAAAAACATTTATTTTTAATTCCATTTCTAGCCATTTCCACAAGAGTATCATTACCTAAATTTAGTGGTTTTGACTCCACCAATATTTGTCAGTATAAGAGGGCACTGGGCAGGACATATTTCAGGCAGTATGAATATGTGCTGTCCACTTTGGTCTCACAAGAAACATCACCAAGCTCTGGTTGAAGACTTGGTTCAGATGACATCTGATTCTTGAAGCAAGTGAAGTTTTATTTTAACTGCCATCTCCCTGTTAAACACCCTTGTGTCTGAGCTGTTTTCTTGCCACTTCCCTTTGCTTTCAGTTTGCCTATACATCTCTATATGGAATACTTGTGATTTTTGTGTTAGCTGTGGTGTCTTCCAGGTCCTCCTAGTTCATCATGTTTTGCAAGCAGAATGGCCCATTAACTAGTCTGTTATTCTCCCCTGCTGAAGTGATCCAATGGACTAGAAAAGAACCAAGCAGTGCGGTCACGCAGTATTTTGTGTCCTTCAGGTCACGCATCTGTCTCAACCCTGGAAACTACTACCAGTTTTCTGAAGGGAAACTGGCTACTCGCCGTATGGCATTGGACTATAACTTTCTTCCTTTGTGCAGCTTCTTATGCTGACAGACCAGTTCTCCATTATCTGGTCCTGCAGTTCCTTGTCACTCTGCTGTTCTTACTSCCCGCTAACGTGGCTAGAATGAGCAGAGGTCCTCTGAGCTGAGGATTGTTTCTTTCTTTCTTATCATTTCCTTTGCTTTCTTCTTTGCCCATGTGATCCAAGGAGAATGAAATAAACTACAAGAGAAAAATCAGGTAACACTTTGGAGTTATTTTTTTAATATATGTAACTCTGGTCACATAACCAGCCATGGAAGTAGTATGTGAAAGACAAAAGCAATTGGAAAAGGAGTGCTTAGGAGAAGCTAAAGAAAAAGGGGTCAAAGCAAAAGACCAAGTTTTGTGGACCCTTTCCAGCCCTTCCCAACCTTCTACAGTCCAGTGGATGGAGCTGGGCAAATGAAGGATTTTAGTGTGGGAAATAAAATGTACTAAATTTAATGAGCCAATTTTTTTTCTCATAACAAGCCTACAACCTCTTTTGACCCAATAACTTTCCACTGAATCAAATGTCCTGCAGTTCTGCCCTGAGCTTTTGCATCCCATTTATTTTCAGGTTCCTTCAGTAGGCCTAAGGGAATGTGACTTCACAGTTTAGGTTCAAAGCRAGGCTGGAAAGTCCAAAACTGGCATCTTTCTTGTCACTCTTTTAGAGAGCGTGAGAAGTAAATGGCCATGGAAATTGAATTCCTTCTCATTCCTAAAAGTATATTATAGACAGGTCAGGATGAAGGGAAACTGTGGTGTAGCTGATCATGCTCTTTCTGACATGTGGTAAAAGACTTGAATCAAGATGTCTGTCAAGCCAGCATCTTTCAGAAATAGTAAACTAGTTTGAGAGGAATTATACTTTCTGTAAAGTGGCAAGAAAATTAGAAAGAATCTAGCACTATATTTTGGTTTGGCAAGGCACCATTACGCTGCAGAGAAGAGGTTCTGAAGTCCGCCCTTTGCAGACAAAAGTTATGTGACTGACTAGAAATGATTACACAGTTTGGCTGAAATCTACTGAAAGATATAAAAGAGGAGCCCAACAGTCATGTAATATGCAGTGAATGGCATCTGCAGCTACTTGCTGTAATGACTTTCCAACCATGACAAGTCAAAGTTCGTAAGAGGAAAAACATTTATAATCAGTGTCCAGAATGATGGAAAATTCATACGTTCATGTCTCCAGTTTTCTGAGCCAATATCATCCCTGTGCTTCTGCTTTCTCAATTAAGATGATTGTCATGAGATAGAAGTATTTTATGCTTTGCTGGTGTAAATCAGCAGAACTGCATTTAGATCTTTAGATCAGCAGAGGTGTAAAGAGATGAGATGGTTACTAGTTTTAAGATACTTATGAGATAGGATGATGATGAAGACTGCTTAAGCAGTCAGCACAGTGGATTATGGGTGACTGCATTGGTTAAATCAGTACAACATGCTGGCATTTAGTTACTAAAACTTATTAAAAATTTATGCTTAAAGTCAATTCATAAAATCCTCGACCTACTGACTTCCAGGCTTCTCCCAAGGTACGTTTTCCTAACAAGAGCTTTAATAAGTAATATTGAAGAACAACACTGCTCAAGAACCAAATGAACTCCCAACAATGTGATTTTTTTCCACTACCTTTTTTTCCATTATGATTGTTTCTCTTGACCCTTAAAATATCATACGCTTTAATTTTTGTCCTGAGATTTGTCTATGAGAAGATGGTGTCTGATGGCTAACATTTTAGCCACAAGAAAATACAAAATCTCATAGCGCAGAACTTTGAAAAGAGAAAACTTATGGGTTATTAGAAATCTCTCATGCTCCATTTTCATATCTGGAACCTCTCTGTAAACACTCTTATTCTCTTTTTCTCTCTTATCTTAATTTTTAATTTTCCCACCCAAGCAAACTACTTTCCATGGCCCAGAAAGACATTGCTTCTTCCAAGAAAATGCATGTTTGGAAAATGAAACATTGTCATTATGAATTTATCAAGAACTATGTTCCAGGGAGCATCTGCAAATCTGATCCAGGGCAAAATGATCATTTCCTCTCACAAACATAGAAGAAATGGCAATATCATGAATCTGTTCTTCTGTGAAAATTCAATCCTTTTTTACTAATGTTTTCAAGGCAGGAAAATCAGGTCTAACTCTGCCAGCCTCAGGATATATCATTGCATCTGTCAATGGCATTACAGGCAATGTGAATATCCAGAACAAACAATCAGCAGAAAAAAGTGGGGAATTTGATAGTAGCAGGCATAACAGAGAATCAGGAACTGTGTCCAGGCCCAAAAACTGTATTAGTAAAATCCCAGTTGTTGCCTGCATTACTCTTTTTGTCTTTTTTCCTTTCCATTTTACACATCCCTTTGAAACAGTAGTTACTCCAACAAATGCAATAAAACTACATTGGTCTTAAAACCAGTGAGAGAAGAGAATCAGACCTTATTCTCCAAAAGTAAGTCAAGGACTCTGTTTGTAAATACATGAAAATGTCAGAGCTGGCAGGCTTTAAATAGCAAATGGACACAAACYGTCAATGATACCAGCCACTGGCACAAAGCCATTCCCCAAAAGAAAGGTACAGCAGTGTCTGGGCCCCGAGAAAGGAAATAAGCAGTCATATCTCTGGACAGTCAAAAGAAATTTTCTTTGTTAGATTGTGCTTATATTCATTTGCTTTTTCACTAATTTTCCATTACCTTATTTTCCTAGCAGGCTGAGGAAAAAAATACATATCAAATATTTTGGCACTTTGGATGAAAAAGGAGTGAATGTACAGCCTAGAGGGGCTAAGGGTTYAGATTCGTGGTCTCTTCTGTAGGATACAAGAAAAACAAAATAGTGGAAGCTTAACTCAAGTGAGTGAATAAAGGAATTTATAAGGGATAATCTGATTTGTGTCTTGGACTGCCTGCAATTATGAATGTTTATTAACTAGTTCATCTGGCTTTTGGAGGGGAAGAGTGAGGGAATCCCTGGAGCAGCCCAACTCAAATAGAATTATCAGTGAAAAACAACAACAACAACAACAACAACAACAACAAAAAACAAGCAGAATGCTAAATAGAAAGAAACCTTCAGTGTTACTAGTGGGCTTGTTATGGACTGAATTGAGCAAGCCTTATATACACTGTAGTCCTATTGACTGTTCAGGAATCACTAGCATGAGTAAGGGGATATCAGGAATGACTGGATGCTCTCTCCTGCTGAGATAAAAAACAGGTGTCCAAAGCCCAATCCAGCAGCAGACTAAAGCATGTGAGTACACTTACTGACTTCAAAGGCACAGCTCACATGTTTAATGTTAAGGATGTGCTAAAGTCTTTTGCTGAACTGGAGCCCATGAGATTTCTGAGGTCTTCACTCCCAGTGACTTTAGGGTTAGCTGAAGTAGCAGACTAAGTCTATTTTTCCCTAAAGACCAGCACGAAGATTTTTCTCCTGTTGTTTTGGTAAAAAAAATAATGATACCTTGGAAAATGTTTTCTGTTAGGAAGTCATGCAGTCAGTCCTAGGATAAAACTTTCCCACAAACAGGCATTTAAAAAAAAAAAGAAAAAAGAGTAACAAAAGATTAGTTTCTGTGCTGGTACTATGTTGCAAATAGGTTCATCAACGCCCATATCTCACATGCTCAGAGACGCTGCCCATATGCAGCTCAGAGATGCTGAACTTAACACAGACACTTAAACATCTATAGCATACAAATTTTTTTAATCTTTCACTCAGAGATATTTTTAATTAGTTAACAACTTGCATATAGACTCAGTACTGCAACATTTTATATGTCTATTTGAGTTCACAACCACTTCTGTAGCTGCAAACCACATGGTTGCACAATCCAGAAGAAAACTGGACTGGTGGTCATTCGTACATATAAATATCCTAATTACAGACCAGTCTTGGCAGGAATACCTACAGCTGTAGATGGTTACAGTTAGTATATTTGAATGTAGACCTTGGGCCTCACCTTTTGAAAATACAGGAATGTCAGATGAGAAGGGAACTCCTGGAGCTGTGAATCCATCTCCTACAATCTTAGGCAATATAGTCCTTTCCTGAGCTGATTGAACTCCTTAACGAATAACATTAGGCTTCCTTTTTACCCCTGCTACTCCTAGTTGCTAAAAAAATCCTTCTAATTTCCAGCTTGAATGTATTCATGTCCAGTTTATAAACAATTATTTCTGTGTCAATTTTGTCCTTTTACCTTAATAACTCCTCTGTCTTCCTGGGGCTTACTTTGTTCAAGTGTATACTGAGAATAATTCATTCATCTCTCCACTCAATCTTTTGTCTTTATGAAATAATTGTATTCATACTTCTTCATCTGTTCAGGCACAACCCTTAGACAGGTGTGGTGCTCAGACTGCATCACCTGAGGCATAATCTAGGCTGGTATAGTGATTTAGTGACACACCTGTGAGTCAACATTTCTGCCCAGCTTTCTCTATGCTGAAAGTCAGTAGTCATCTGGCCTATGCTCTTTCCAGCAGTCATTGGCTCCTGGCTATTTGAATTACTATATTATAACTAGTGGGGAAAACAGCCCTTTAAGACAAAGATTCCATTTGAAAAGAGCTCCTAGAAATTGGATAATAATTTATTCTAACAATGCCTGCCCTTCAGTATAAACAGATCGCTCCAGTGTTGGCCTGGGATGTCATCAGGCAGTATAGTCTCCTACTGCCAACTCTTTACACAATGTCTACTGTTCCACAGATGCCTCTCATATCTGACCATTAGATATGTTTCCTGTCTCATTTCAGGAAGACCATTTAAGCCTTCATACCTGTATTTATGCCAGGATGTAGTGTGCTAAATTCAACAATATAATTGCTTGGTCCCCTATGAACAAGATCCTGGGTTGCACACCAACTCATCTCATGCTAAAAAGTAGCATCCTGGGATCTTTTATTATGAGGAGACTAATGTTGGAGCATGAGTGCTTTCACTGTTTCTAGCACATTTGTTTCAGCTGCCCAAAGTGTCTCAAGAGGGATGGAAAGGTACTGTAGCATGCTCAGGGAGTTTATCTCCTCTTCCAGGGACCCAGCTGCTTTATATTAACAATAGATTATACAGCATATATGTATGTCACCCCCAGAAATCTTCATGAGCAATACCACATACCTGATGATACCATGATCAATACAGTCTCAACTATGTAAGGCAGTTGTTTTGATGTATTCTGTATTAGCTTGTTCGTAGTGCTTTCTAATGGATTGTGATGAAACCTCATGTTCATGTTGCACCCAAAGGTGAAGTAACTGGATTTCTAAATTCTGAAAAGATCAGCCATTAGCACCTTTGCAGTATGAACATACCTCCCTCTCTGTGCATCAGTGCTCTGGTGGCAACTGCTGTGGCCTGCTTCCTTCACTTCTTCTCGTAGCTCACCTTCTGAGACATCACACTAGTTACGTCCGTACAATAGCTTAGCTTGCTCTTCAATTCTAAAAAGTGCCTAAATTCCTCTTGTGTCCACATGTACAAAGATCCTCATTTTCTCATTGTCTGAGACCTGCATTTGAACTCTGGCCCTCCAGGAACACTGGACCAGCATACAATACCAGAGTCCTAACCCCCCCTCCATTTAGTGCCAGGTGCACCTGAAAATTAATCAAGATACAAACCCTGAAGAAGGGCATCACCATGCTTTGTTCATGTGAGAGCCAGTCAGGCAAATAGCCACTACATGTCTTTTTTTTACTTGAACCTGCCCACTGCCTCTTATCCCTCTCCAGGTTTGCACAGAAAACACTTAGAACAGCTTCACATTAGCTGAAACAATATTGTTGACTCTTTTTTTTTGCTGAAGACTTGTTACTTTTATAGATTTTTTATATCTTTTACCTTTCCTAACTTTCAGAAGTGGAAAACTTGTAGTAATTTATTGCAGAGATTTAAGGGAGAGGGAAGTAGACTGTTAACACTAGAGTATCACTTTGATGGGCTTTGCTTAGAACATAAATTTGTGGTGCTTGGTCCAGTAGAACAATCTCAGTAGTTTAAAGGTGTGTCTGTGTAGGCATAGGCACCATAGTTCTAGGGCTGCTCTGCTTGGTAGTACTTAAAGTCTGATATATCATTTACATTTTTCTTTACTCCTTCAAATGCCTGTTCTTGGTATCTCTCAATACGCCCACTATGTGCTAACTGTCTCAAGAGTTCACAGGCTTCTGATAAGCATGTGCAGAATCTAGAAAGATAAGTTAGGCATCCCTATAAATCACTAAACTTCTTCCCACCCCTTAGTCGGAGCATTTCCTAAACACTCTACATTTTTCAGAGTGCAGCTGGAGTCTCTCAAAAGTCAACAAACGTCTAGTGTAAGAAGCACAGATTTTCTCACCAATTCTCTGTGCTTGTCTCAACAGGTGCATTGTTACCTCTTCTTTGCAGGATTTACAATTCAGAGTCTTCACTGGAGCTAGCGAAACTCTCTCACTATAGCCTCATTGTCTGCATATGGAATACTTTCTACCTTCAGTTTACCACAAGGCATCCTCCTCTTCCAATATGTGCTTACTTTGTTTTTGAATGTTGGATGAAGGTCCCTCCTTTCTCACGTTGAGGTTATTTTGGTGTTGGACTGGAGTGCTGTCCAAAAAAGTCTGCAAATACGTGTCACTCCCTAGCTCTCTGTATGGGAAGTCACACATGGCATTCTTATGTGACAGTTAATTGAAACTAGTATTATCAATATGATTATTGCTAAGATCAAGCTGCAAGGATACATACACAGACCATGATAGAGGCTCACATCTCAGGAATCCCATTTCTTATCAAAAGAGGTAAGACAGAGTGAGCAAGGGTATGCAATACAAAGCTGAGAAAGTAAGTAATACCAGCAATTTCAATATCTTTATCTTTCTCAGATTATAAATTCACACCACTAGGTCACATACTTCCCACCTGACAGTGGTCTTTTGCAGTGTTGTGTAGAGGGGATGCGCTAAGTGGAAAGAAAAGGAGTAAGTGAGAAGGATAGAGCAAGAACATCCTTGTGAAGCTCAGATAAAGAAACTGTGGGAGGGGAAAGATAAGATTTTGGAGCAAACAACCTCTCTGCACAGAGCTAAATCCAGTCAAAAGTTCTTCCAACTTGGAATCACTTGGTTACATTTTTTGTATCTTTTTTCCCTTGACACGTTGCCGGGATAGGGTCCACCTGAACAGTGTTGTCCTTGGCTGAAATGGTAGGAGGAAGAGGACTTTCTTATGACTGTTGTTACCAACTGGTGCTGGGGGCTATTTTTCTTGGCTGGTTTCCATCATTTCTCCTAGTACAGTTGTTCCTGCTCTTACTGCCTTGTCAAGGGCTCCCAACAGTTCCATTCTTTCATTTCGTGAGTTTCTTATTTACGGCCTATGTTTGCCTATGGCCTCAGGATAGTTTTATTGTATGTTACTCACACTTGGTCACATTTTCCCAATGTAATACTGCCATTTGCCATAGCCATTGGAATTACATCAAAGCTGGCTTTATAATACAGCTGAAGATTTCTATCCATCAAAGGAAAGAGAAGAGAACCTAAACAGTTTTAGAGTAGGCATAAACAAATTTATGAACAGGATTACATGAAGCTGTTGTCAGCAACATCAGGAGATCCCAGGCTGTGGTCTAGTTGAATGTTAGTCTAATATGATGGCAAGACTCATTTTCCCCAAAAAAAGGGGTGGCTGCATCCAGACTGCTTATTCTGGAAGATCCCTGCTTTGTCCTATACCCTAACTCACATGTAGGGATTCTGGGGAAATGTTAGTTGATATTGCCAGAGCAATAGCAGAGACCATGCAAACAACTGAACTGTTTGGATGATCATCAGCTACTGCTCAAGCCTTGACCCTGTTTTATTTAGACATAGTCTACAGCACTCAGAGAAATCTGTTCATTCTGTCACCAAAGTAGCCTTATTGGCAGCAAAATGAGCRTTCATATTTTTCAGTATTAACATTACTTCTTATTTTGATGTGGCAGCTACATTTCTCTATAGGTTCAAGTTTGAGGACATAGTCCTTGTCAGCACAAGCGTGACTTGCTCAACTTCCACTGCTTCATTTCTAACTCCACTGCTTGACTSTTGATAGAGACTATGAATTGGCCTCCGGTGCTTCCACTGAAGCAAAGGAAAATTTCATTTGGAAATCCAGCAGTCCCAACATTTGTGCCTCTTCCTTTTTTCCTTTAAGTGGGTGCTGCTTTGTTTGTCTTCAAGTTTTAGTACCTTTTTTCTTACCAGCCTCAGAATCATCACATTAGGCAATAACATGAAAGAGCCCACATTCTTTAAAAGTCTATTAACAGAACTAGTTCCAGAGATGCTGCACTTGCAGCCCACCAGCTGTGCAAAAGATGACTTTCTGATGCTCCTTTAAAGTTTTTTCTCCTTACAACCTGTACACCTTCCTTCAGGTTCAGTGCAGGTTGCTGCAGGAAGGAAGCTACCATGTAAGCTACTCTCCACCCACTTTCCTCTTGGGTAGACATAAGCAGGCACAAAGGCCTACTTATTCTTTCACCCCAGGACCCAGGGCTCAGGCAACCTGCAAAGAGGAAAGGATTTCTTTCTCCATTTTTCTCAGACATGCATACTCCAAGTCACAGCCTAGGGAAAAATCCTTGGTACCAGCCTTTAAAGAATATCACAGAACTTCCTTTGCTGAAGAAAGACATCTGCATACTCTGGATTATGTAAAACAAACATCTGGCAGCCATGGCTTCCTCTTAGCTTTGCTGTCATATGTAGTAAATGGAAGTCCCAGCTCCCACAACTGTCATTTGGCTCCAGCAAGCACTATGATTCCCCTTTTGTGAGAAATGAAGAATAATCTGGCTAAATCCCAATTTTGGAGCTAGCAAACACCAAAGGTCCAGTCCCTCCTGCTGTTGTTAAAAGATGGCTACCCAGTTCCAGGGATTAGCAAACTATGCAGACTGTCTTAGGAACTGAAAAATCAGCAGACTTCTGCTTTGCAAGTCCCAGCAGAAGTGTGTTGAGCTGCTCCCCATTTCATTGTCACAACCAGCAATTTTCAAAGTGGAGGAGGAAGAATGATATCAGTATCAAGCAAGCATTTAATTCTCAGCTTTTGAATCTTGTTGCATCTTGAGTGAACACTCAGAATCCACAGAGAACTCTGCGCTAAATTATTTCTGAGCAAATAAATACACAAAAATCCTATAATAGCAGCCTAAATACAGAGACCTAGCACCCAATTAAAGCAATGAAAAAGAAATCAGTGTCTGAAAAGCTTTCTGAAGTCCTAACACACTACCAGAGAAGGATATGGCTCTGCCTCACACTGTATCCCTATAAGAAGTCCCAAACTAGAAGTCCCCACTGAGCATACAACAATGCACACTGTATATACTACCTTTCTATTGTCTCTTTTGTCTTTGCCTAAGGAAAATACACTGATTTTGCTGACAGTAAAGACTCTGTAGCTGCAGAGTGGAAAACTAGATTTTACCCCAGCTCAAACAAATCTTAAAGTTAGAAGGGAAAGAAACCTCACAGGGGAAACAGTGTGTATACATCAGTTGAACTGCATCCTTTCTCACCTCACCTGTGCTCTCAGAGATGAAGACAGAGGTAACACAAACAACTACTACAGAGCCTGTTTCTAAAAGGGACTCTGAAAGTTTCTTTCCTGCACTATGTATAAAACCCTAGATTCAAACATTGTATCTATATTTTCCAGATGAGAAATAAAGTTGTAGCTACCTTATTGCTTCCACATTCCCTGAAACCTCAAGAAGAAACCCTGTCTTCTCCTTCTTCTAATTTTCAAGTTTAATAGCATTCAAACAGAAATGGGTAGTGGTATCCATCTGAGGTCAAGGAGTGACCTATGCTTTGCCTGTAATCATTCTTACCATATGAGGCCTCTCAGTAATGGGCTACGGCTTCGAGGACCCATCTTCTACTAAAACAATTATCACTGCTGGAATTTTCTGCCTGAAGTTAACCTGTCTGGATCTTTCCTGCAAATTCAAGTACCCACTACTAATAGCCTGTGAGAGCTATGCAGTTAGTACAACTACAGTAAGAATTGCAAGATTTGGCTTTTCTACCTTTCCCGATGTACACATCCACCTTCCCTTACTAGATTCTAAGAGAATTTTAACCAATATATTCATTATTTGGTCACATTTGTATGGGCACATAGTTAATAATGCCAAAAGGATGAACAGAACTATGGTAGTAATATCTGGTATTAATAAAGAGCAAAGTCAAATGTAGTAGCTAGGGCAGTTAATAGGGTGATTAGTGGAGATAGAGTTGTTTTTGCTTATTACACAGGCTTGCCTTTGACATTTCTCAGTGCACAGTCTGTCTTTTAAGATCAAATTTGATGATCTACTGCAACAATGACAATAAAGGCCCTGTGTACCACTGTTGAATCAACGGGCTTTGCACTGTGTGTACAGTACAAAATATATGCACAAACCTGGCAGCTACTAAACTCATTGATATATAACACAGCCCCAGAATAGTTATATTTCACTTCTGGAGCTTTATAATTTGTTAAAGAAGTAAAATCTGCCTTTGGGAAATAGTGTTTCTTTATGTATCATCATATCCATTCCTTCCCTCCTCCCCTCCCTTCTAGATTAAAACAAATAGTGCTGAAGCTATAAATCATCCCCACTGGCATTGGAAAGTCCTCAGAGATCTTTCTTCTGTGCCATTACAGTAGACAGAAAGTCTAATGTACAGAGAGGTGCTGTTGCTTTATACTTTTTTTAAGCAGAGAGTCAAAAAACATGTCCCTCCTTGATCTCTTCAATGTACATCAATATTTCTGCAGTCATTTTAAAGTCATTGCACATGATCCAAGAAGTTTCAAGGAAGGTCACTGGGAAATGAAGCATGCCTGGGAATTTTAGCTATCATTATCTTGTATGGAAAGGCGCATCTTGAAACACCATTTAGACACTGTAGGTAGTGCCAGTAATAGGACTGGACAAGTTGCTCCATCCTGAAATGTATATGATTTTRAAAACTCTTTTGCAGAAATTCAACCTCCATTGCTTAGTTTTGACTGAACACAGAATCACCCAGTCTTTAGCTGAATAAGTGGTAATCCAAGAATTGGATTTGTCCCATAAAAAAATCAAGTGGAGAATTTCAGCAGTTTATTTTAAATTATTTTTCTATTGTGATTCCTGAGGTAAACTCCTTTCCTAGAAATTGCTCCTGGCTTTTGCAAACATTGATAAAGTATTTCTGAGCTATCACCCACTTCCACTTTTCAGTAACATGAACTGTCTCTTTTTCCCCCACCAGTCATTGCTTGGCCTTCATGTCTGTTGCTTTCACTTCAAGAGGAGGTGGTGGGGCGAGGAGCACAGCTTTTCTCAGACCTTCTGAGCTTGGTAAGCATGAGCTTTACATTACAATTTCTATCAGTTACATAAAATTCATGACCAAAAAGAGGCATCATTCTCTCCTCTCAAAAATAATTTTTCTCATTGCAGAAAAAAAAAAAAAGAATAAAAGTAAAAGTGCCCATGATGAAATGAGAATACATTACTCATAAAAGCAAGTAAGAAAATATTTCAGGTAAAATAACTGTTTGTAGGCTGTTACTGCGGTTTTTTTTTTCACTTGTAACACAGCACAGTGCTATCTAGGCAGAAGAATTTACTGTCATATTATCTTATTTCCACAACAACTGCTCTCCTCAATGGAGTCACTGTTACAGGCAATTCTGAAATGTGAATGTTATACAGCCTCCTAAGCCTGTCAACTGCAGTGTTTGAAACACCCTTAGGCACCCTTAGGCATAGATCTAAGCACTATAAATTAGCTGATAGGAGTCTGAATCCTTGGATCCTACTTGCTTAACTGAACAAGTGGAGAATCCTTCATTTCAGTGACATTACTACATGTGTATAGCTAAGACCATGGAAGTATTTTTGCAGCACTGGGACTCAAGAGACGAAAAGAGATCCTGCTTACTGTTTATATCACAGTACTTTGTATCACCTTGATCTTAGGCCTGTTTAGGCTTTTTGGAAAACTCCAGTTTAACAGGCATGAACTGCTTTCTCATTCTTACATCTCTCGGGGAAAGCACACTCTTTGCAGTGCAGGACCGAGCACCCGTGATACACTGGAAAGGGGTTTGTGAGCTTTCATTGTTATATGCATATTTTATTTTCCAGCTCAACATCTTTTGCAAGTGCTAAATTCACACGCAGAAACATCCCAAGCCTGTTCTTACTCTGACCAAGCACCCTTCTGATTAGTTTACACAGATACATTTGAATATTTTTTTCTGAGCAGTTCGAGCTCTGAATTACTCCGTGCTTGCACCCATATTGAACAAGCATCTGCTGCCATCATATAATACAGGTACAGACCTCATCCAAACAAGGCTGATCATATCACATCATCTGGCCTGGCATTTGTCTGTCACGCTGGGGCAGGGAATGTGATACCAAGCTGACAAAAAGCAGCACACAGCCATGCCTGGAGAGCCCCTTTGTTCATCTAAGCCTCCCCTGCTGCTTTTGTAACTCCAAATGGATTTCTGATTCCCTATCTCTCTGGCCTTTTCAAGCCAAATGGTTTGGTCAGATCACAAGACAGCAGGTGCTGCTCGGCTCAACATTTGCACCTTCCAATCCAAACACACCTCTTCCTACCGACCCTTAAAATCAATCAAAGAGACTTATCAGCATGTTTTAAGCTTTGATGTTTGTCTGGGGTCTGTTTATCTAGCAGTTTATTCCTGGGAGTATGTTCTTGACATCTTGGAGTAGGTGGTAATTAGCAACAAGGAAGAAGGGCTGAGATAAGAGGTGGAATTTGAAAGTGGTGATACTTGGGGAGGCAGCTGCCCCGTGTCCTATCTCGTTCTTAGCCACCAAAGTGAGTTAGGGACAGCAAAGAGTCGAAACAACAGCCCCCATGCCCTTTTAACATATGTGTCCCTTCCGTGCAATGCCGCCCGAGGTAGCACTGGCACCCRCAGGGAGCCCACAGGGAGCCCCCATCTGCCCTCCTAAGCTTTTCTGGCAGTGGCATCTTCCACTTCAAGAGTACTTACTGCAGAATTAGGCCTGTCTCTAAAGAGGCCTTTTATCTAAACAAATTTTCTATCTGTTGGTTTACTGCATAAGCAATTTGCTTAAAAGAAAGCCTGAGGATCTGATCTTGCCATTGTGCGATATCCTATATATCTGCTACTTTAAAGAGTTATTGGGGGTAAGAACCTTTTTACTAAGCAGCATACAGAGCAAAGAGGATCCAATTGCTTATATTACAATAAGAGTAAATGCTGATGTATTTCTGTGCATGAGGCATTCACTGCATGTACCTAGAGGGGCTTATTTGTGAATATGGCATAAATAGGCAGACATGTACCCACACACTGTGTGAACTATATGCTATGTACATACACACACATGTACAGAGACAGTGAGAGAGCAGAGCAAAACTCTTGCTCCAAAAAGCCTTGGACTTAACACGTTTGAAATATGAAGCCAGGCCTGGATCTGAGTTTTGCAGATGGCCCCTATCTTTATAACCTTCCCAACAGAATTCCATACAATAATGTAAGCCTTTAATTGCATTTCTGAGTACATAGCGTGGAAGCAAAAGCACACTAACCTACTCCCACACTGCACAGCCTGCGAAAGAACCCGTGTAAGCATAAACCGTGTGCTCAGGAAAGGAAGGGAGTCTTCCTACCATGATGCTCTTCAAGTGCCCTGAGGGGCACAAAAGGAGACTTTCTCTCTCCCTGCTGGGCTGTGGAGCCAAATCCGACTGCAGAGAAGAGTGTAAAGCAGTTTGAGGAGTTTTTGAGAGGCTAGCTGAAATAAAATGCTTCCAGGTTTGAGCAGGGCAATGAAATGATTTTCTTGGTTCACTGAGTGAACCCTAATAGCTAAGTCCCCCAACACACCTGTTTGGGGTCAACCCAACTCATGATTTATTTTCTAAGCAGGCAAGACGAGGGTTTCATTTTGAACAACCAGAACCTGATCAACCCCTACCTGAACTACTCCATTTCCAGGGTGGGGGCTAATACTTTTAAGTCCACGTTTTTGCAATGATTATTATGTTTTTCAGGCTCCAAAACACATAAAAGCTTTAAAAAAAAAACTTTACCAGAATTATCCAAAGGATCCCTGTGGGAGGGTGCAAGCTCAGCTGGTGAAGCACTCTCTGTTCAGGTAATAGATGACTTCACTCTCATTATGTACATAATCTTTTCCTACATAGTGTACATCAAACCTCAATTATACTGCATGTGTTAAGCTTGTAAGTGCACCATTTTATAATGATCAAATTGCTTGTGTCCCAAGGATATTATAAAGGGGTATTGCTGCCACTGCTTATGGTTCTGTACATTGCCAGTAAACAGCAGGGTTTTAGCTGTATTCAGTAAGAAGATAGTACTTAATAAAAGCCAGCCTCAAATCTGAGGTTGCCCTTAAACTTTAAAGGTTACTTAAAGTTTGCCTTTTATGCCATTTTTTGCTCRATAACAATAACTGTATTTACAAATGACAAGTCACAACCACCAAATGTCATGTATAATCAAAGAGCTTGAAATAAAATGGTGCCTCCAAAGCACTGTAATACCTGTCATTAGATATTGCGTTGAAACCATTTGCTTTTAATGGAGCTATCTTTTCCTTTTGGCCTTGATTTACCATACAGAGTATTAACAGACTCATGCTACAGTCCTGTCTCCACATGTAGGAAGACAGTATGACAAGGGTGAGTTCATGATCCTGAGACTATAAAGCCATTTTTCTTGCTCTAGTAGTCTTCTAACACTGTAAAAAAAAAACAAAAAAAAAACCAACACCAACAGCAGATATTTACATTCTGTCTATCCTTATTACGTGAACACAGAGTTTCTATTCTGTTCTATAAAAGCTCAACAAACATCATCCATTTCCTGTTCCAATGCTTTGTGTCAACAGAAGTTTAGGATCTAGTTCTGGTCCTCACTGAAGTCATGGGAATCTTTTACTTGGTGTTAATGGGAATTGGATCAGGCCAGTAACTGGAGGCACTGAAAAGAATCCCAGATGCTGCATAATAAATGAACTATCCATTGAGGTATTCCTGCTACTCTGGGAAGCTGCCACTGTGAAATGTTGCTACCTTTCTATGGCTATGCTGCAAAAACTGGATGTTAGATGTCAAAGCTGCCAGTCCCATAGAGTTTTAGTGAGACAGAAAGTTCTTAAAAATTTAAACAAGAAAAGAGCTCCAAAAGGTGAAAGAGCTAAATATACAGGCTTTTACAGGCGTATAGTGATTTTTCTGCTGATGTTTGGGAAATTGTCCATTGAGTGGAGCAGCACTGTCTGAATCTGATTCAATTATTCAGCTCTTCACACATAAAATTTAAAGCAAAATAAAGCAGTTTAGTACTTTTATTTTCATATCTTTATTCATTATTAAAATCCCATATTCTTTGTCTAGCAGCTTCCTTGCCAGCTGATCAAGCTGTGGCAGTTGCAAATGTACTTTTGACCTTTGCTTTCTTTCCCAAGCTTTTCAAAGAGGCTGGAGATTCTGCTGAACTGTGCAGTATTCACCTCCCATCAGTATTAAAAAGGTGCCTCCACCTTGATTCCAGTCATGGAGTTTATAGGCACAGGCAGGACCATAGTTAGAAAAGAGGATGTGGTGACTCATTCTTACTTGAAAAAAATGACTCAAGGAGGAAATTGCATGCTTTGAAATGACATACCTCACTGTAACCTGTTGCGACCATGCCTGCTTGCCATACCATACTTGCCTTTCCCTTGGAAATTAGACAAATAAGCATGCCAGGCACACTTCAGCTATAAACCACTACAAAGGCAGTAAGCTTCCTATTTCTCTGCCTTTCTTTACACAGCTGACAACTCCCAAAGTCTTGCTGCCATGATGATCCAATGCAGTGTCACTGGAGACACCCAAGGTAAGCTGAAGTGAGTAAGAAGGGGTGTGAGAAACAGGAATATAAAGTACATAAAAATTAGCAGAAAACAAAAAGAGACTGCAAAAAGAAACAAACTGTGCCTAGTGTGAATTATTTACTTTTTTACATTCATAATTCCCACTAAATATTAATGAATCTTTTGCTAGAAACAGTTCTTAAAGCTGTTGGCTGTGGGAGGAGGTTTTAACATCAGAGTGTAGACTCCTGCTCTACTCTAACCCTACAACAGGATTTTGTAATTAAGACATAAATCTGTTCCTAGTCCTCTGCTACAGACTTTCCACATAAACTTGGGTAAATCACTTTCCTTTTTTGTCTTTAAAATAAACTCTCTACCCTGTTCACTATGAGAGTGTGTATTTAAATTAGCACAGAACTAGCTACTTCTGTGTCAGTCCATCCATGCAACATGGAGCACTAAGGGCTAAGTTAGCCTGCTACAAATGTATAAATGTCATTCAGGAAAAGCTGATTGCTGAGTAAGACTCTGGTTCTTTAGTGCTAACTACCAAATTCTGCACAGCACACAGTATACAGACTTCAGCTATGTTTCTTGACAATAGGGTAGCAATATTTATCTTTGCATGTTTGTGGGGACATCAATGAAGCATTTGCATTTTTCTTCATTGAAAGAAGACTGAGATTTCCTTTCTCAAATATCTTAAAAACTAGCAACAAAAATCACACTTGCAAGTTTTCTATTCCCCTTCTCACATGCAAAACAAAATTCATTATAATCAAATTCTTTGTAAGCACAGTTTCATTTCACTGACTTTGGTGAATCAGTGCCTGCTTACAGCATCAGTGCTTTTGATACATGCTCAGCAAGAGTCAATAAAGATTTCAGGAAAATGTTGATGGAATACTCAAATTTTTACTTAAGGACAAATCTCTGTTTCCAAATTCTCGTAAACCTCCACAAAGCTCCTTCTCATGATGCAAATCTCCATGATTTTTCTTAGACCACCAATAACATATTCTGAAAGGTTCAAGGAAAATTACAACAGTCTTTTTATCTCAGGTCCCTGACTGTGAAATAGGGACCTCTTCTACTCCTCCATTTTGTGCATATTTTGTCTGTTTAAACTCCAGCTTCTTTTGAATGCAGCTCTTTTCCACAGTTGTTAGCATGTTAGGGCTCACATGTTGGGTGAAAGTTCCACGTGCTCCTGTAACAGCAACAACAATAGCAGTAGGTCCTCAGGAGTTTTTAAAGAAGCTTAGAAACATGCTTTTAGCCAGAGCTGAGCCTGCTATTTTCACTTAACAAAAAATGGGAAATGTCTACTCTGAGAGTGTCCTACTACCTCCAATGAGTCTCTCTACTAAGTTTAGGATAAATCAGTTCTTTGCACAAACAGCAAGCATCTCATAAGGATTTTCCCTGGGGATAAGGACTTTGTAAAATCTTAGTACACCAGAAAAATCATTAGGAGGCTGAAGCAACATGCTTTCTTAGCAAAATCCTAATATAAACTGTGGCTGAGGGAACTGATACAAGGGCTCTTGTAAATGTCTCATGAAAGGCTTATACCAAAAGCCTCTCAGAAATGTGCGTTGTCGAAGAAGACAATAACCATGAAAAGACAGAAGAGCTCATGATTTTATGTTTTGTTCATAGTTTTGCAGCATTCTGGTGTTTTATAGCACTAACAAAATACAACATTTGGCTTTCTCATGAGACTTTGTTTCCCAGCTTGTGGGAATACCACAAAAGTACCAGATGACATGGTATCTGGCAACATATATGGTTCACTTAGGCWTTAAAAAAGTCAATGAAAATCTTAAAGCAAGACACATGCTGAGTTAGTCAATTATATATCTGATTCATCCAGATTTCATTTTCTCTCTTTTTTCCTATATGACATTTTTCTCTCTTTTTGATCTCATTATTTTTGAGCCCATAAGCAGATCCCTGTCGGATTTCAACTGGAAGGGCCAGTCTTGCTCATACTTGTAAAAAACTTGGTTTGGGGTTCAGTTTTAGCCAACGAGCTATGATGATGGCCCATGCTCATTAACAGTGTAATGCCAACAAGCAGATAATCTAATGGCCACAAAAGAAAGGTTAACCAGTCTACATTGCTCCTCTCTCTCTATTACTCTTCAGCCTGGCACTAGAGTCTCTAGCCACAGACACAGAAATTGTTCTGTAATGACAGGCATCACCAAATACAAACAGCTGGTAACCCTAAAATTAGAGCTGCCAGCTCTCTCTTGGTTTGAGGATATGTTTTATTATACCTTCCAACTGGCAAGCAAACCTTAAACTTAATTTAACCCATTACAGGACCCTTTATTTAGTGGTTGGGCCCGTTGCTTTATGTACACTCTCTTCATTCTTATGAGGAGTTTTGCCAGCACAAAAGTAGAATTTAGCTAAAGCTAGTTGAAAATTTTCCATCTAAAATATATTCTGGCAGATAACTGAAGTTCTTGATTAAGCAAGATTTTTTTACATCTGAAGTTTCTCCTGTCTTCAGAAAACCTCAGCTTTCCAGTGACAAGACAGAAGAACCATTCAGCAACAGAATGAACCTGTAATAATTTTCAGTATCCAGCAGGGCATCATGGCCAGGGACTCCTACAACATGCTCTACGGAGCAAGTAGAACAACATAGAAGGATTCAACTCCTGGSATGTACGCAGCTAAAGCTACCTGGTCTCTAGCAAGAATCATAAGCAGAGAACATCCAAATTGCATATATTGCAATGCATCATTTAGAATTAATTGTCTTTATTTCTCAGTCTGAAAATTTCAGTTGTTTAGATTATCATTAAAATTTGAAATGTTCTCTAGGGAATAATAATAATAAAAAATACAATTAGCTGTAGAGTTAGCCCCAGCATAGAAAGAGACTGATATCTTCAAAGCTAGATATGCATGTTTGAATCCTGGCCACTTGTCAAAAAAAAAAAATCAAATATAGATGTAAAAAATTAGCCACTAAATATATAATTATTAGATCTTTTTTTAATCTTTGAGCTCCAGATTAGCTGGGATAGTTGAATAACAAATTTTTGTTGATTATTTGGTTAATTTTATGCAAACACTGCCCCTTTGACAAGACAATATTGAATCTGTCTTCTCATATGACCACCATTACTGGAGGCATATGACAACCTTAGTAGTACTGCCAAATTCTATTAACATGTTTCATTCTTTTTCTTGTACAGACTACTTGGATGTAAAGCTGAATCTTTCCTACAGGTATTGAGCAAAGTAAAACTCTTTTAGTCCCTCCATCATTTTTTTTCCCCAGCTCTGTATTTAGTTTATATGCTAGTAACATCTGAGGGTCAAGATGTTTGCTCTGACATACATAAATGGGTGGAACTGCAGACACTCTATTAAAATTGTTAATTAGGGAAAAATTTAGATGGGAATTACAGTTGTACATTGGTCACAGGGAATGCTGGCAAGCTCAGGGAACCTCGTGTTGAATACAGAACAAAACAGTGCCTTGTGACTCATGCACTGAAATCACTTCTAACTGAGAGTAACACTCATCTGGCAGTGATGAATGGTGACTGATGGGATACATTTTTCGTCTTCTCTCTTCTAAACCCATCAGAAATTCTATGACTGGCTTCTGGTTCTTATGACTGTTAGCAATAACAGTACATAGACAAGAAGAGTCTATTGAAAGTATTTCTTCAAACGTTGATCCAACTACTTTCCCCAGAGTTGCTATTTGCCAAGCCCACTCTGCAGAGCTATTAAAACTACACCTTGTGGGACCTTGTACTGTTCCCAGAAAGCCAAGGGTTCCAGAATCTCTTTTTTGTGGGTGTTAATTTGATTTTTACTTCAGTTTTTCAGGGAAGCAAGTCACTGTTCCTTGGCACCAGGCAACATGGAAAATGGCGTGTATCATGATTCTGTCAGAGTTTGTTAACATACCTTGTTAAAGTAGAAGGCACAATTTAATAGTCAGTAAATGCAATATTATCAAAAGACATCCAAATTTGTTTTTTCACTTCATTTTCCACAGCTTTTTTACCAAACTGAGATTGTAACTTTGAAATTGACCAGTATTTTTCAGAAATTTTCTTATCTCAAAGGCCACCATCTCCATAGAGGTTAAAATACTTCATTTTAGGAGCACAGTGAGAATAATGAAATGGTTTACAAACACATTATTGATTTGATTTTCATACTTGCATCAGTCTGCTCAAAAATAGATCCATCTCTGAAAACTTTCTGATCCTTTTAGCACCTTCTTTTTTTCCCTCAGCTTCGCAAAATAAAGGGCAAACATATTATTTAGTATATTGTTGCAGAAGCAAATGAGGACAGAATTCAGTTTCATTATAGAATGGATTTTGAAATGCTTCTGTAGTAGTTTGGTGCATCTTAGTGTAGCTCCAGGCATACGAAACACCGCATATTTAGTAAAGCAAAAGTCATGTGTATACAGCATTCACACAGACTATTTTTCCAATTTCATGTTGCCTCTGAATAGTCCAGTCACAGAACACCAAAGTAGAACTTGCTGGAAATCTTTCAGTTAAACAGTTTGGGTTTTTTTCATAAAAAACACTGATTCCTTGAAACCAAAACTATTCATGAGAGTTGAGAGGAAAAGTTTCTCAGGCTGATGATCAATTTTTGGTATAAGAGGGAGGGAGGGAGAGAGGGAGAGAAAGAGACAAACAAATAGCCAGGAACTACTGTGAAAACACTGTCCCAGACTGCCCTTTGGTTAGGTCACCTATCAAGAGTGTGGGAAAACTTGAGTTTGTGTTTCAGCTCTACCTGCTTCATAATAGGGACTTAGATTTATGTTTCTTACATCCTACATAAGTATATGTCCACGAAGTTTCTACGCCACATTAGCACTCTGTGGAGTGCTAATAGCAGAAACTAMTCTATTCTGTGTACAAATTAAGTATTCATTGGAATAGAGACTTGAATCCAAGTCTCCTACATCAATGCCTTTTCTATTGACTCTTGACTAGGCTGGGGGAGGGTTCTCTCTAGCCTATAAAAAATTATTATAGTGCCTTGGTTTCATGCTAGTGTAGAACAGCAAAAAGGGCACGTTGCAAACATTTTTCAGGGTATAACAAAAATATCAGCCATCTAGTTTTACTTCAGGAATTTAAGATCTAATGAACAGAAGCAAGATACTTAAAGTAAGGAATTAGATTTGTTGTAGAAGGTGTTTGAACACAAGCCTTCAAACCAAGAAATGGGTTTTGGTCCCAGCATCACTGATTAATTGCCTGGCCCAGTGAAGTGCTGTTTTTGGTTTCCCTCTACCATATGTGCTTAAAGGCTGCTAAAACAGGAGGTGAAAGGAGAAATCAGGCCAACTTTCTCTTGGGTAACTAATCATGGCAATAGCATCAATTTACAAGGATATCTCTGCTTCTCAGGCAAATWATGCCTGATTTCCACACAAAGTCGTATCAAGGCTTGGACACATATTACCTTATTATCCTACTACTACTCTATACTTCTGCTCCCTGTTTTGTTCTACAGACTACAGCAATAATTATTCATTAAACATCATCTTGCAGTGATCTTAGTGCTATGGATGGACAGGGCTATTAAAGAGCTTAGAAAATCATTTAGAACCATTGCATGTACTGAGGAAATATCCTGGTAACTCTATCCTATAATTGTGATGCAATCCTTATGCCACAAAAAATTATTAAAATAGAGAAATTTACTTAGCACAGCAAGTATGATGCTTGAAAGAAATGTCTTATTTGACCACCACTTTCCTATCTTTGCCTGGAACTATGATGTTTAAATCTACTTATGGAGAAAAAAAAATCAAGCTAGCTGTACCAAGAAAGAAATGGATTCTTGCATTGTACTTTGGTCTACATGGTCACAAATGATCTTTGGCTAGAAATATTTTACTTTGAAAGAAATCACATAATTAGCTTCTTCATGCTAGGAATCCTGTCTCACCCTTGTTGTAACAGTCTCAACAGCAGTAGTCAATTCTGATTTTTTTTCTCTTTGTTGCAGCAATATCACCATTTTAGGAGAGATTTAATTTTTTTTGGCTGTGTTTTTTACCTAAACATGCTATGTCAAAAGAATTGGAAAGAACTGGCAAATAGATGATATTTGGATTCAAGTTAATGTATATGAGAAATTCAGGAATACATGTGTGTATATTATAGCATGATAGCAAATGATCATTATTATAGTAAGAAGGAGTGCTAGGAGAGCTCACTCACACCCAAAACAATAGATTGTGTCAAAGGAAGGAAAAGGACCTCTGCAATGTGTTTTCTACTACATACAGTAATGTTAGTGCCTAGCAGTAGGCGTGACAATCAGTACAGTATAAAAGCAAGAAGCTAAAGGCCCCCAAGCAGTAAGTGCAATTGATTAGAAAATGAGAATATTGCAAGTACCCTTCACAGGAGATGAAAAGGCACAGGAGTTCAATACACGTTCACAGACTTTGTGAAAGAATGTACATGTAATTCACAAACACGAATTTTTGTGTACCACACCACAAGGAGCATCAAGTACTGAGTGCAAGCTGTATCATCCTGCGAGACTCCCTGAAGTCAATGGGAACTCAGTCGTTGATAGGTCATGTCTTACATTTGTCCCTCTGTTCCACACAGGCTTTTGACTGGTTTTGTTTGCTGGGTCCAGCAGTCAATCTTAGTTACTCTGCTGAGGGGTAAGGCAGGGAGCAATACTTTGAAACGTGTGATGGTCGTAGAGCATGGCAGCACTCTCACAGGAGTACCTGTGCTCACTATTTGACTGGCTGGGCTGCATGTGCCAGTGAGCCCCAGACCCTCTGTCAGAGCTGGTGTGAGGTGCACCCGCCAATTTGCTTCCTCTGACAGTGGGAGCTGGTGTTTCTGACCATCCCTTGCTTTGCTGCAGCTACAAAAGCTGCAGCTGACTTTCTCAGGAGCCACTTGTGGTCCAAAAGATTCAAGTTAGTTACCTCCTTGCATGTGCTTGAACTATTATTCCCTGCACAGTGGAGCTCCAGTCGTTATCTGGGAGTGGGGACTACTCTACACGACATAATGGTATGCAAAATCAAAGAATCTGCACAGCCAACCTAAAGTTTAGGGACAGGAAAATACCATTTTGGAAGGTATCCTAAATGACAATAAAATCCATGCAACATTTCTAAGATCCCACAGCCGGTTACTGAAGAAATTAAACCACTTGATTTCTATTCCATTGAGCAGCTACTGTCAGTTTCTGATAGTTATGTTCTCAGGGCTGTCTTAAGAACAGAGATGACGGAAACGTCAAAACAAAGAAAACCCTTCTTCATTTCATAGCAGCTAGAGTTGGTCGAAGAAGTTCTAGTTGCTTTTTTTTTTCAAACAGAAGCACCTTTTAGCAGAGGAAAACATGATAAATTTTCTAGAAAATATTCTATTTTTTCCCAAAGGAAAGGAAAGGAAAACCAAATCTTCTTTGGGAAATATTTCAAGCTTACACCATAAAGCTGAGAATGCATACATTAAGGAAGAAAAGGCAAATTAAGTAATTTTTTGATGAGAATTGATAAATTTTTCTCATCATTTTTTTCCAAAGACAACAGAAAAATCATACTCTGCCCATACATGTTCTTGTAAGGGTCCCATCTCCAGAGACTCTACAAGGACCTGGAACTGGAAATGGCAATACCTAGTGGTGGACTTGAATATAATGCAGTCTAGAAAGTGACATAATAACAGAGCAATTATTTTCTGCCTTTTCTATTTTTTTTTCATTTGCTAAAAGATCAGCTTAGCTACCACTCTGAATAATATTATATTGTTTTGTTCCAAAGGGATGTTCGCAGTTTTAAAACTGCAGAGACATAGGTAGATGTCGGTCCAGATATCTCTCGTGCATTAAGTGATGCCTTCAGCCAGCTGAAAACTCTTTTTGATCCCTCTGATAATACCAGGCAAGCACTGATCTGAAAAGGCAGATTACCACCAAGGATTAGGCAGTACAATAGCATGCTGAGAATGCAAGATGATGGTGAGGTTTTGCAAACAAGCTTGGAACATTTTGAACTCAACATCAAATCCCAAGCCAAGCCATGGGAATAGTTAGAAGAGTACTGAGGGGACAGAGAACTGCCTTGAAAAATGTTTTATGAAAGAGGGCAAAATTGTCTAGTTACTAGATTTTTACCTTAAGATCAGAACACAGCTGACTTTATCAAGAAAGGACATTCTGCACTGAAGACTGTCTTCTCAGTACTGAAGGTACAGACTGATTGGGGACAAAGACTCAGCTACCCTTTAATTTTCTTGAGATGATCCTTCAAGGCATGTGGTTGGAGCAGGTCATCCTGTTGCTGTTGCTGTCCACAGTCAGTATGACAAAGCCTTTAAAAAAAAAAAAGAGAGAGAGAGAGTTTTTTTCAGAACTGGCCACTGTAAACAGAGTGTTATTTGGTTATTTGGTATGTGAGATAAGTATTGGCCAACATAGTTTGAACACACCAGTTTTCTTTCAGCATTTTGTCACTTGACCAGTTTAATGCTAAGGCTAAAAAGCTGTTACACAACATGTATCCACCCTACTGTGTGTCAGAAATGTGAGGAATGCTTGCAAGAAACAGCAGCTTGCACACAATTCCTGTCACAGAACCAAAAAAACTGAAAAGGTTAACATTTCCTGGATCTGCTTAGCTCACCTACAGAGAAAGAGAAGAGCTTGCAGTGCATGTGTGCAAACAGGAGCAGAGTCATTAAAACTGGAGCAGTTCTTGGGCAAGATCCAGTTTGAATGTTACATATTCATAAATAGCTACATTAGAATATCTTCCAACAGTGCAAACGTCAATGGAGCCTGCTGGAGCAAGCCTTAGGTATGCCACCTATGTGTCTGACTGCCTAGAGTTCAGAGGAACTTGCTAAATGTGTTACCAACGGGAATGAAAAGGCTTGCATCAGGGTAGCTGGCCAGGTACAATTGCTGGATATTCAAAAGGACTTGTCAGTGTCAAAGAATTTCACGTCTTTATTTTTTTAACTCATTTGATGTTTTATAATCCTTGAGAATCTCAAACAATATTTCATTTTGCTGTTCTTTCAAAGAACACATTAATTTATGTTATAAAAAATGTTCATTAGGGCTTGGCTAATAACACTGATTATTTGTTTATTTTCACTCTGTGCAGCCTRTTTAATTGTGTATACACATACCTATAATTAGCACTTTGAAATGCAAATACACAGTTACTAAGGATAACTCTTCTCATTTTCAAGCAGCTAACACTCCTTTTTTTATAAATGCTAACCATATCCTGAGCTCTCTGGAAAGCAGTACATTTTAAGCTCTCCCCCATGTTGCAATAGCTGTCGCCTGTTCCAATTTAGTTCTCACTGCTGCTGTCACAGCTTCCTTTAATTTTCCACCAGTCAGAGTCCATGGTGAGGGCTACAAAGCTGTTTGACTGAAGTATCAGCCAGGCTACCCTTGGCTGCAGGGACTGCTCTAAGTGACAGGAACAGAAGTGAATGCTTTTTCTCTGTCAAACAGTGTCTCATCTAGCCTCYGATTCCACTTGTAACTTACCCACAGGAAGACCTGGGTTGGTACAGAATTATTTGTTGCTCCCTATTATTCATTGGATAGTTTATTGCTATTTATTTCCACCCACAGATTGCTCTCAGACTTTCCTCTGGAACAGGATTCGCTTCCTAAAGGAAGGATTTAGGGATTTGATTAAGCAGCATGAACAGCAGAAGATATCCCATAACAATGGTTTTGCTCTTAACTGTCAAACCCACAAAGCGCTTTCAAAGTGACCATACAAGCCCACCTTTCCTTCCCCATCTCTGACCCCCCCCAACACTAACACCTTTCTGCAGTTGCAGATTTCAGTGGTTACCCATGGAAGTTTCTCTTTCAGCAGTATTTTTGTGAACAAATACTTGCTTGTCCCCATGTTCACAGCAAGCGCCTTAAAGAGGCATGTCAGTTAGAGTGTGGGCTGCCTTTGAACAGATGTTATGAATACTCTTTTGCAGGATTTGCCCAGCAGTAGATGAGAACAAGCAATGAGGAAACTAGGAGCATGGGTAACGAGGCCAGAAGGTGTGGAAGCTTTCCAGGAGCAGGGGGAGTTGGGTGGAGGAAAGCTTGCCTTACCAATATACAGCCATGAACCTTTCCTCAACTTTTATTTGTACTTCTTAATGGTCACTCTCAAGAAAAAGTATTTACCAGGGCTCATTCCCTCGAGAATTAATTTTCCTGTGGATTGAAGGAGAACACAGACAAGTACACTCTGAGGAACACGTCCATATAAATCTTGTAATTCCATAAACATGATATGTAAGAGTGGGAAAAGGTTTGGGAGCCATCCATCTTATTTATTTAAATTAAAAAAAAAAAAAAAAGAACTGTGTCCTCATAACCAAGTTGAATACTTACTTGTGACTGTAATCTTCTAGTAGGGCCACAAAGAGCTCCTTCACCTGTGCACTTTTCAACCAGTTTATTAGTTGTTCTGTATAAAACATATAATTAATGGGCTGAATTGCAAAAGGGTTCTCCTTATCTCTTAGAGGGAGTCATGGGGAGAGTTAAAATGACCCAAAGAATAATTACAATCAGTGAATGAATAGATGATATCTCAGTTCAGCTTCATGCCCTATCTAACAGCACCGTAGTAGAAACACCAGCAAAGCAGCACACAAATAACATACATATCTTGTAGATTACATAATTTATTTGGAAATGTTTTCATACAGTTAAACAAACTTCAGAAAACTACAGTGGAGCCTTCTTATAAATTAGCACTAGTGCCTAAAATCCCATGAGCTATGAAATGTTAAAAAAGAAAAAAAAAAATTAAATACATAGTGTTGCTGAGCAACACAGCTCACTCTTAAACAACTTTCCCTTGTATGAAGTGTCTCAGAAAGGGGCTACTGTGGAGTCTGTGTAAGTACTGGCCCTATGGGTAGTGCTATTTTGTTACAAGCCTTCAAAAAACGGCTACGCAGACTGTTGCTGAATTCAATTATAAGGAGTCTTTAGAGTTATTCCATTACCTCTACCTTTAGCTCTCATTCTCAAATCAAAACTTAAACTATTCTTTTTAATTTCATTCATTAAAAAAAAAAAAAGATATGAACTTTCAGCATGGAAACGGCCCCAAAATGGTCTTCTGCACTTTCATCTGAGAGGGGGTCTCTAACTTTACAAGCTTTTGCTAGGTGCGAGGCACTGGCCTCTCTGGATACCTGGACCAGCTCTGGCAGTGCGGGACCTGGCCCAGAGCTGCAGGGCAGGGTCCTGCTGGCTCCGGGCTGGAGGTGGTCTGGGTTGATCCCGGACTGCTGGCTCGGGGCTGCCTGTGAGTAGCAGCCCCAGGAGGGACAGCTGTGCCCGTGCCTTGCAGAGTCTCTCCAAAGGAGCTCGGGACCCCAAAACTGTCCTGCTTTAGACTCCAAACTACAAAAAAAAAAAGTCATTTCCCACAAATCAGAAATCTCACTTATTATTCTGTTCTAATTGGCACCAGAGCGCTCAGTAAGGTCACATTACATTGCTGGAGGCTGACTTTTCAGCTACCATACATCTGCATTACACATGCATACCTCCACATGCATCCACAATGAGGTTTATAATGACAAGGAAGGGGTTAATCCAGGGAGCAGGTGGAAAGCAATCCAGCTGCAACAAGATTAGAAAACTGGTAGGAGAATGCAGAGAAAGAGGCAGGCAGGCAGGCTGTGAGAGGAAAGAAGGGTATTAGTCTGTAAGGAGAGGCTGCCAAGGAAACCCTGAAGCAGGGGGAACCAGGAGGCTGTTGCCTTGAGTGAGGCAGGTGTCTACTGGTGGAGCAGATGTGGCTTTGATCTGTGGGCATACCCTGGTGAGGAGAGGACTGCACCGGGTGGGGATGCTCTTCAGAAAGCTGACCTGCTTACAGGGTTCAGCTCAGCTAGGCTTTAACTCTCTTCATCTTTTCTCAGAGCTTGCAAAAGGGATAATTCACCTGGCTGGAACTCTTCATAATTTAAAGTTTGATTTTCAATGCCTTTGGGTCTCCAATGTCCATAAAAATGGGAAAACTCTTTAAAAACTGGGTCTTGCTAAAATTCCCACCTCAAACCAGACCAGAGCCAAGCCTTCYGCTGAGGTTTGAAACACTATAAATGAACCTTCTATATTGTGCTGTAAGCTTTCAACTTCAGGCACCTCATACAGACAGAAGAGTGATGAACGAGCTGAAGAAAGTTGAGGGTTTGAAAGGAACAAAGCGATCCTGTGGCCACAACATGGGACTAGGAGTCAGTGGCTCTGGGTCCTGTTCCCAAAGCCATCACTGACTCGCTGTGCGGCTTTGAACAATCCACTGACAGGCTGATCCAGCTCCCACTAAAGTCACTGGGAATTTTCCCATAGACCTCAGTGAAAGTTGGATCAGGCCCTTAGACTCTTTACAGTCCCTTTGTTACCCCTTCTGCAAAACCAGGATAACAACATCCCTGTCATGCAGGATAATAAGGGGACTAATTCATTTACGTTCATAAAACTTTTTCAGCTCTACAGATGGAAGTCATTATGTCAGCACAAATTATTCTTATTTATTATCTTTCTCATGGTATTTCCAATTGTCTCTGCTCACTAAAGCCAAGAAGTTCTGAAAATCTTGTGAGAAAGTTTCTTCTCTGGGGCTCGGCCCCATTTCTGGCCCAAAGATATCTGGAACAGATACATTCAGATGGCATTGGAATGTGGGAATATTTACTGAAGTAAGCCTCTGAATCTTCAGCGGTTTTGCATCAGTCCTGGAAACAGAGGCATATGCAACACTGCAGAAAGGAGAGTCCCTGAATTTTAATAAAAGCCCCCTGAGACATTAGGCTAGCAAGCTAAACACTGAGACCAAAAAATTTCAAATTTGATTCTTTAAGCTTGCTGCCCCTGAGAACTCTTTCAGCTCTGCTCCTTGGTATGTCAGAGCACTTTCTGAAGCAAGGTGGACTCTGGTTCAGGTTCCTTGGTCAGAGAAGGAAAGAAGGAGCCCTTTCCCTCCCCACACCCATATTACCTCCTAGGAGTCAGCTGGACATCAGGTCCAGGCATGGAAAGCAATGACGTCAGGTGAGTAGGCAGATAGGGAATTTCATTGGCCACAGAAAGGTGGAGGTCAGTGTGAGCAAGTTGTTATGTATCATATAGGGACAAGGAAGAAACACCACACACCGTGAATCTCACACATTATACATATACATAAAGATACCATAAATATACCATGCTTCCTACAGCTATTCTCTGTTTCACGTCCCCTGGCTTGACTTCTGTGGATCTATGTTCAGTACAGTTCAGTACAGTTCAGCTATCTGACTTTAGCCATCTGCACTTCCAAAGGTGAGCACTGAAGGAACTCCACTGTTGTAAAAGACACTTAGGGAGAATGTGACTGATGCTGTCATGAACACTGTACAGTAGAAACTGATGTCACACATACCTCATTTTCCTTTTCCCTGTCATCTCATTCCTTCACCAAGTGTAACCACCCCTTTGCCGGTAGAGAGCTTGCTCTGCTGCTTTGGAAAAGCAGGTAGTTTTAATGCTCTGGTGGACGTAGTTCTCTTAGTTCATGCATTATGTCAAAACTGGCCAAAGACAGGAAATTAACCTCCCTCCCTCCCCCACTGCGCACACACGCACAGACACACACATGCACATCCACAGCCAAGGCCTTCGGCAAGCCATCTGATAGCAATCAGTATTTTGAGAAGTGATAGCTCATCTGTAGATTCAGCATTCTTTTGCAGCAGAAGGTATTATGCAAACTAGACCCATTAGAAAAGCAAACATCAAAGCAAAACATGTTTTCTAAGAGACAAATGTATAAACCATGTGGTACCTGACACTGAAACAGAAATAGAATAATTACCCTTGCTCTCAATGGAAAGCATAGCTGCAGAGGATAATAAAGGAGCCTCATATACTGTACCCCTTAGTTTCCTGTACTGTGCATAAAAGGGAGAGCAGTCAGATAGGGAGATGCAGCCTGGGAGAGACTGAAGGGGCTGTTACAGTCTTCTTCAATGAACAACAGGACAACAGGAATTGAATTGCAGCTGACTAGAGCAGCGCAACTATGCCATGCCCTCGGCACCAGCTGGAATGCAAGGTGCCACTCCAGCCTTAGAAAAGGGAAAAAAAAAAAAAAAGAAGAGTGCAGCTAAGGATACACAATTATCTGTCTTGAAAGTGGACAACTTTTAAAAAATATGCATACCTCCCTGACCATAAGTAGCCACAAAGTATGCTCCGTGGGTCCTTTGACTAAAGTCTAAACAGAGGAAGCTCTCTGTATGCAGCCTGCTGTTTAGCTATGGATGCTCCTGCTCGGTTGCTGCCGCTGCAACAACAAAAAAGCCCTCCTGGGCAGGGTGGAAGATGGAAGGTGCAACATGAATCTGGGAGCAAAGCTGTCACTGTGCTGGTAAAACAACACACCAGGTACCACCAATTCATTTAAATCAATAGCAGAGTAAGTCAGAGCCCACCTGGATTTCTACAAAAATAGAACTAATTTGCTTTAAGAAATAAATGCTCACTGAAGTTCCTAGGATGAGCTGGAAGCACACGTGCTCTCTCTTTCTTTCTTTCTTTCTTTCTTTCTCCCCACCCCTCCTCTCTTTTTTTGTCTTTCAGAGTGCATTTCTCCAGCGTGCAGATCAGCTATCAGACTAAGAGAATGAGAGAGTGTGAGATGGCCGACCTTGTCCTTCAGTGCTGAGGGCCTGCGGGTTTGGGCCAGGAACAGGAATTCCCTGTACAGACACTGAGTCTGCTGAAGGAGACAGGAGAGCCTGCTCCACAGAAGAGCACTTTGTTCACTGCCACCAAGGAAAACTTACACAACAGACACACACAACCATGGAAATATGAATATTTTAAATGTGTTTTTTTCCTAGAATACACAGTGCTCTTATTTCCTTAGGGGGGCAATAAAAATTGGGCAAGAACATATTGCCAAATGCATGAGAGTTAGTGAGGATATTAATTTCTGCATGCTGTAGTTAAAGAGAGTGGGTCACTAAAGCAAGGTCTGAATACATCAACAATTCAGAATGAATTGCTGACAAATGAAATGCCCACTGATTGTGTCTGGCACAGTTCTTCCTTTAAGTACTCTCTGTTTTTTAAAAACTTTTCTTTCAGTTCATCACTTCTCAGAAACTGCAAAGAGTTAAAATCTCTTTCCCTTTGTGCCCCGCGAGTGTATGTGCATCTGTGTTTGTGTGTGTACATATTTTATATGTGCAAAATCCAAGGCAGATATTGATACCAGATAGTGCTGTTGTGCAGCTGTTTTGTGCTGTATCATTGGCACAGAGCAGCCTTTAAAATGGCCTGAGCAGGCCCATATGAATATAAAGAAGAAGGAAAGTTAAGACTCTAGCCTTTGTTTTGGGAAGCCTGGCCATCTCACAGGCTTCCTGTGATACCTTATTAAGCTATTTGGAAAGCGATTCCTCTTGCTTTAACTATCTAAAAGGTGCCACACTAGATACCTAGGTTTCCTATGGACACAACCAGATGGTGATTCATCTCATCTTCCGGTTCATTCCATATGTCTTTATCTCTTTCCACTGCCTAAAGAGCCTATACAGACAGCTTGGATTAGACAGCTAACTTTTAGATGGCTAACATTAATTGAGCTCTTTCTATTCCATGTTTCATTATCTTCCCTGAGAAAGCATTCATTAAAGATTATAGGTCACTTTGCGCATAAGATAAATAAGGATACAGAAGACAGAAGACACATAAAGCAGAGTTTAGACGTCCTACTGGCAACTGTGGATGTCTTAAAGCTAATGTTATTTTCCACTGAGTCAAGGTTACAGCTCTAAACAGCTACAAAACACAACTCAGTTCACAAGGGTGTACTGCTGAGCATGAAGGCAGTGCAAGTGCACTGAG
Organism: Apteryx rowi; assembly: GCF_003343035.1. Taxonomy (NCBI): domain Eukaryota; kingdom Metazoa; phylum Chordata; class Aves; order Apterygiformes; family Apterygidae; genus Apteryx; species Apteryx rowi. Next base: position 1,255,790 of record NW_020448486.1, on the reverse strand, counting down.
GCCCATGGACTGGAACAGCCTGGCATGCCAGGCTGTGGAAATGGAGGTAAGTAGGAGAAAGCTTTGATGGGGACACTAGGCGGCTATTCCTCTTTCATTCCTTGTAGCAAGTCACTGCCAAATACATTATACCACTGTTTACTCATGGTCTTCTAACTTAAATTGGGAAACTGGCCTAGCAAATAGTCAGCACAGGAAACAAAGTCATCTTTATATAAACTTTCCAAACCTCACCTCCAAGACCAAGTCAGGAACATCTTGGTGAGAACCTCAGCTGTGGTCAATAGGGTACATGGAGACATTCCCCGGTGGTTACCATTAAAAAGTTAGATCCTGAGAACCACTACAACCCTGTGCATCCATGTATATGCACATACACAGAGACACTGTATACCATACATAGAATCATGATTTGGTCTTTACTCAGTCCTAATTTAACTCTATCCATGACAGCTTTGCTTGAAAAAGAAATGTGAAAGAACTCATATGTAATCCTGTACAGTAAATTGGAAAAATCTGTGACTATACATTGGTCACAGAAAACATGCTGATAGAGAGACTCAAATCTACATCACCCTACAATCCTATGAAGAGTGTTGGGTCAGGAAGGCAGTTCACTTAGGTTCCACATACCTTGTCATTCCTCTTGTGCCAAGTCAGAATGGGAGCATTATATATCTGCATCATGCTGACACAAATAACTGCACAACATAGAGTTGCATCTGCTGTACTTGGAAAATATAACCTTGTGAATATCAGACCTCCAAGCTTCTAAGGAGTATTTGCATAATATTCCTTGACTTGTTTTACACGATTGCTCTCTGACTTTCCCGTCACCCATTTGAGGATTTTTGCAGAGTTGTAAAAACATGACTTGCTTCCTTCTGCCTACCACTCCCCTGTCTCAGTCCTCCCACAAAGTTGCTTTCATGGATGGTCAGGGATTTCCCAGTTAATGTAAGCAGTGCATTAGAGCATGTGGTTAATGTAGAGAAACCAAAGAGCCCATGAGGGGTAGATGAGGGTAAGGGGATTGCTGAGGATTCAGTAGTTATCCTGACAAACCTATCAACTGTGAGGTTCTCCAAAGGCAATGAACAAATTCTGCTGAAGAGGGTGATGAGAGGAGAACTGCAGAAACTTTCCAGTCAGCTGGAAAATCCTACTGAAGTCTTCAATGAGTAGGAAACTGGGGAGAGCCTATTGGACATCACACAAAGAGAGAGGGAGGTCAGTGCACTGCTGAAAGGTTGTAGAAAAGTGAATGCCTGGGATCAGGAAGAGCAAGTTAAAGGTTTGAGGAAACAGATTGTGGGTTCTTTATCCAAACTTTTTTGAATGTAACAAATATTAACTTTGGTTCAAGGAAAAGGCTCAGGTTCTAAGTTGGTTTCTATTTTAATTGGATCAATTCACTTCTCCATGTTTATAACTGCAATAATTTGAAGGTATGTGAATTGTAAATATCAAATAAGATGAAGCTTAACATACTGTATACTTTTTTCATTTTAATATCAGCCAGGTTTATTGGCTGTTGCATATATTCTGTATTTCGGATGTATACATAAAATTGTCTTTCTTTTGTAGATTAACACCATTACAAAATATTACAGATGTTTCATCCTAACATAAAGTATATCATGATGGTCAAGATACTGTTGTAATATCCACACATTGAACAGTTAAGGGGTACACAGATATTTTATCAAAAATAGACAAGTTCCAAAGAATTACAGAACCCTTTGCCCTTAGGTGAGTTGGCGTGGACTGTAATACACATATTTTGGAGACCGGGGGACTGCTTAATATATGTAAAAAGTTATGCTTTCATTTCTGTTAATGCCAAAGCTCAAAACGTGTTTCGATTCCACAAGTGTACCAGGTACTTGAGGATCACAGCCTACTGTTTTGCCTTTGTAGAAGCCTTTCGCATGCGCCAGTAATGCAGTTGGATCACAAATAGAAAAACACAAATAGAGAAGTGGAAAAAAAAGTCACCTGCTCTTTAAGAGACCTGGCTGAAGTCCATTACAAGTACAGATGCTGGGAGAGTATCATATAGTGTTATTTTGCGCACAGCTACATAACCATTCATAGAATAACATTTCTAATGACAAGCTGCTGCTAAATAGCATTTTCCTGAGCATCACTAGGATATGGAATTAACCTTCCTCACTGGGCATCATTCCTTCGCTTTGGAGAGCAAGCAGAAGATCCTGATGTGCTGTTATAGAAAATACCCTTTCAGTATTTTTCCCTTGGCACACAAACAGAAAGATCCACTGGTGACTCTGGAGGAATTTCAAGATTGCCACATAGGTGGTCTGCTGCCTGCCGGAGCAGTCTGGATCCTTTTATATTTGGGACATAATTTTTTGGTCACACTATGCTCACTACTCAGAAATTCCAAACTCACTCTTTAAATCAAGCCCGAGGTTTCTCAAACACATAGTTTGAAAAAATCCTGAGGAATTATTTTTAGCACTACTATAGAAAAGGTCAGGGAATCACCCCAAAGATGAGGTTTAGCCTACGTATAGCTATGATAGTTATCAGATTCCTAGATGGCTATAGGTAATACATTTCCTGTAGATTCTCACAGAACGTCCCATTTTCTTACAGGCTGAACTCCGCTTCAGTCAACCCAGAGTTGAAGGCTATACCTTTCCAAAGGCAAAAAATAAAGTAAAAAAAAAAAAAATCCCCAAACAGTAAGCATGACTGAGACTTGAACCAGGATACTCAGGTTACAGAGTAAGTGCATGTGTGCACATGTGCATATGTATGTGTGTCTCTGTGTGTGTGTACACACTCTCATACATAGGCATGCACACACAGACACATATGCATATTGTGCACTAAAAACATATAGTACATGAGGTGCACAGAAGCTTAACATTGCCTATCACCCACAAAGCAGATATTTACTTTGTGCAGAGTGCTATTTTCAGAAGACAGGTATCTCCTCAGGTCAGTAAAGAGAGAAATAGAAAAAACAGAAAACATCAGCAGAATTACTGCATTGTCTAAGTGCAGTGTGGTCTGGAGAAAAAGCAGTCACACTTCTGATGGGCACAGATAATAATGAATTTATAATATAACAATAAATAAATTCTGAGACAAAGAAAAAAAGTCTTTGTAATTTTCTTCTGGAAACATATAATCCTTAGCTGAGCATATCTGTCCTGAGATCTTACACAAGTGACTTCAGCAGTCTCAGCTCACCAATCACAGAAGTCTGCATTCCCTAAGATTATTGTGAGAAAATACCAATATGCTTGGGAGATGTGTTCATATTCTGTAAAAAAAATGAAATATTTGTAGTGTTAAAACTGCTGATGATTCTCCAGTTATACATAAAATGGAATTTGTTCGAACAATTGAACGAAAAAGTTTACTGAGTTCAATAAACATAATTCATTGCATTTGACAATACCTTTTTTACTTAGGACAGTTATTGATCTTTTATTCAAGTTAGGCAAATATGCAGAGCTGAAGCTCAGTCTTCTTCTATTTCCCCTGCCCATCTCCAAACATTTTTTACTACTTTTTAAGGGTCTTATCGACATGAGAACAGACTGGTAGTTAAAGGCTTACATCATGATGTAGATACAGGCTCTGTTTACATTATATGTTAAGCCTGAGTTTGGCTTCACTATATATTCTGCAAACAAGGTAGGTCACAGCCGAAGGTGGGGTAGGAAGCTTTATTCTGTTTCCCAGATGCTGATGCTGCCTCTCAGCTGAGCAGACTTCCAAGGCAGGATGGGAGAAAGTGAGCTCCAGCCTCAGCTTTCTTCTGCAGCTTACACTTATGTAGTGTAGCTTATATTAACCTCTGCCACAGGAATGAGAGGAACTCCACAACCAGCAGTGGATTTCCAGGCTGGGCAACACTCTTGTCAGGTCCTGTCTACTGGCTGAAAAAACACCCGCCCAACTGTGAACTGATGGTGGGTCACAATACCTACTAGGCCAAAGCCCTGTTGACCCTGGATTTGACTTATAATTTAAATGTATTTGTATTTTTTTGTAGGGTATGTAGCTCAGTCTAGATTAGTGCTTAAAAGTGGTATTGCTTGTTCAAACTATCTGTAGTCATGTTGGGAACTTCATGAAATGCAGGATATTTGGGGACGGAGTAATCCAGACCTACTAGAATCCTGGCACTATTTCAACAAAACCATGCTCAGATGTAAAATATAAATGAAGAGACGAACACAGAGAGAAAGAGTTCCAGAGTAGGAAGTAATACATCTTTCTTTAATCTCAAGAAAGGTTCATTTGCGGTGAATAGTTTCATAATTCTGGTTTTAGCTGGATGGCTTAATCATCAATTGAAAGATAACAGAAGGAGCCTGGTCTTAAAAGAAAATTATTTAGTCTAAAATAACCCTGTATTCAGGGATCCATTACCAGAAAATCAGGATCAGCCAGGGAGAAATATCCAGGTGGAGAGGCATTTTTCTAGAACCCATCACTGCAGCATCTGGAAAAGGATCATGAGACAGCATTCTCAGAAGCAACTGAGCAACAAAACACTTGAAAAACTATTTGCTCTGGTTCCACCTTGTTTTCAGATAAATCAGCTCCAGTAGGAAGTAAAAGGAGTACAGCAGAAAAAGAGGAACAATAAGCAATGGTCTAAAAAAAATTCATGAAAAGCTGAAGTTCCCACCCTCTTTCTGGGCATATATTCAAGAATATGTAGGTGGTTGGCATATCTATGTCCACTTATTTTAGATAATGCCTTCACAAAAATAAGACACGACATTGATACAATTCAGACAATATCACTAACTGATGTTTCGCTGAGAGAGGCCATCCAGCAGGCAGTGTTTTTAGGAATTTGCTTCCTTTAGTCAAGGATTGCTTCAGGCGACCCCGGAGAATGTAAAAACAATACGTAGTGAGCAATGGATATTTGGCTTGAATTACTAAGATTTCTCTGATGTGAAGTATGTCAGTCTCCTGAAAGAAGGTGCAAAGAAAACATTTTTAAGTAGAACCTATATCTCAGAAAAAGTAATCCTACATCTGGTGGCTATAAATAACTGACAGCAGTGATCAAGTATTCAAATTTGATTCAAAAAGTAGGTCTGTAAAAATGAGTCACAGCTAAAGTACTTGCCAATTGGCATTTGCATATATGTAGATTGGGAAACTAAACACAAAAGCAGGTATTTACAGTACATTCTATGGAAAAACTGACATCTACTACATACCATTGTTTTATTTTCCATCCTACAAATAAGAAGTACAGTACATAGCTTCTCAAGTTCAGTATCACAGGCCCTTGTTTGTGATAAAAAAAGGTCAACATGTCAAGCATATACGGATGCAGGTTTAGCTGTATGTGTCAGGTACTTGTGATTTTTTTAATGATASGTATTTTTCCTATACAATTCAAAATATAGTCACAATCTAATTAACTTAGAGCTATAAAAACCTACGGATTGCATGAGAGAAAGACAACAAAAATTTAACATAATCCAGTTAGATAATCTCACTCAGTTAAAGGCTCTGATTAAGAGAATTCCTTTAATGACCACCAAAAGGCATATTCAAACCCATTCACTTTGTCAGTCAAGTGACACTGTACTTAATGCCAAACGCGTGCATAACTGTTTTGCTGAGTCTGAACTGTGAAGAAAAAAAACTGTGAAGAAAAAAAATGTTTTTATGTTATTAAGAAATCATTCTGTATGAAAATAGTAATCCCTTAAAAAATCCTCTGCATGGATATTTACACTGTTCTTTTTCTAGAGGTGGACTTTTGCAAGGTTCTTGGGGCAACCACTAATAAGCATATGTTACAAATCCTCTGCTTTTGTCAGTCCACCCCAAATATATGTTGCTAAAGCCCCCAGCTGCAGAGCCTTGGTTCTCAGCTCAGGCGCTAAGGCTCGTGCTGTTAGCTTTGGGTCCCCAACATGTCAACTAAGAGGGCAGCTGACACATTAACTGGGCCTGCTCCCAGGCTCGGGCTGTTGTGGTCCCACATGCTTGGATGAGCTGCCAGGGAGTGAGCAACCCGCGAGCCAGTGTGCATTACAAACCCTCCCAGTCTCAAGAGCCTGATCCTCAGAGGTTATGAGATTTTAAAAAGCCAGCTAAAGAGCTTTGGCTCCAGTTTTATGGCAGCGTACACTTTGTAGCTGCATTCAGACCCTTCACATCGGTCTAAAGGAGGTTGTCACCTTGAGTACCCTCCACTCCTGTCGATAGCTGCGGAAGCTAAAGGCATTCAAGCGCTCCTAACTGCAAATCAAAGTGACGGTTTAACAAACAGAGCTGCATTGAAGCAACATCAATGTTCATCCTGTGAGTAAAAGTTGGGCTGCAGACCGTCTCATTTTGGAAGAAAGTGGGGTCTTTCAATTTAGCTTCAGTTAGTTAAAAAATTGTAACCTATTTATCTGTTTGATGCAAGCTTGCCTATTAGAGCAACGCTGAGGGAATCATTAGTAATTACAGAGCTGCACTCCCATCGGCCTAATGCTACCAGGGTTTCTTTACACTACTAACATGTATGATAACTTATGTTTCATGCGCTAAGTCAGGACCCATTCACTGACAACAAAATGTGTTTTTTTATGACTATAATTTGCCTCAAAATCATTTTGTGGAAAAAAAATGTGGGGAGAATCTACAGAGCTGTATTTCCACTTGAAATAATAGAGTGTCTTGGATACCAGTACAGTAACACTTGGATTATTCTATTAGCGACTTGCTGCTGGACTCTTCAGCTTGAATAAAGCAACAGGGAAACTGTATTACTTTCAAAAGTTTGAACGCATCCATGGTACATATAAGTTCTGTAAAGGAAAACAGGACAGGAACTTCATATGAGCAAATAGGATCAAAAAATGCCCTTCTAAACAACAAAAAGTAATAATGATTATTGTTACCAATATCTTACTTTTTTAATAAAAAATAAAAACCATTTACATTCAATTAAAAAAATATAAAGAAATATGGAAAAAAAGAGAAAGAAATAAAAATGGCAGCAGTCACAGAAAAGCCAACTGGAATAGATATTTCCTTTATGGAAAAATTGTGGTTTAGATTTCCCTTTGAAGTCCTCTTATTAAATGACAATTTTCAGGAACTGTTAGGAGAATGTAGACAAAAAAAAAAGTGCTCTGAAATGTATTTCTGTTCCGTCTGAAATACTCATATTTTTGATTACAAAAAGTTGGCATTGTTTTTTTGATACAATGCCTAAAAAAGCCCACAAAAAAGGAAAAAGTGTTGTTGTAATGTCTTTTTTTTCCCTGGCACCTAGACGGGCTTTTATTTCCCCCAGTTATACACTGTGTTGAGTTTGTCAGGTCTCCAGAGCACTGCTGTGAAGTGCATTATTTCATCTCAAAAGATAAAAATAACATGAAATGAACAGTTGCCATTTGGAAAAGGAACAGGCATCATTTAAACAAATACGTCTTATCCAGTTACAATTACACGTATTTTGAACAAGTTAAAATACAACTTCTTGGTCATCCCTAGCTAGAGCAAGCTGAGGACTGTATTTTTTAATGTATATGGTCTGAACACTTCTTACAGAATACATCTGTAGCTGCAGAATTTAAATTTTCTCAGACAGAATTCCAGTATTTGTTCCAATATAGATGCCCTTTCTCCTCCCACAGCTTCTACTTGTATATCAAACCCCTCTTAAAAACCAAATCAAGCCAAATTCATTCTTTTGGCTTTACAGATCCAGTAGGTGACAGTTTCATCTGTGGCTCCATCGCATACCTGGTAAGTCACAACCGTTGATGTTCACATGATAAAGTGGATGCCATGGGGCCACATGCTCACATGGAGTCTTATTTTCTTCCCTTAGCCTTCAGCTACAAAGTGCTTCAGTCTCGAAATACTCATTAAGACAGTCAGCATCTTTGCTCCTCAGTAACAAAGCCTGTGTCTAAAGAGCATCCTCATTTTCAGCAGTAAATGTATTTCAGATATTCACACATGCTGCGGTTACCCCATAACAGAAACATACTGGAGTATGAAGCTACTCTGAGATTAACTTTTCTGAGCCACTGTCATCTTGCTACCCATGTCTTCTTGAAAGTAATATTAGTCACACATCATTTCGTGGATGCATGGATCCAAGTTTAACAGGACTCCTCGGGGGATAGTAAAAAAGCACATCAGGAGTGAAGCTTCAGGGACACAGACAGAAGGCTGATAAATATTTTCCACATGCTGGGTGCTTTGGGGAAAAGAAGTAAAAACAACAGCAGCCTTTGTATCCTCGACCCTTTGCCTACTGTGCATTTTGGACAATCATATGCATGCAATCAGATCCTAATGAGAGCCTGCATGACTTGCCAAAGTAAAATTTTGACCTCAGTCAAGAATTGATTTCAGCAGAGATGAAGAAGGATTAGGAAAAATTTATTTTGATTTCTCATCAGGCCAATGTTAACCAAGCTGAGGAAGTTATGCTGTCCCTGTAGAATCAGTATTTTATTAAAGAATCCCTATGCTGAAGTTCTGAATTACGCAACGAAACACTGTGCCAAATAAAAGTGATGTGGTCGTATAAGATTCTTGCCCACTATAATAAGGAATACTGCAGCTGGTTACRTCCACTCTAAACTGCTGCTATAGTTGCTCTTTGGCTGAATCACAGGGGAATTCTATAAGCCTAATAACAAATAGTAGAAAATTTTGATTTTTTTTGAAAAAATATTTACAGATTTAAACCTTTTTATCGTATCATGTGCCTCAAAATTTCTCAAAGTTTCACTGAATCATTTCTTTGAATTACTGTGTATGATATTACTTCAGCCCCTTCAGCCATTTCATACTGCAGTCTCCATGTACAATTTAAATATACTAGCTAAGGTGAAAATGTAACCCTGCCATCATACAAGCAGCACTCTGCAGAAGGTGCTGAACATTCATCTCATTCTCTAGTACTGTAAGTAAAATAACATGCCTAATATGTTTACTACCAGCTAAGTTAATAATATTATAAGGACATATTTGGAAAAGGAGCAAACAGTACTGTATTTTTCTCCACAGGACAACAGATGCCTACATCCTCAGAACACTCTTCAGCTCAAGACCCAGAAATATGTTTTTCTCAGGTGCAGAGCAAGATCRCAGTTCTGCACTTCTACTGTGCTCTGCTTCTACCCACCTAGAAAGCTAGTCYATGCTGTGGATTTGCAGAAATGAAAACAAGATGTTTATGGCATGAACTCAGTTAACTTGTGGAGTGCTGAGACATAGTGTACATTCAGGGGTTGGGCACCATTAACTTTAATGAAAGGCTAGGATATACATCCACAAGTTTTTACAGATGATGCATTAATGGATATGTATCATACTTCCTAAGGGCACTAAATCGGCAAAATGGCAAACCCAAAATTAGACAGCTCTCGCTAGTAACACAATATGTTGAACAGCTTGTTTCTTTGAGCAAATGGTTTTGTGTGAAGGAAGTCAAAACTTAGAATAAAACAAATGTGGAATGAATATAAAGACAAATAAAACATATTCTGCTTGTGACCCTGTATAATGAAACTTTACATTTAGGGTTTGCAACTTGCTGGGGTTTTTTGTGGGTTTTGTTTTTTCTTTTTGTTTTTTGTGGTATAAAAACCCAGAGGAAAATAACCAAAATAAAAAGGGAAGAGAAAAAAATCATAAAAGCATTTGGAAAAGAGGAAAATACAGCACTCAGACTTAGCATGCCCAACAAAAGAAATACCATACAGCATAGTCATGTACCAGCATTAAGTGATTCAAGAGTGCCCCTCCTGACTGTTACTGTCACATTGCTGTAACAGTGAGTTGTTATGATGGGAGGGTAGAATTAATTTTAATTTTGTATTCCCATTTAGTAGGCCATAAGTCTGTCTGCAGTTACACATGTGCAAGGCTAAAGTTCCTCCACTGGGCCTTGGGTTGCACAGTCACCTGTAAATAATATTTCTGTCAGGACAGCTAAACTTTAAAAAAGAACAGCACAAGTAATTCTCTTATGTTTTATTGTTCAAAATAACATGTTTGGACTTAAAAGGCAAAGAAACAATTGACTTTGTGTTATTTTTATTTTGCAGAGAGTGTTTGCCAGCAGGTTGTTCCAGCAGCGCCCAGTGGGTCGTCCCCAGCTTTTGGGGCTGTTGCCCATGGCCAGCCACTGGAGCAGCTCTGCCTCCTCCAGAGAGGAAAGCAGGGCAGGACAGCAGGGCTGCCTCCTGGTGCCTCTCAGCCTCTCAGCCACCATCACGGCCCCCATGGGTGATGGGGAGAGGGAGGACAGGCAAAGATGAACACCTCAGACCTGGCGTCAAAATCCCATCACCAAAAAGGTCTATTCGCCCTGATTTCCTACCACTACTTAATCCTGGAAAGCAGCGGATCCAGTCAATACTTGTTCACCCAACTGTTTCTTTTATCCTTTATTGGACGGGTTGTGCTACGTCTGGCAACACTGGTCTCCCCACCAAGCACCAGTTCTCCTCTGGATATTCATTTCATACTCTTTACCCAGACAAAAGGGTTTAGGAACAAGCAAGCAAGAGGGAAAGCAAGTGAGAGAGCAAGAAAGAAAGAAATAAGAAAGGAAAGAAAGAGAAAAAAGAGAAAGAGACAGAGACAGAGAGAGAAGGAGAGAGAAGGAGAGGGAAASAGAAGAAAGGAAGGAGGGAAAGAAGGAAAGAAGAAGGAAGGAAGGAGGGAGGGAGGGAAGGAAAGRAGGCATGACAGCAGGCAGGCTGGCTTAAACACCTAAAACAAGACATGGCACCTCAGTCCAAAACTGGGATCACCACTTAGGAGCCGCTCATGCCAGCATGTCAGAGTTAACTAGGCACCTCCTATTTCCAGCACCAGGCATCCCAGCTGCCAGCCATTGCCATTCGCCCCGCAGTCGGGCCTGAGGCATGAGGCGTCCAGCCCTTGCCCGAGCCGGCACAGCCTGTGCTGGGACCAACCACGAGGAGCAGCTCTGCCACGCTGCCCGGCCGCGGGGCCCCACAAGCTCCAGAGCCGCCACATGGCTGCTTGGCACCAGGTTGGAGCAAGCCCAGAGCCTGCCAGGGTCCCCGGTTCCTGCAGGACAGAGCAGCTATTGCAAACTCCCAGGAGCCTGAGGGACTCAGAGCTGTAGCAGGTTTGCCCAGTAACGCTGGAGCTGACCGCACTCATTTTTTAGATGCAAGGTTGATTGTCGGACCACTCACCTAAGAGATGATCCTGACGAGGTTCATCCATATGGCTCTGACTTCAGGGGAGCACCCTTACCCGGCCTTCACAAGATGAAGTCTTTCACCATTAACCTCATCTTTGCTGGGTGAAGTGTTCTTTTCCCTTGGTGAAGATGATCCACTATACATAAAGCCACATAGGGCAAAGAGACAAAGAAGTAGATCAAAAGTAAACCTATAAACCTGGCAGTTAAGACACTTTGATGGTATCAAGAAATCCTTCCCAGCTTACAGTCTCTGCTTCCAGGGTCATTCCTTTTTTTTTTTTTTTTAAATTAAATTACTATTTAATTTAAAACATACGAGAAAAAGCAGAGGAGAGAGCCAACATTGATAGCAACATTTGAAATAAAAAAGGGTAAGCCCTATGGAGTTCTTTAGAAAGGAAACAGTGCATCAGTGTTCATGTGAAAAAACCCTCTGTAATGGGAAACTTAATTACCCAAGAAATTGATGGGGTTAACTGCATGCCAGTCATACTCAGGAAAGAGGATTCTTGGAGGTGTGTGTGTGCGCCCCAAAGGGACAGTCCAAGCTCTGGGTCCCAGGTGGACAAGGCACTTCCCTTCATACATTGACTCAGACAACCTCCAGGGAAGGAGAGCCTGGTCTCAGCATTTCCTATTGGGACACTGTGAAAGAGCTTCACCTTGCCAATCACTGAGAAATTTGATGTTACTCTGAAGCCTTGGCAACTAACTTAGGGGCAGACCTGTAAAAGCTAGGCATTACACTATATAATATGTAGACACTTTTGTCCCCCTTATCCCATCTCCTCCAGAGCTAACAAAACTTTACTTATTCAAACTTTTCTCCAAGGTCTGTCTTTGCTGATAGTTTTTATGTAGCGCATCTCAACTGCACTGCTTCTATTCAAGCTTGTTTATTACAAGGTTTCTTAATAAGATGTTTCCAATCTAGTTACCATGGCATGAAGAAAGACTTTGTTTTCCCGCCTTAGCTTGCACGACTGTTCGTGTTAGCTGGACCCACCTTAATAACAGGGTTTGGTAGTAGTTGGTACAAATATTAATAGAGGTTTTAACATAAAAACCAAGTTGACTAAATAGAAATGTTTTTCTCTATAGCACCTTAGACACTATCACCTTGTAACAGTCCCCATATACTGCTAAGAATATTAGATAACTCTTTTCTCAGAGATAATTTTATACAAAAAAGCTGTATGTAAGCTTTTACATAGGTTGCTAGTGGCTTTTCTGTGGGTTCATCAAAACAATGCATTAAGATTACAGCATAATGTATCTCATCTCATTTTCCTTGGAACACCTGTAAAGAAAAGATTATGGTTCCCTCAGTTTTTTAATAGAACTAAAATCCATTACTTCCAAATGGAAAAACAAAATCATCCTGATTTCCCTTGTGATAGTTATTTCATATAATACAGCAGAAGTATTATTATTAGTACTACTATTATTAAATGAAAACTTTGGCCATGTTCTATGCACAATTTTCTGCCTTGGAGGAGAACAAAGGAACAGAGTGGTCAGAGAAGAGTTTGAAACAGATGTGGATTTATTTCCATATTTTGGGCTTAACTGAGCCCTGGTATTTGTATGGTTCTGTCCAGTGTCTTCTGGGAGAGCTGTGCATTATAATGAGAGGCTGAATTCACTCATGTTATTTGGAAGGGGTTAACATCTGCACTCTGAGAAATATTTTCCAGTTCCATTAATTAAAAGGGGCTTTGTAGGCAAGCAGCTATTGTTCTAAAATGCCAGATTACTCTTGTAGTTGACAAGGAGATAAGATAGTCATAGACCAGAGTTAGTTTTCATTTTCATTTCCTCATTTTATTAGGTTTGAAACAGTGAGAGTGGGCTGCAGTGATTAGTACAAACAGGAGAGCCACACTTAAAAGCTGTTAGGGTTTTTGTATATCTGTTTAAGCTCCTCAGGCTAAGAAACAAGTCTATCCCTGCATGTTTACAAYGCCTGCTAAGCACAGCCGGGGAGGATTTCCAGCCCACCTCTAAGGGCAGAGCTCTTGTCCAAGCCTTGGGCAGTTTACATCAGATTTTTGTAATCTGGTCTGCTCTGCTATCAGTTGCTGTAAAGGGTCCCCCTCAAATTAGTGCAAAGTGCTGCTGCTGACCTCATCTTTCCTGCTTGTGGCTTTGTGTTACCTTCGGTTTAAACYTGTCCCCTCTTTCACTGGAACCAGCACAAATTTCTTGGCCTTATCTTCAAAGCCCATCACAATTTCGCCCCACCCTACCTCTCCCRCTGGGTACCCAGCCGAGGTTCACTCCCACCTCACCTCACAACGATACACTTTGTGCTCTGTCTCACTCGGGTTAACCAGCACAGCTTCAAGTCAGAATGCACCTCCTGAGACATAATCTTCACCCTTCTCATTCCTCAACTAGCAGCCCAAAACGTAAGGCAGGACTGAGCTGTATTTAATGTTCTCGGCTAGTGGCAAAACAGGGAGTTGAGACTGGTGGCCCTGGGCCCATGCTCTGAGATGGATGATCCTGGGGGCTGCAGGATTGCTTCTTCCAGCAGCAGTGGTGACGGTGACCTTGGCCGACTCAAAGCCCYGTGAAACCGCAGCCTCACATTCAATAGGTAGAAGGACCTCAAGCAATATTGATATTATCAAGTCAGGTTTATTATAGTGCAGTGAGGTCTGGGATTTAGAGACTAGCATACGGAAGAATTTACTCTGTTACTTTTCTATCATTTAGGTCAGAGTGTAACCTCTGTTATCCAGGGAGATTTCTCAACAAGTAAATTTATTATTGTTTGGCATCAGACTCAGCAGTCYGATCCTCAGCTGTCAGAGATCCCCCATCTATATCATTTTTTCCACTGCTGGGCAGTGTAGTTGATTGGCGCTTAACTTGCAGCTTGTAAAATAAGAGTACATTACTTCACACTGTGCGTGTGCTCCCGAGCAAACTCCCAGCAAGATACCACGTACAGTGTTTGCAGAGAATGGTTGACACTTCCCCTAAATGTGCTGACTGCTAGTGTGGGCTTGCATATCTATCCACCTAATACTCAGGTTTGACAGTAATGTGTATTCAGCATGTCAGGGAAGGTGGTACTTAAAGATACTGGCACGAGCAAGGCAGGTGGAGCCTAGAAGGCTTTTCCATCAACAGCAACAGCTGCCCTTTTTACACAGTCTCTCCTTTTTTCTTTTCTTTTTTCTTTTTCTTTGTGAGTGTGTGTGTGTGTGTTTGTGTGTGTGTACTGGAAATTTACTTCATTACAAACACTTCCAGGAAAGTAATATTTCTGTCTACAATCCACATAACTTGTATAAGAATTGTCCATTGACATTTCAAATCTGATTACAGTTTTAATCAGACTCATACAAGCATCCAACCAGCTAGTTCAGTGGGCTATCTGAAGCCTCATTAAGGAGACATCTCTTCAGTCAAATTAAGCAGTTAAACAGAAGCAGGATCTGAATGCTGAATGGAGATCTGAGCATGGGTTGTTCAGAATTAAAGCTGAGATGAAATTTAGAAGCATGAATTGCACTAAGGTATCCTATTTATTTTTTCATTATAACAAAAATAATTTAACTTTCAGGTTTCCTATGTATATCATTCATGATGTATAATTTGGCTAAAGCAAGAACTAGTTCTGGCACTAAAGTTATGTGAAAAATAGCTATTCTTTTTGGACTCTTCTATGTGAGTAAACAGAAGAAAGTGATCTATTAATCTATTTCCTGATCCTATTTGTTATGTATTCATGGCAAGGACACATGAAGGTTCGGTGATTAAGAAAAGGAAAAACTTACCAGTCCAATGCTGTCTACAGCTATTAATTCTCTCAGATCATGATTCATCCTGTCAGAGGACTTCTCACAAGGGCACCTGGCTTTGCCATGGCTTTTCTTCTCTATTTTTCTTTGCTTCCTTTGTTTTTCTTCCCTGTCAACAGATATTTGCCCTGCATCTATTTGGATTCTAAATGACCAGTGAGCTAGGACCTGAAATGGAAAGTTAATGCTACAAGATACTGCCAAAATGAATCTCACCAAAAATGAACACAACACGTCCCTAGTTCCAAAGTGGGAGAATTTTATTCTCTCTAAAACTATGTTTTTTTAATCACTGTCACATTTAAAAGGCTGCCTCACTACCTCATGCTGTTCCCACCTAACCCCAGTGAGACGCGCTCATCTTTTAGTGTTTTTAATACTGATGCCCCGCAGCTGAGGCAGGGGTCTCTCATGTTCTCCTGACATTCACAGGGAGCAGAAGTATGCTTTAAGATGCAGTCTGGTGGAGGTACCTGAAGCAAAAGGCAGCTCTTAAAGTTGCATCTTGCTGGACATATTCATTAAGCTGAGCAGCTAGATGTGTCCTGGTCTCTAGGCTAGTATTCTCAACAACACTTAAGCACTGGCAGACTCACACTGCTAGGAGGCAGGTAGTTTTGCCTGCACTTAGTGTTTACACCTCCGACTGCAAACTCTGGAGCAAGGAGTATTGCTTTGTGCATGGCCGAGCCCAATTAGGATACTGGCACATGTCTCCAATTCCAGGCTGGTACCACTATCCAAAAGATAAGAGTGTGTGTATACGTGTGCATGCATATGCTCTGGGAGTGAGGAAGACATACATACATACACGCTCCTAAAGTTACCTTATGTATTTTCTACTAAAACAAATCATGATTTGCATAGAAGATGGGACCTCTTAAACCCTGGGTAGTGCAGCGGCAGACAAATCATCCCAAATAGCACAATACTTTCCATTATACACTAATCACCACATTTAAAATTGTTATCATCAGATTATGTGGATGCATGATTCACAGCCCACTCCCTGTCTCCAAAGAATCGGTTTTTAAGCAGGCTGCCACGCGCCTCCTGCACCTGATTGTTTCATCGGCACATTCCAGCTAACAAAGGCAGACGAGTCGGGGCAGAGCCTGGGACACTGATACACTTGTTCTATCCCCACAGGTGTAGCAGCCTTCTGTTTTGAAAGCTTCTGGGTGTAGGCGTTAGAGCTGCATTCTTTCTTTAATTTGTACTCCCTTCTTTTGGAGTCAGATGGAATGGCAGCCAAGTGAAGAGTGCACAGAAGAAACAAAACCCACGTTCAGAAAACCCTGCGAGAGCACAGACCGTTACAGCAGACCCTATTCCCCTGGTCCGGGGAACAGGAAAGGCAAAAGAAAAGAATGATATGGGGGTTTTTTAACATTAAAAGCTTCTTCTATTCTCATGTATTTTCAGTCAACACTGCTGGCAGAAAATATGTTCTGCATAATATATATCAACAGGCAGTTCCATGTGAATGTATATTTTATGTACACTTATTAGTACCAGATATTATTTGTATGGTAGTATAGAGGTACATGGTGTTTTATTGTCAAATAAGCAGAGAAGAGGCCGCATTCTCCTCCAAGTTTATGGCTTCTCAGGCCATGAAGGACCATTGTATCCATCTACTCTCACATTGTGCACTCTCACACACTAATTTCCTCAGTTACACCCGCTATAACTCCAAAGTCCCAGTCCCTAGAAGTCCACACTCTCTTAGATGAGTGCTTGGGCAAGGTGTTGAACTGTCAGCACCAGAAACTGAAGCCATTTACATAGCTGTAGGACAGCTGTATAGGAGGCGACATCCCTTCCGACTTGCAGTCACTGGCACCTCTAGTGAGAGGGTCAGCAAGACTGCTTGTAATAGATTTTGTGACAGCCACCTGTTCACCAGGATTTGCATGGAGTTTTACCGGTTTCTCATAGAGGAAGCTACTATGTCTGCATCGCATTGGAGCCATTATCCAGCCAATTAGGAGATTAAATTAGCTCACTGATGCTTACAAAATGTCTGTGAGCGAGCCGAGATTTGTATGAATATTCAATTTGAACAGGATCAATTTTTCACGGTCCATAAGTGGTACTGTAAATGTGCAAAGTTGACATTCATGGCTCCTGCTCACAATTCAGTGGTCTGTGTTTAATTCCCCACAGATGGAACTGAGAAGTCATCCTCACATTTATTTCAGAAAATATTCAGGAAGGCAGATTTCTTGCAGCTCCACCTGTTTTTAAAGCCAGCTTTGCTGCAATTTGAGAAAGTAGCTCACAAATATCTTTTTTCTTTTTCTTTTTCTTTTCCTTTTTTTTCCTTTTCTTTTTGTCAACCCAGAGTTCTGTTATCTTATACTCATTTTGATAAGTTACCTTCAGCTTTTCTGTCTGCACATGCAAGGAAACAAATCCAGCCCCACTTCCAAAGCAAGTTTAGACAACGTGGTTAAATTAACAGCTTGAACATTAGAAAAGAGATTAGGATAATTAATGCCAAGATGATAGAACTAGGAATGTTTTGTACTGAAGGTAGGGCCACTATTTGGGAGGCCAAAAGAGGAGTTTTACCACCAGCTTGCAACAGGTTCTAACAGCGAAGCTTGAAAACTAGAATCACATTCCCCTGAAACACTAGAGTCAAGCTTTCAAAAAACAAATGCCAAAAACTGGTCTCCTAAATTCAAGTGGAAGCACCTGAAATATGCTCTATTTTCCCATTTAACAGGAACAGCTATCAGATGCTCACAGAACTCTAGAAAACTGAGCATTTCATTGGGTTATTAGTACATTTTCAGAGCTGGCCAAAGAAACAGAGGTATGACACCTTAAAGCACATTTCACAGAGGCTATTTTAAAGGACAACCTGATGGCAGAAACAGAGTGTTGCTCAAGAAATATGGCCAAGAAATATCATGAAAAACTGATATTTTGCTAGAGTATTCAGCAGCCTAGCAACACTCAACACAACTATCTGAAAAGTGTGCTGCATTTATCCTATATCTCTACCTACATCTGTAATATAAGTATCATAGACACAAGGGTGGAGTGTGAAGACAACTTTGCTACTGCCAGTATCATACCTCTTAATCCAGATTAGGTGTTATCAAAAGCCCTGAAATTAATTCAGGGGGGTTTTGAATTAAAGAAACTCTATAATTCCTTGCTCCAGAGTCTGTTCAATGCCCTCCCTAAAGACACTGAGATTGTGAAATAATTAAGAGCACATTTCTTGACCTGGAATTATTACTCACTATCAAACTGCCAGGCTCTTCACACAAAACATACTACATAGAACTATACAGGGAATTAATGGCACTGGTTATATAGACACACTCAAATTTCAGGAAGAGAGTTTCAAAGCTAAGGGGAAAGGGAGATGCTTGATTCATTTTTGAACCATTTACATCRTGCAAGATCCGGTGAAATGTCAGACATGAATTTTAATATTTTAGAAGTATTTTTGCAAGGAACAAATATCAGCTTACTGAAGCCCAGATTCAAAGTTCTTCAGCCTTCACAGAACATGTTGTCATAAATGCTATTTCCTAAGAACAAATGAAATCACCATTCTCAGTCTCACGACAGAACTTGATTCCAATAGGTGTGGTCTGATGCTTACAGAAAAGGTCCTCAGCTGGTACTGGGTAGGCTCTGAGGACACTCAGAATCCCATAAGTCAAATTTCTCCGGAGAGACCCTTGAACTCCACTAGAATGGAACTAAAAGCATTTTTGCATTAAATTAATGAGCTTGGGTGTCCTGTGTTTTAAGATGAAATTTACTGTTAGTATGCCTACAATTTTCTTTGACAGATGCAAGAAAAGTGGATTTTAAAGAGGCATGTGAAACAGAGAAGTAGGAATGCTGAAAGTTAAATYCACGGTTAAACTCATAAGTAATAATGGTTGATTTTGAAAAGTGCCGAGAACTCAGGAGCCCATTAGTTTCCATTCACATCACTGGGAATTTGAGGTGTTCAGAACATTTGAATTTACATTTCCATAAATGTTTTACCTTGGCAAGAGAATACAGGTTATCAAAACCCTCCGTTCTTCTGTTGTAACACCCAATCTAAGAGGACATGAAAAGGCTCAAAGTTCAGAGGACACGGACTCAACACTCACCTAAACCCCAGCTTTGCTAATGCCCATAAAGCTACTCACCCTAAACAGGAATACCCACAAGCATTCCTTTCATTTGAAAACCCTAATCTCAAAGTAGAAAAACTTGGAATTTAAAGCAGAAAAAAAGACAGCCATTTGGGAAGCTGTTCCCTGCATCCCCAGAAGAGAAGCAATCAGAAACACATTCAAAATCATTCTTCTGTCTCTTCTCAGGAGAAGGTGCTAGAAAATCACTTCATCTGGGTGATTACATCCCAGAGCAACATTAACTTCGTTTGATCTCTAAACTGCTCTGTCCTCAGCAATTTGTGGCTTTCTGTGTACCCTTACACCTCCAGCTTGAATTCATCCAAAAAAATATTCCTCCCCCAAAACACACATCCTTTTGTTTATTTTTACCTACTCTCCTGCCTGTTTAGCTGTACACTGCCCTATTATGTGGTCGCTGTGTTTTCCAGGCAGATTCTCCTCATCTAAGGGCGCTCTCAAATGAAGGCTATTTGAATAAATGAGGATGATGTAGCCCACACACCCTAAGCCCCCTATCTGTCTTCTCAGAGCTGGCCTTTACCAGGAGCCAAAACTGGAAAAGTCTAAAGGGATTCCTTTATCCTTTAATATGACTAGCTGTAGAGCTTTGCAAATTAATAATTTAGGTATAAATATAAATAAAGCCCAGATATCTACTTAGAAAAACAGGCTTTTGAAGACTTCTTTTCCTGCCACAGAACATGAGCTAACTCCTTAACCAGTTTTTATGATATCTGCAAATCCAAAATATAGTTCTGGGAATCCTCAGAGTCCCTGAAGTCCAGTCATACCGAATTTCAACATTACAATACTGTATTTGTGCACAGAGAAAGTGTTTTGGGCCTTGTGTCTCTCTGTCAAAATGAGTACTTCCCTGAGATGCCCTAACAGTTATAGCAAACAGATTTCACCGGACAGTGGATTTTGATTTCTCTATGAAAATCATTCAGATCGTCATTACAAAGCTTACACTTGCAGATGTAGGATCAGGTTGTTGCACAAAGAAACATAACAGGGAAAGGTTTTACATGTTGATACTATGAACAGCTACAAGTGGGCTCACACCAAGTGATGCTTGGAGGTGGGGGCTGGGAGATGGAGGGGCTCTTTGTACTAAAGGCATTGCTGAATTTCAAATGGCAGGTATCAGAGTGACAGCTTTTGTTTTCATAGCCTATTGAAAAGTTAACGAAGTAAAGAAGATATAATCATTCAGGTAAAGCAGGATACAAAGCAGGCCAGGGCTTGCACTAAAAATGCATAAAGTTATTTCACTAAAAGACAGAGGCACTTGCCCATGGCAGGTGCAAAACTTAGGCAGTGCTCTGATTGCCTCAAGAAAGGAAAAAACCTGCAGAAAATGTTGGGACATGTTCTAAGCCTCCTCAACAGCCGCTCTCCTTTTTTCCCCCCCCCTTTTTTCTTTTTTTTTCCTTGTTGAATACTTTAGGTCGTATCTTTATTGTCTGCCAGCAAAGGCTGTGGTTTACAGGGCTCCAAGCAATTGGGGAGGGAGAGCATACACAAAAATCTTGAGTGGCTTAGAGAAGTCTCTGAATCAGGAGATTTCTTTTTATGACGCGGATGATATGGCAGAGCTTTAAAGTATGTGTCTGCTGTAAACCAGAAAAAGGACAATATTTGAGGCTGACTCACATCTGTCTGACTCTGCACATGGATTTTAGGAAAAATGTCAACTTCACCTCAGACGATGCTTGAAACCCCTGAGTGTTTGGTTTCATTGGTTTGCCACTGCTGTTAGTTGTTCAGGTCTTGCTGCTTTGGAGATATACTTGCCCCAGTGCTTTAAGTGTGTATCAATATTGTCATTTCAGAGCATGCCCTGATTTGTGCCAACTTCCTAGGCCCCTCATTTTTCACACTCTGCACAGGTTGCTTCACACCCAGGCTCTGCTCTAGGGCAAACTTCCTCGCTTGGGGAAACCGGCGTGTGGAATGGGTGATGGTATGAGCTGGATTTCTGCCCCGCTGCAGCATGGATGTGAGCTCTGAGCCATGATGGTCCCTGGTGCTTCCACTATGTGACATGACCCAGGCCGCTTCCTTTGGTGTTACAAGGTGATTTCTGTCACACTTACTAAAGGGAGTATTAGAAATAGCTGAGAGCATACCATTCCTGTAAAAATGGCCACTCTAGAAACTTTGGTACATCAGCTCGGTTGTTCCTAGGGAATCTGACCATGGCAGCATAGAGAACGGAGTGATTTGGCTACCCACTTTCGCTGGAGTGCAACTGGTTTTCTTGCTCTGCCTGTGCCCTGAGCTGTGCCGCGTAGCCACAGCACTGCCATGTTGTATCATTGGGCTCCCGTGGGAATTCAAGGGCCTTTCACTTTCAGGAGGACCCTCTCACCCCTAGACTTTCCAAAGAAAGGGCCCAAAGTTAGGGCCTTGTGGGGGGCCTTCACCACATAAGTGCTGCTCACCCATCCCCTCCGAGGGCAGCTCTCTCACATGCTCAGCAGAGATCACAAGGGATTCTGCAAGAGGATTTTTGTTCAGAGCAGATGCCTATAAAACAAGGACAGAAGGACAGGCTGGAAACATCGGAAGCTCTTGCAAAGCAGGATCCTTTAGATTTCATGAATCATCAAGTGATGAACATTACAAAGCTGCCAGAAGAAACAGACAAAGGAACTCATTTGCTATCATAGGTGTCAAGAGATGCCAGTTGGTTAGGCCAAACCCATCACCATGTGACTACGCATTGATATCTATCCTACTAGCTACTTTTTTTTTTTTTTGAAATGATTAAAGACTCCCACTGGAAGTAAAAAGCAGTGGAGAACCAGTCTAAAGGAAATAACTAATTTGGACCGGAAATTAAAGGTACTTAAAAGTAAGTTTAACTTCTCACTATCATTGGAAGAAAAATGGAAGCAGCCAAATTTGTATTATACATTGTTGCTCAAGCTCAGCAGTACCTGGAAGACTCAGAAGCAGGCACTGACCTGCATACATTTTTCCAGTCCCAGCCCTTAATGATATGAGTAAGAGACAGGAAAACAGAGGAAGCTTTGAAAAACACAAGCTCAAAGGACCTAAATCATTTTCATCAGAGGGTGCTGCACACAAAGAACTGTACAGCCTAACGAACTTCCTTGCAAAGCAGAYGGCAGAGGTGATTTAGCCAGGAAGAAAATTCCCTCCTGGATGTAGCAGCTTGTTTGTTTGTTTGTTTGATACTCACACGCACAAACACACTCTCTCTCTCTCTTCCTCCCTTCCGCACACATCCAGAACGAGACTGCAGGGTTGAAGCAGGAGAGATCCCCTTGGGAACCCGGCTCCTCCTGTCCCAGCTGGTCCTTGCTGTCACTGTCAGCCACCAAAGCAAAAGGTGCTTCCCTGGAGAGAGGAATTTTGGTGCCTACAGGTAGAGAGTGTGCAAGGGAGAGGCATGGTTATTGCCGTGGTTTCCTTTAGCCTGCTCTTCAGCAGCCTTCCAGGCATGCTCCTTTCCCAGCGAGGCAGGCCACAGCGCACTTGATCTTTCCACATCAAACTCAAATGCTTCTTGACTTCTACCTCCCTGCCATCCTTTTCCCCTCATTTCCCACCCTGAGTTCTTYTCGGCTCCAGGTGTGTGTTTTGAAATCATTCACCGATCAGAGTCTCCCTACGTGAGCCAGATAAGCCATAAGGCCAAGGGAAAAAGAGATCAAAACCACCACTTTTATTTTGGCAAAACTCTACAGCCTGCAAGGTTGTAGCTACAAGCTAGGTGGAGAGCAATTGTGGTGGCTGTTTGGACTTGGGCCGTCTGTCATAAGCCAAGGGTTGTGGCTGAGAGCAGAGCCTCAGCATGGTACAAGGAGCAGTCAGGTGATATAAAGAGCTCAAAAAAGTAAATTGGGAATTACARTGTACAGCCTACGACTGTCATGTCTGTTTGGGGTAATGGAGTCACTGCATTGCTGTCTACTCTATATAAGACCCAACACTGTTAAAAGCGTGTAGATAAAACTTTCAATCTACTTGGGGTTTCAAACTCCAACACTTTCAGATTCAAATACAGAGTCACAAATCCAGAGGAATATGCCTTTATTTGGCCAGTCTTATTGGAATAAGCATTTGAAACAAGAAAATTCATAAAAAATAGAGTTCCTTACAGAACTCACAGATCCTCACAGAAGCTGGTCAATAGTAGGGAAAAAAAACAATAATAAACTACCCCAAAAGATGCAAAAAGTGAAGACAGATAAGCAAACTAATGGGACTGATATAAGAACATAGAAATTGTGGAAACAGACTGATTTCCTCTTGTGAATGCCCTAATTGCAAACTATGAGAGACAAATGTGTCCATAACTCTAAAGGTCTCTTACCACCTTTGTACAGAGCTCTCTACAGCGTAAATAAGACGATATGTCAGTGACATATCATATACGCCTGGTCCAAGTAAGTGAGACGTGAAGCCTCACTGATAGTAGGGGATTTTTCCAGCACAAAGAAGGATAGCTTGGCAGGGGAGACAAGAAAAAATGCTGGACTCAGAGTTATAGTTTGATCCAAGATCTTCTCAGAGCAGAATCTCTGCCCAGATTCTCAGTCTGCCTGTCCAGGCTCAGGCACTCAGGCCAAGGATTATTTTATGTCAATAAATTCAGCCCTTTTCAAAGCAATAGAAAATTCATCCAGTTAGTTGGTTGATATGTGAAAGGAACTTCTTCAGAGAAAATCACTCCAATTACACTCTGGGAGAGGCAACACAGGCCAAATGAAGAAGGTGAAAATCTCAGTGGAAAAGAAATAGCTAATCCCAAAACAATAGACCCAAAAAATGAGTTTGCAACTGATGTGCCATCAGTGTACTTTGCACTTCCATCAGATAGAGGGATATAGATGTGACATAGGGACTAGTACACTTGCTGTGTGCCTTCCTCTGGAAGAAAGGGTGGACAACGTGTCAGGAATCTCCCATCTTCTAGCAAAGGACTGACATTTGCTGAGGCTGCGAATTCCACCTGGCTATAGATAAAAATGTAGTATCTGATCACATTTCTCAGCAGAGTCAGTGATTCTAGCAGAACCGCGTACTTTTTTGGTGAAAAGGTGGCAGCAGCTTGTGCCTATCATAGGTAAGAAGGAAATTCCAGCAAAAATGGAAGAAGAAAAAATTTCTCCATTTTAAGTTGTGAATAGCCATCGGATCAACCAGATCCTGAGCTAGTAGGAAGTGGCTGCTTTTCTGAGCTGAATTTAAAAGGAGTTACAGACCTCCTCAAGCTAATGTTCAAAAGTAATCTGAGAGGACTATTTTTTTCTTAGAAGAGCTGCTCTGACAAGGTTTTCACTACTGAAAGTGGCAGATATCTCTTTAGATTTCTGCTGGTTTGTGCTGAAATCTTAGGAAAACCTTTTGCAAGATGTCTTCCTGACTCTGCTCACTGAGCAACAATCTTAGGACTGGTTTGGCCTGGAAGCCACACTTAAAGTAAAGGCCCAAATCAAATTGAAATCAGAAAATTGACCCCCGTGATTCACTCGTCTCTAACTATTATACTGCAGGGATGAAATGCCACCAAATGGACTAAAAAACATATTAAAAAATGTTTTGTAATTATCTTGGCAGTACATTTACTGCAATTATGAGGAAATTGCATTTAACCACATGTTTTATGGGTTTAATTTTCTGTTCAATTAATGCAATTGTTTTGCAATTGTTAATTCTTAGGTTCAGCTCAAATGTTTAATACCAAGGGAGAACATATTTTTTAAAGAGTTTTATGGAGCTGATTTGTTTTGTGTATAATAATGAGATCAGGTTGTTATAAAATGAAGGAATTCTTTATTAAATAGTCAGCTTTACTGATCTTAATTGCAAGCTGCATCTCTACATGGCACCTGTACATTCTGATGTGTTGTCATAACCCTCAGAGCTATGTAAACAAGCAAGTCCTGTCGTGTTGCTAGCTGACTCCAGTAATCACAGAGACAAAGTGATCTCCAAGGAGTCAGATATACATGCGTATATAAAAAAGAAAAGAAAGAAAGTAAAGAAGGAAGGAGCAGAGGTTAAGCAACAGGATGATTTTAAAAAATATATGTTTAATGGGGAAGGAGGTGAATCATTTCAAAACTCATAAGGAATACAAGATGAGTACATCTAAACAGCTAAATTCCTGATCCCAAAGCTCAGTTTTCACAGGTGCTGGGGCCTTATAGTTTTCACTGTGGGAAAACTAGCATCTCTGGGAGAAAAACCGCTTAGGTGCCTATATTTTTTCATCCTGGTTTGATATTTGGGCCCTCCTATTTTCTCACAGCCAATTTTAAAGCATGCAACTCTCAGCAACAGTTTCTCTGGTTCATCCACAGATTTTTTTTTAAAGGAAAGATTTAAAAGTCAGTATATTGCTAGTAGGAGTATGGGCAGCCAGATTCTTAGCTGGCATAAATCAGTGTTGTGCCACCAATGTACATTGTGCAATGTTGATTTACGCCAGCTACAAAATTAGCCCACAGTGCTCTGCCATGAAAAAATATAACTCCTGGCAGCATCAAGGTGAAAACCACAAGCTACCCTGATATTTATCTGTCTGGACCAGTAAGACAGATTTTGATCACTGTCACATTCCCCTTTCATTTATCCATCTAGTGCTGCTCGGCTCCAGAGGTGAAATTTTTGGAAGAGCCCAATTTTAGGCTAACATGCTCCCACAGTGGTATCAGTGCGATGCCAAAGCTAACTGGTTTATAAAATCTTGACATGGAAAGCTACTCATTCCCAGATTATGATATGCACTGGATTGTTTCTAACAAAACACGAAAAACCTGGAGAAAAGGTGGACTTTCAGGAAAGTAGCTAAAGTTGGTGGTGTGTCCATAAGGGAAGAACTGGAAAGAAAAAAAGAAATGTTGCCTAGTGGTATCTGACAGAGTTTCAGTTTGACTTTTCATGCTCTCGCCACTCAATCATTTGCAGATCCGAGAAGCCAGTAATATCTCTCTGTGACATTCCCTTAAAACCTTGTGATACCAGCTTTGAGCTTCAGAGAAGCATAAAACTTCATGAAATGTGTCCTGCATTTTGCACTTGCTTTATCTGCAGCACTTAATAATCCAAGAGCACCTCTCCAACAGAATTAAAATATTCAGGCAAACATCAAAGTTCTGACTCCTCTAGCTCTTACGCATGCATTGCGGTGCATACTTTCATTTGATCAAACCATCTGCAACAACAGTGAGAAGCAACTTGATTGAAAGTTCAGACTTTCGCTTTGAAATAGCCAAAGATTTGCCAGTAGTCCTTTGAATTCGCCATGGTGTTCTCAGACACTTAGGGAATCACTGGCAGATAAGCCCTTCAAACAGTGGCTGTTCAACCCTTGCCAGTCATATCTGACTGCAGCACACTTTCCTTTGCTGCCTTGTGTGATTAGAGAGGAGTTTCCATAAGTGGTTTTCTTACTGATGGAGGCCAGAAGTGATGCCTTCACCACTCTTCTTTCATACTTTCAAGATACCTTTTTCCCAGGGTCAAAATTCTTCAGCACATCAAAAAAAAAACCAAAAAACACAGTACTGGTAGACACTTCTTTTTACAGAATTTCAACCATTTTCAGCCCTTTGCTTTTTTTTTTTTTTTTTTTTGCTCAAAAGGAAAAGCAAAATACAAACCAATAGTTTGCCAAATAGAGATGCAGGCAATGAAAGGTGGCTTCAGCCACATTTCCAAGACCATACCTCTCTGCAAGCCCTCTCTGAGTTGTGCTACACAGCTGCACACACCTGCAAGGTGGTGTGCAGCTCCAGGAAGGTATATATGTTAATGTGAGTGCCCTCCTGTGGTACTGTACTGTCAGTTTAGGCTTAGGAAAGAAAAGCCACTTGTTACCCTGCAGTAACCCTCTCCTGCAGAAAGCATCAGGTTTCATGGCAGGTTAGCTTTCCTGTACTGTACTGTACTGGCAAAAATTAGAATAAGCTGTTGGAATCACCCTTGGTAAAGCCAATCTCAAAATCCTCCTAGGAGCATGGGAACAAAGCAATGAAGCTCTTCACAGTGTTGAAGCTGTATTGAACAATGTCATTAAGGGCTGGGTTCAGCTGCAGTTGTGAGTTATTATGGTTTGTTTATTGTTAGCATTGCCTGGCCAGGCCTTTGAGGCGGAGGAGCTTAGTGTGTGAATGGCAGCTCCTGAGAGAGAGTCACAGCCGCCATCCAGTTTCAATTTCAGCAAGGCTAACATGCCTTGCAAGGCATGCCTAGTAAGGCTGTGTTGTCCAACACTGGATGATAGGGAAACAGGGTCCAAACATGAAAAAAGTTTCTAAGCAGGGGAGCAGCAGAACTCCCCCTGTTGACTCCGATACACTGAATTTAGTTTGGACAATCTTGCAGCTGTTTTTCTAACTGAATGCAATGGCAGCAGAAGCAAGCTGGGGTGAAAGAGTGGAGAATCAGGCCATGTGCTGAGATACCACTTCCAGTTCCCCTGCGTGCTGGGGAATCACAACGTGACCTTGCCCAAAGAAAGGCTGCTGTAGCCCACCAACAAAACCCCACAAGATCTTGAGGGTGACTGGAGCAAGAAGGGAAGGAACTTAAATCCTGGCCTGGCTTTAAATCCTTGTAAGGCCTGGGTCTGACCTTTCACTTTCAATTTTATCATCTATTTTGGAAACTAGGATAATCGATTTCCGTTCTTTCAGAACAGCAAAATTTCTCAAGTCTGGATTAACCCTTCCCATCCCAATCTATCTCTCCATGGGTGATCAGAGCAGYTCCAGGATGTGGGTTGCACCGTGAGAAGCTGCAGAAGAACAATCACTTCCTTTCCCTTTCCTAAAATCTCTCAGTGATGATGTTTCTATTATCCCTTGTTCAACTGCTGACCTTTTCCTTGCTAACAACAATACTTTAATCCATTTCTCAGTCAAAAAACTCTGACAAACAGGTTGGACATCCCCAGTCAACCAAGTAGTAACTTAGTTTTCTCTTGCTTTGGTAATTAATTGGTTATATTTTGTGTTTAGTATAATGCAGTAAGGAACAGCATGTTTTAGCCTACACTTCAAGGCAACTTAAGCTTAATTCTGTAAAGTAATTAGCCTGATTCTCTGAGAATCATGCCTGAGACCTTGAGTACTCACTACTCTGACTGTGTGTGTGAAAAACACCCCGCCATTTTCATATCTTCCTTTGGATATTGTGTCAAACTTTCAGTACTCAGGCTTGAAAATGTTGCCCATACCTATTTACTCATCCTTGTAATTAGATAACAGTGATGGGAGGAGTTCATCTTTCTTTTACACAGCTCAAGTAAGGGCATGTCCACTACCTTTCTCTGGAAATAACTCAGTCTAATGGCCTTGCTTTTCAAATGTTTTTCTTGACAATCAGATGACTTAAAAAGCTTGCTCTCTTTTCAGTCCAAAAGGCATATTCATTCTCTCTTCTTAATCACTTTAAGAAGCATCTTGTCATTTGAAGGAAGTACTAGACCAATAAATTTGGATTAGGAACTCTACAGAACAGTTTTCACAAACAAGTGTCCTGACACTGCCTTGCCAAAGTATCTCAGGTAAGATTGTAGGAGTTGCTTTAAAACTATTGTCTCAGATCTCTCTCTACCCCTATTTAGCACTTCATCTTTTCATTAGGACTGCCAAAGGAAGAATCAGTTACTGGTCATTTAGGTACATATGTTGGAATATAGACATTTCACTCAGAACTTGACTGCAACCAGTTACTTATCAGTTCCATTGCTAGAAAGCTCCCAAATGGCAAGTGATGCATTTACAGTCTCAACCAGACTAGGATGTTTGAACAACTGACCTAGAAAACTATCTTATCATCAATCCACTGAGCCATCCCATCCCTATAAATACAGTTTCAGTTAACAAAATTGCATTTGACAAGTAGTTAATCCAGTTTATGCTTTAATCCCTTCTGGTATTTTAAAGAAAAAAAAGTCAAAGTGGCCAAATATTGAGGAATTGAAATTAGCAACTGAGTACAAAGTAATGTTCTCCTGCAAAGGGGGACAGTAAAGGAGAGCAGAGGGCAGGGGAAAGGAGGGCAGGGAAGGGGAGGGGAGGTAGAGGTAGAAGGAGAGGCAGAGGCAGAGGTAGACAGAGAGGGAGAGGGAGAGGACTTCTGTACTATTTCTGATTTAAGACCTTCACATGGTGAACACCCTTACCTCTGCCTTTACATCATTTTTTCTTATATATATTGAAAATATAATGTCAGACCATTCCACAGTTTAATGTCTTTAGCCAAAAACTTCCTTCATGCAGTAAAGAAACTGCTGATATCTCCCTGTAGAAATAGGTATGGACTGACCCTTTTTAGGGCACTATCCCTATAGATTTCTGTGAAAAGTGGGTATCTGAATGCCCTTTCAGATCTGAGTGTAAGGAAGACACCCTAACCATGCCTTACTGATGAGTACAGTGGTTTGAAGAACCATAGAGAAAAATGACTAGCTCGTACCCTGTGGGTCCCAGCTGCTGGATTGTGGGGGATTTGCAGGGGCGGGGAGGAGAGAAGAGCTGTGCAAGATCATAAAATGTGCAAGACAGAAAGAAGAAAATAAATCTCAAACGATATTCAGCACAATACAGACATTAGACAGGGCAATACCAGACCAGTTTACAGCATAAGCTAATACAAAGATTTGTGATATAGTTTGATGAACAGCTAAAAATACAAATAGTATTACACAGTCTAGAAAAAACTTTTCTGGGGCTCCCAGGAAGAGAAAGATGTCGTACCTGCCATTATTCAATCCCATCCAACTACTTTTCATTTCTGAATCAGAAGGATCTGTGATGTTTTCATAATCACTGCCACGATTCTACCTGCACATTTTTGAGAAATCCTGCCCTGCCTTTAATCACACAGGCAGCTCAAAATATGCTTGAGCAACACTGAATCTACAGGGCTGCAAAAGGAACCATTAAATGCTGGCCACCATCACTTCCCTTATATGCTAGAGGAGAGTGTTGTCATAAAATCATAGAAATGTTGTTGGAGGGGAAACCTCTGGAGGTTGGCTAGTTCAGCCTTCCTCTCGGAATGAGACTATGGCCAACATGACGGCAGCTCAGCCATGGCTTTGTCTAGCCGAGTCCTGAAACCTCCAGGAATTGTGATTCCACCACCTCTTTAGATACACTCTTCCAGTGCTGCACTATCAGCTGAGGAATGGGCTTTTCATAATGTCCAGTCTGAATCTCCCAAGTCACAAACTGTGATTTTTTCCCCTAGATAGTCTAACTAGCTGCTAGTGTTTCTTGCCTAACTAGTTGTCCCCAACTATTTGTCTGAGTTTGGTTCTTATATCTTTAGAACTCCCTTTCCAGTAGTTTCTTATCTATCAAACTAAACAAGCCATCTCCTTCATCCTCTCCTAGTAGGCCATGTGCTTTATGTCCCTAAGTATCTTGGTAGCCTGCCACTGGACCCTATCCAGTTTCTCAATATCTCTCTTTAACTGGAGAAACCAAATCTGGCACAGTATTTCAGGTGTGGCCTAACCAATGCCAAGTAGAGACAGTTCCCTCAATCTGCTGTCCAAGCTTCTCCTAATATAGTATGTGGTTTCCCTTATTTACACTAAGAGCACATAGTTAGGTTATATGCTATTTGGCATCTGTCATAACCCCCAGGTCCTTTTCAGCAGAGCTATTTCTCAGTCAGTCAGTTCCCAGCCTGTACAGATGCAGAGCATTACTCCACCCCAGGTGCAGAACTTTGCACTTCTGCAAGTCACACTTTCTGCAGCTTTTGTTGGCCCAGTCCTCAAGTTTCTCTCAGGCCTTACAGCTCTACAACACAGCGTGTCAACTACTCCCTTAGATTTACCATCATCCACTAATCTGCTAAGGGTACATTTTGTCAAGTCGTCCACATCACTGATAAAGATATTGAACAATGAGTCCCAGTATCAACTCTTTGGCTACTTGACTAAGAGGATGTGCTCCATGAATTTTCCAGAGACTAAAATAAGGCTGGCCAGTAGTTCCCCAGGTCCTGCTCTTGCCTTTGTAAAGATGGACAGTTATCAGGGCCTCCTCCAGTCCCCATGACTTTTCACTAATGACAGACAACAGTCTTGAAACCACATCAGCCAGTTCTGCACCCTCAGATGTATCCCACCAGTCTGAGTATTCCCCAACTGTTTGTTCCCCCACTGCTGGTTGCACCTCCCCCTCCAATCTATATTGGTATGTGCAGAGGCAGGCTCTGCCTTTGAAGGATGAGGCAACAACGGTGTTGAGTACTTCAACCTTTTCCAAGTCATATACCTCTAATTTCTCTCCCCATTCATCAATAGACTCACATTTTTTCTGAACTTCCTTTGGCTATTAGCATATTTATAGAATCCCTTCTTGCTACCCTTTATGTCACCAGCCAATTTTAGCTACACCTGGACTTTGGCTTTCATGATTTCATTGGAGTGCTCAGACAATGTTTTTCTAAACCTCTTTAGTCGTCTTTGTTTCCACTTCTTGGGTCCTTTCTATTAACATTTTAGTTCGTCAGGAAGCTCCTTGCTTAGCCAAGCAGACCTTCTGCTGAAATCCTTGGCCTCCCTATGCAAGGGATGTTCATGAGCTCCAAACTTTTTTGTTTAAATATCAGTCAACTCTCTAAGCAATTTTTGCCCTCACGGCACTTTCCCAGGGGATTCTGCCAAACAATTTCCTAAACAAGCTAAAGTCTGCTGTCCTGCAGTCCAGAGTCCAGCTCTGCTCCTTACCTCCTCCAGACCCTGAGCTCARTCCTTGCATGGTCCAGGCTTCCATCTATGGCCACATTAACCAGTTCATCCTGCTTGTGCCCAGCAAGCTAAGTAGAGCATTATCCCTAGTTGACCCTTCTAGCCTTTGCTAGAGCTTTAAAGACTGTTTGTACAATGTCATGTTGCAGATATATTGATCATTATGAGGTGGCTCCATCCTTGTAAGTTTGGAAATGACCTTTCAGCCCTGGATACTGCTCAGAGTGTAACAGACAGTAGCCCTTATCTTCAAGATCCCAAATTAAGGCAACAAATTTTAATGTGGAGGAGGAGAGATCACCCGAAGTACATTGGTCTATTCAAAGGGAAATTTTCAAAGGAATAAAAAGAAATTAGGCTGCCCCTTCTTCCATTAAAACTCAGCACATATTGTCCTTTTGAGCCACTAATGTAGGTGTTTAACTTGTAAGATTAACTTCCTACACAGTCAAAGGAGAGAGGTGGTTCCAGAAGGCAATTCAGAATACCCAAACGATAGGTCTCTACTCTGAAAAGTCTGGGACTTGGGGTGGGAGACAGGGTGGAAAAGCAAAGAGGAAGCAGAGGGGTGATTATCTCTTTGGATTATCTTTATACTTTTTGAAAGGCCTTACCCACTTACAAAGTTAAACCTTGCAAAACAGTTATTTTCTTCACAACTGCATCTTTTCTCCATAAAAGATAAAATAGAAGCACATATTTAATGTGGTAATGCCAAGATAATTTTTTTAAGGAGGGCTAAGTAAGAGAAAGAAAGGCAAAAACAGCATTTTTCCAACATATAAAAGAAAAAAAAATCTTGATGGCATTTTTTTTCAAAAGGATAACATGACAAGCATGTTTGATATGGAAGAAAAGCTTGTCTGTAGCCTTATGTTGGAGAAATTATTCAAGGACAGTTCACTCATATAAAACATGACCTCTGTATCCCTGCCAAGGTCAAGGAGACCCAGAGCGACCTGCCACAAAATTGTAATTTTGTCTGCTTGWTTGGGCCATTTTATCCTTTTTCTCCATTTCCTTTCAGTGCTTTGGAGACGTCTAACACTCCCCCACAACCAGTGTACTTGGCATTTTCCCCAAGACGCATGAAAATCCCTCAGAAGTGTAATATAGACCTTATTAAGTCAAAATTTCCCATTCATTCTTTGGAGGGAGGTCTGAAGTGATGAAGTTATATTGCCTATACATCAGGTGACAGATACCATCTTTCTTTTGCTTGTTCTCTCTCCAGTTCTTCTGTTAACTTCCACTAAGTGTTGGTATTTTAGCCCTTTATGTATGGCTCAAACTATCATAATTAGTTGCATCCCACCATGGCTTTATTTGCGATTGTATTATTAAGAAAATCTGCTCCCCATCTCACAACTCTCTTCTATTATGCTGTCTAAAATATTATTGTCAAGAACATTAGGAATCATAAACTCATTTTGGTTAGTGTTCTTATGACAGAACTTTTATTGCAGTTTTGTTTTTTTCCCTCTCTCTAATTCAAGGGAATTTGATGCTGATCCTTAAAAAGTTCATTCAGGCCACATAAAACTACCAGTGACATCAACTGGAGCCAGTTAAGTACGTCAGAGGAAGTAAGCTGATAAGAGAGAGAGAGTAGGACTGCTTTTTCATTTGTACATTAATCACACATTCTTCATCACTCACCTTTTTGAATTATTGGTTATATTCAAATGACTTTAATTATATGGCAGCCTTTATTATCTAGGAAATGAAATACAAATAAAACTTTGTAGGAAAGGACAAAGACAACACCAAAAGTAATAATCACAAAGTAAAGACAACCCTCTTAAAACCACTCCACCAAACCCCAAAGAATGAAATGTTGCAGGGTTTTTTATTTATATTGTAGGTTGTAGGAATTAGTAGGTGAAAATCAATGGAATGTGTTATGTAGAAAGTGAAAAGATAAGAGCAGATTTGTTCTCTCTGTCCATAAAAACTCTGAATGCAAAATTTAAGGTAGTAATCTAAAATACATTTGAATTTTCTTACAGTATTTTAACCCTGCTCAGAGTACAAAAATCTCTCCTGCTACAGTTCCATTTGCCCTGTTGTTTACCCCTCGAAGCACTGAGCACTTATCAGCTGAAAAAATGTCATATCAAAGAAATGTGTGTGTGTGTCCACATGTGCGGACGTTTACAAAGAACTTGGGCTTCCCCACTTAGCATTGACCAGTTCAGCCTCGTTGTGCATCATGTGCTGGGGTCACAGCAGCGTGTTGGAGTCACCCCCGCCCTTCCAGCCTGAAAGATCTTATTGCTTCAGTCTGTGTCCCTTCGTGTATGCATAGGTATGCACAAATATGGACACTCATTGCATGCACATATATGTAGGCATACATACACGTTTGTACAGTCAGTTTGCCAGAGCCCACTGGAATGACTCCACAGAAACAGTATATGGTTAAAAGAGAATTAAATGAAGTAACGGTCATTTGGAGTACAAAGAAAAGGAAGTGTTTCATCTAGAAGGGATGGCATGAAGCAAGTTTTTATGTCACAACTATAATATTAAGAAATCTTACCTCATTTCCTTAATTAGTCTTTTTTCATTGTGTCTATAGCCCAAAAAGTTTACCTACTTGAGCTCAAAAGGGTGGAGTGTTTTGACAGACATGTTAAGTTACTTTCAATTGAGATTTTTGGCCGTTGGCTTACATTTCTTTACTAAACCTAATGTTGTGAATGTTACATAATAAATTTGGTACAATTCATTTTTCATGGTTGCTATATTCAACTGAATCCAGACCAAAGTGCATTGAGAATGCCACAAATATGTAATTTAGTCTTCTGTCTATATGAGCATTTCTAATTACTGCAAACTTCCAGATTTTTATGGGGATTTAAAAATGTAGAGATGATCACATTCTGGACTCACACCAACCAATTGTGAATTATTGGAAATACAGTCTTCCTCCTCATACAAAATGCTACAAAAAATTGTGCAAAAGCTATGGTGAGGGCAAAAGAGGATGGCTTTGATATCAGTTGAAAAGGGTAGGTTTAAAATTAAATACCAATTAACATTTTGTTATAAGTGGTTCAATTTTTCTGTGGCTGAAATAATACTGTTAAATTACTTGAAAAATATACTTTGTTTTTTTAACTATTCCTACATTTCTACCATTCAACTTATCATTGTAACCCTTTGCAGTATCAACCATTTGTATATTTTTAAAGTATCACAAAACAAGAACTAGAATATATTTACAAAAGCTCCAGGTTCAGCTAGTGAACTTGTACATTCTTTTTTGACTGTCCAGAGAGAGACAATAATGCTTAAGGCTAATGACTTCTTTGAAAGTCATCAGAAGCAGCTCCATACAAGCTGATGGAGATAGACAGATCAGTTTAAAACCAGATCCAGAGCTAAAATAAGATAGATATGAGAGGACAGCACTGAGCTTTAGGGCTCACGTAGACAGGAAAGCCCAGATATGGAGCTTTAAAGGGTATAAGTTACTCCAATTGCAATGCACACTCTCAAACTCTTCATGCACTGAATAAAAACTGCCTTAGACTTAGACAACTGCTAGATATAACTTCAGTAGTCGTCACCACGTTTTATAAACTCATTATGCACTTTCTGTAGTCAAGCCCTCATTGAGCAAAAAGCACTTTGGAGCTGTCAATTATGGTAGGAAATGTCAGCTGAAGTTTCTCTAATTAATTTCTCATCAGGTCCTTCATGCTGGTATTATATTTATTTATTTATTTGATTTGGGGCTTTCCCTTCTCCAAAGATAAATCTGACAAGCTCAGAGGGCTTCATCAGTTAGAGAGAGGGGCATAAACAGGGCACTCCTCAAGAAGAGAAGCGTGGATGGGGCAGCTGGTCCTTCGTCTCACATTTCTTCCTGTCTTCATACAATAACACAATTGAGCTAAGCTAAGCCTTTCTCCCTGATACCTTTACCTAACATGAGGGAATAAACACACATGTGCACGCACGCGCCTGTCGAGGGGGAAACCATTCAGCAGAACAGTGTGGGAGTAATGACCTGACCTCACGTTTCCTGGCTCTCCCCATCTGGTAATACCATGACTTCTCCCAAACGTTGTCAGGCTCTGCTTTCCTGCCTTCTGTAAATTTGCTTGTCTGCCTCTAACTACAACTTCCCCTCCTGTTACATCATCTGCTCCTGGGGCTTTCCCTTATGTTCCCCCTCCTTCTCATTCCTCACCGATTTTATTAAATGCATAAGAAATCACTCTATTCACCCTCTTGTGTCCTCAGTCTCTCTCCCTGGTGACACATCCTGACCCAGTGTGGTTTCCTACCCCATCTCCACAGTCATGCTGTGTAATGCTTCTTTTCCTCATGTTGTTCTCCTGCTACCTGTTTTTCTGTCTGTGTCCCTGCTTGGATTTTCCCTTCTGCCTTTTGTTCAGCTGTCCCAGAAGCTTTCCCCTACACAGCAGTTGTGTGTAGTTGCACACCATACATAATACTAGGAGGACATACTCATGGGTGGATGTTTGTGAATGCTGCAGATATGGAGTTGCACCAATGATTTAGTAAATGAAATTGCTGGTTGCATAGAAATGAACCTGACTGATGTGCTCCGCAGTTAGCACTGGAACCAATGCTGCTGGCCTACCACTGGCCCTTTCATTCAATCGTTGCTCCAAGTTCAAGCGACATTTGGGCATGGATTTTTTTCTGAAGTAATCAGCACTCTGTACTAGTGGTGGCTGTTAGGAGAAAATACTTCTGTCACTGAATATCTTCCCAGCTGCTCCTTGCTGTTGTTCCTAGTTTCATAAATTCACTTCTAAATGTCGTATCCTTCATTTTGGCGAGATTAAAGTTTTCAAAACAAATCTGAGCATATCTGGACTATTTACTTGCTATATATAGACCAAAATAAAATTCTTAGCTACAGCGTAAACTAGTAAGAACATGTGGAACCTTTCACAGACTTTAGGCAGAAATACAACTAGCTGTGGAAAAGAAGTGTAATTAATGCACAAAAAAGCTACTGTAATGAGAAGTACCAATTTCTATCAGGTTCTGCTGCTGGATCTGATTGCATCTTGTGGTAAATTGTATTCTGATGTAGGGAACTGGAGTCTGGAAACCTCTCAATATATATCAAAGACACAGAGGATAAAAAATGGCAGAGGCACTGGATTAGATTCACAGCTGGGGGTGAAACTTTAGGGGGGCAGGAGGCAATACCACAGTTTTTTTAATGCTTCTGTTTAAATTAGCAAGTCAAGTCTACCAAAATCCTAAGTGTAGAAATACCTAGACTGATGGAAATAGAATCTTCTGTTTTCTATACTGAGATCTGACTTGTTTTGTCTCTATAAGAAATAATTACTGAAAAATATCTTTCCTATTGCAGTCAAAAAGGATAGTATATATATTGGTCGTATCATTGTGATTTAAGATATGCTCTGTTGGCCTTGGGACAAAGCAATGACTGGAGAGTGGGGTCAAATGGGAGGGGATGGGATGGGGTAGAGTAGAGTAAATAGAGCGGAGTAGAATAGAATAGAATAGAATAGAATAGAATAGAATAGAATAGAATAGAATAGATCTCAACTCCTAGAAGTTCTAGGAGTCATGCTGGCTCTAATTAAACTCTTGGCACAAACAATACAAGTATGGAAGACAGCATGAACAACCTGAAGAGCTTTGGAGTGCACTTTGAAGTACAAATTTTGAATTCCAGTACCACTGCCACATATATGTGAACTTCAGAAATGTTGCTAAAGTTTTGCACACGGTAAAAGAGTGTATGCATCTAGGAGAAACTATAAGTGCTGAACAATGGAGCAGCTCTTGAGGAAAAGTTACAATCAGCTCAAAAGCAAACTAAGCAAAACCAACTAYGGTTCCATGCATTCTCAGCTGTGATACGTTAATGCACAGCAGATAGGTATGAAATGCCTGAGAAGAAACACAATATAAAAAGGATTTGATGAATTAGAAAAGATCAAGGACAAAATTCATTTTATTAATTTCGCCAGCATCTCTAAGCACTCTCAGCAGATCCTCAGCTAATCTGCAGCAACTGAGGTTTGGGCCCCAAATTTTAGATACGGGGCACCTCTAAGCAATATTTAATCTAAGCTTGCTTCCTATTTTATTTTCAATAACCAACCACAGCCCACTGGCTATGGGCCACTGATAGGTGAAAAGTCAACAGACATTGCAATATGTTTGTCCTGTTTTAGCCTAGTGTTTGCAGGCTGCACCTTGCAGGAACATTATTACAGGAGTTATTAAAATCTATTTTTGCTGAAAACAATGCAAATGGAAGGAAGTGAGCCTGTCAGGAGACTTATTTCCTATTCAAGCCGACAGGTAGTTGGAGAATGGCCATCTGGAGTTTAAAAATTGCCAGTCAAGACTCTCAGATTTGTCCCTTCGTGGATTAACACACTCATTCTGGGTAGCGCAGCAATGTTGTCATGGCATGACAAACAAGAAGCGACTTTTGGGGGGAAGGAATTGAAGGAAGTTAGTTAGCCATGAGAAAACTTGTTTGCTCTTGCAGTGCTCATAGCCAAAAGGCAAACACTTGGACACCATCCATTCATCTGGAAACGCTTCTGTGTTGCGGGAGCACCGCAGCGCAGAGCGCAAGACACCGAGGGGCGAGGGCTCCTGGCTCCCCAGCCAGTGGGTCGCCAGCCATCTCTCCCCGTGGCCAGGCTGCTCCCAGCCCCATGGCCCCCTGCAGTCCCACCTGCAGAGAGACCTCCACCATCCCCTGGCATCTCCCCCGCAGTCAACCACCCTTTTTACACCCCATTAATAGCATTACCCTATAGATTAGGCTTAAAGTAACGTAGGACTTTGGAGCCGAAGCTCGTTTTCCTTGGAGTTCAGTAAATATGAAACCCCCCATGTGACTAGTTTGCTTGAATCTTTAAAGTTCACATGCTATCTCCACCAAAATTCATTTTCATCTTTGGCATCCTCAGCCTCTTGGCTAAGCAAAACATCACACACCTAGGGTCTATCACCACAGCAGGGTCCGCCAAATGCATATGCTGCAAAATACTGCCTAACCTAAAATAGCTTTTACATAATAATTAGGTGCCCTACTTTATAGTGTTATCTCTCTCCCTTATATGTATTATATGCCTCAGTGGTATATAGAATACATATCATGAAAACAGAATTTGGTCAGTAGAAGCAGAAAAGAGGCAAAAATAAAGAAGTTACAAAAGTTTGAAAGTGTTTCCACTAGACAGGGTTAAAAATTTTTGAGGCTGATGGATTTTTTTTTTTTACCTTTTAAAATTGTAACTTTGGTGGAGATTACTGGACTCTTTTGCTCACCAGAAACTGCTGCAAGCACCCTGTGTACATGGAAGAAAAAAAAAGAGAAAGGAAAAACCTATCCTCCAAAATGTTGACCAGGTCGATTAGAAAGAGCTTGCTCTCTCTCCGCTAAACTTTCAGGCCCCATTTCAGCATTCTGCTGAATCGGGGCCCTAGTGTGCTGAACAAGGGTAGCTGGCATTATTGAATATTGATGTGGTAAGGTAATCCCTCAGCGTTCCATGACACTTATGTTTTCGGTTTTACTTAAGTTGTAATTTTCAGAGTTGGACAAGCTTGGAGGAAAAAAAACCACCTGGCAAACAAACTGACTTTAAAAATTAAAGGAATTTTCCAAGTTTGTTGGATTTGCAAGCCTAGACATACTGCAGCTTAATTACTAGTCAATGAGGGAGAAACAATTACACACCAGAAAGTAACATTTGAGAGCTCATGAAATGTGGCCCAAATGTGTTTCTAATTTTTTTATACATGAAGGACTCAGCTGCCATGGTGATAGGCAAATAAAATAAAAAATTATAACAAATATTCCATGAATTGGAATTGTGAAATCCGTGAACAACATGTTATTTTCTCTTTCCATCCTCTTTACTCTAGTTTGGAAGAGAAAAATGGTCAAATGTGCTGCTTTGGGGCTAAGCATGTCTGCTTCTCTTTTATTTGCTTTGTAACTGCTCAGATATACACTGCCAGTTGGAAGGTACAGTGTGATGCAAGGTAAGCATTTCATCTCAAAACTTCTTCTGGAGAATAGTAGAAGCCAGGATTTCTCACAGCATGTCAGAATGGGGCATACAGAAATACAGTTCCTTACCCAGAGCTACTAGACTTACAGCTACCTATGTGCTACTTAAAGACCTTTAATCACGTGAAAATGCATGTCATCAGGTGGAGCTTAGGTTAGCCATGTGACCATAAAATCCATTTTCATTCTGTATGTATAGCGCCGAGATCCCGTGTTGCACACTCCTTTTCATTTCAATCGCCCCATTGGATTTCACATGTGGAGTTTGTATCTGGGTTATTTCAAATCTTGCTTATTGTTTTTCTTTTTTTAGAAAACTTGTTCCTCAACCCAGCTGAATGCTCATATTCATTGTCTGAATGGCATGTTTTATACTCAGCCTTGAAGTGTTGGCAAACAATATACTCAAGATCTACTAAAAAAATTATATTCTTGTGGAGATAGTAAATTCTCTTGAGCTTTTTCTGTAAAGACAGATATGCGCCATAATCACTTACCTCAATTACACCTGCTATGCCATTTGCACTTTGATTTTGAAAGGTGAATTTATTCTTTTTAATCATTATTAAGAACATGTGTATTTCCTGCCAAGACAGTCTTATAAAAACATTGGAGGCATATGAGAAAAATTCCTTTGAGGCCTCAGGCACATTGAACTGTCCTGAGAATGTGAAGTGAGGAGAGATTGATGCATGGACTACCTGTCCAGAAATTCAGTAGTATTGGATTGGATTTTCCATGGTTTCTCTCTCTCTTTATTTTACTGAAATTACATATTACTCACTTCTCGTGCACACATGTACACGTACACACACGTACACACACATACAGCGCTCCTACATAGCAAAGAGGATAATGTTAGACATGATCTGGCTGTGGTTTAGCTACAGAGGGAAAAAATGAATTTCCACGCCTTCATATATATTTTAGCAAGTGTAATTTCTGCTTTAGCTATACAGCTGCTATTTGCAGCTTAAATATTACATATGGCCAATGTCCCCTCCAAAGC
The DNA here is from genome assembly GCF_003343035.1 of Apteryx rowi. Lineage (NCBI taxonomy): Eukaryota > Metazoa > Chordata > Aves > Apterygiformes > Apterygidae > Apteryx > Apteryx rowi. The sequence continues at coordinate 1,214,760 of NW_020448486.1, read as the reverse complement.
AAACTAGGTAAAAGGAATGAATAGTTATGGCTGGAATTATAATTGTAACGGAAGCAAGGAGCCAAGCCATCTCCAAGGAGATTCTTTGATTTAAAATAAATAAATAAATCAATATCATTCAGTCTATTTATCTTTCTTTGTTATCTCATGGACAACATGGGTTGAAGGCTACTGATGTTTTGTTCCCATGATGTGAATGAAGATGTTACACACTGAGCTACACAAAGGCATATCAAAGTGAAGTCAGCTACTATTCCAAAAGTTCGTCTTTTATTTTCTGAAATTCAGACATGTGAAGTAGTCACTTCTGGCTATTGGTAGAAAATCAAGAACATGAGCATCTCTTCTCCCTCCAGCAATAGGAATTACTAAGGCCAGAAGACAGATAGTTATGATCCATTAGTCTGACCTCCTGCATAACACCGCTCTTTGAATTTCACMCAGTAATTCCTGCAGACCCATAACTCTGAGGTGGATCATAGTTTAAGAATGATGTCCAGTTTTGATTTAAAGATTTCAAGGAATGGAGAGTCCATCATATTCCCATGGTAATTTGTTCCAATGGATAATTACCCTCCCCATTAAAAATGTGTTCCTGCTTTCCTCTCTGCATTAATCTAGCTCAAGCTTCCAGCCACTAGATCTCTATTTTTTTTTCCTTTATCTTCCAGAACTGAAAAATATTTGTCTATTTAGGTAGTTAAAAGAGTGGTTAAGCCTTTACTTAAAGAGGCCAAAAAATTGTACCTCTTTCTTACCTTAGTCTCAAAGGTTTCCCCTTTTCTGTATAAATCAGGAGTAAATACTCTAACTGAGTGGAATTATGGTGAAGCAGAAAAGATCAGACTTTTCTCTCAGCTGATTTTACTTGTACAGACAGAAAAAAAGGCATCTAACCCACAGAGACATGTATTAAAGTCAACAGCTTCATTATGCGCTACTTTGCACTTTTTTCCATATCGCCAACCATTTTGCAAAATAGATTTGGTGTGGATTGGACAATGAGTCTTGAATCCAGATTTTCTGCATTTAAATCACACTCCTAATATCACTTTAATGTGATATTTAGGCCAACAGCAATTGCTCTTGACTTCCATACTTTGTAATGAGAGATAACTACTCTTTTCTACTTCACTCAGCTCAGTGGCTTCCCCAAGTGACATTTTTGTGAAGTCAGTTTGAATCCTAGCAGACAGTTCCAGTGCTGCCTTACACCCTGTACCACCCAGTTCAGTGGGATTGCACAGGATGTAAGTCAGTCCAAAACTTGGCCTACCAGCATTGAATGATACAGGGAGAGGAAGTAGAAGKGACAACACTTTAACAAATTAGATTTTTACCTGACTAACCATTTATGCTAAAATTAATGAATGGCATTTCATCTTTCACCTTAAATTCTCTTTGCAACCATCATGGTAATAACACGTTTTGTAATCTACAGCCTTTTTTGGCACAGTTGACACTTTGCTTAGCTTACTGATTTATTGTCTTGATGATCTTTTCTTTTGCCTTAGCAGTTCAAGATGTCTCTTGTGGCATTGCTCTTGTCAACCCGATACCTAAATAGAATTCATTCCTCTGTAGCCACTACTAAAACGTAACAGAATCAACAATAATTTAATGGTTAGTAATACATACATAAGCCATGCAGACCAGATCAGGTGACATTCACATGAAATGTTAGCCCCAAAACTAGGTCCCTAAATCCCTGTGTAATTACAGCTATCAATATGCTACTTAGTGCATATGTATCCACTATCTCCTACATAACAAGTTTCAGTGCTCAATTTGATCCTTAGCATGTGGATATGCAGCTCATGTTTGATAAAGAGAAAAGACCAACCTCAGATATTGAGTGGAAGAATCACAGAATCACAGAATCGCTGAGGTTGGAAGGGACCTCTGGAGATCATCTAGTCCAACTCCCCTGCTCAAGCAGGGGCACCTAGAGCACATTGCACAGGATTGCATCCAGGCGGGTTTTGAATATCTCCAGAGAAGGAGACTCCACCACCTCTCTGGGCAACCTGTTCCAGTGCTCTGTCACCCTCACAGTGAAGAAGTTTTTCCTCATGTTCAGATGGAAGTGTCTGTGTTTCAGTTTGTGCCCGTTGCCWCGTGTCCTGTCGCTCGGCACCACTGAAAAGAGTCTGGTCCCATCCTCTCGACACCCTCCCTTCAGATACTTGTACACATTGATAAGATCTCCTCTCAGCCTTCTCTTCTCCAGGCTAAACAGGCCCAGCTCTCTCAGTCTTTCCTCATAAGAGAGATGCTCCAGTCCCCTAATCATCTTTGTGGCCCTTCGCTGGACTTGCTCCAGTAGTGCCACATCCCTCTTGTACTGGGGAGCCCAGAACTGGACGCAGTACTCCAGATGTGGCCTCACCAGGGCTGAGTAGAGGGGGAGAATCACCTCCCTCGACCTGCTGGCAACACTCTTCCTGATGCACCCCAGGATACCATTGGCCTTCTTGGCCACAAGGACACATTGCTGCCTCATGCTTAACTTGGTGTCCACCAGCACTCCCAGGTCCTTCTCCGCAGAGCTGCTTTCCAGCAGGTCAACCCCCAACCTGTACTGGTGCATGGGGTTATTCCTCCCCAGGTGCAGGACCCTGCACTTGCCTTTGTTGAACTTCAGGAGGTTCCTCTCCGCCCACCTCTCCAGCCTGTCCAGGTCTCTCTGAATGGCAGCACAGCCCTCTGGTGTATCAGCCACTCCTCCCAGTTTTGGATCATCAGCAAACTTGCTGAGGGTGCACTCTGTGCCTTCATCCAGGTCATTGATGAAGAAGTTGAACAAGACTGGACCCAGTACTGACCCCTGGGGGACACCGCTAGCTACAGGCCTCCAACTAGACTCTGTGCCACTGATCACAACCCTCTGAGCTCTGCCATTCAGCCAGTTCTCAATCCACCTCACTGTCCACTCATCTAGCCCACACTTCCTGAGCTTGTCTATGAGGATGCTATGGGAGACAGTGTCGAAAGCCTTGCTGAAGTCAAGGTAGACAACATCCACTGCTCTCCCCTCATCTACCCAGCCAGTCATTCCATCAGAGAAGGCTATCAGATTGGTTAAGCATGATTTCCCCTTGGTGAAGCCATGCTGACTACTCCTGATCACCTTCTTGTCCTCCACATGCTYGGAGATGGCCTCCAGGATGAGCTGCTCCATCACCTYTCCAGGGATGCAGGTGAGGCTGACTGGCCTGTAGTTCCCTGGGTCCTCCTTCTTGCCCTTTTTGAAGACTGGGGTGACATTGGCTTTCTTCCAGTCCTCAGGCACCTCTCCTGTCCTCCATGACCTTTCAAAGATGATGGAGAGTGGCTTAGCAATGACATCCGCCAGCTCCCTCAGCACTCATGGGTGCATCCCATCGGGGCCCATGGATTTGTGGGTGTCAAGTTTGCTTAAATGATCTCTAACCCACTCCTCCTCCACCAAGGGAAAGTCTTCCTTCCTCCAGACTTTCTCCCTTGCCTCCAGGCTCTGGGATTCCTGAGGGCTGGCCTGAGCAGTAAAGACTGAAGCAAAGAAGGCATTCAGTAACTCTGCCTTCTCTGCATCCTTCGTCACCAGGGCACCCACCCCGTTCAGCAAAGGGCCCACATTTTCCCTAGTCTTCCTCTTGCTACTGAACCCTAAGGTGTCTGGCCTAGCAGAACACAGTGGACTTTTTCCCAATTTTTTTTTTTAATTTAAAGAGTATATATACACTGCCCAAATGTAACATATTATTTTTCTCAATGGTTATTTGGATAGCCTAAATTTCTTGCAGCTGAATTCCTTTTTATTCCTAGTTAAGTTTCCCTTTGTTATCCATGCCAGATTTGCCAGTTAATACACAAAAACATCATAGCCTTTTACTCTGTGGATCAAGAACAGATCCTGGTGCTTCCTTTTGTCATGAAGTTCAACTACTAACAAAATGCAACCAGTAAACCATGAATAGACTCAAGAAATGTTCAGTTTTAAAATCATTAATTGGTTTTCATTCCCTTTGTGGCATTTCCTTATGAAGGCAACTTCCTAAAAAGTTGCATGATCTTTTCTTTGTGAAACTGAACGTCTGGAGATGCATGGACTGGATCTGGATATGAAAGGATTCCTTCATTTGGATGCCTTGTTTCTATATACCATACCCGAACACACTGGTGTTACTTGCCGTAGTACAAACTGATAGCCTAATATTTATATTTTTAGTATTCTTTCTGAATACTAAACATCTTTTCTGAAAAGACAGGAATACAAACTATCTATTTTTTAGAGAAAAAGGCTAACGGGCTGCCTAGTATCACTCCCCACTGGACAATCAGGCTTACGCCAATTTTGTGAGGGGGCAGGAGGGAAAACTGTGCTCCTGCCTTGAGCCCTTACATGCCAAGTTGCAGCCTGGAATTTTTACAGCTCCGTTCTGAACCTCTGACAAGAAGGGTTTACAACAGAAATGTTGCCAGACCCTTAACTATAGCGACGCCACTATAATATTTATAAGTACATTATACTCTTTCCAAACATATGCGCTTATTACTTATGTCTCCGCTCCTGCCTCTCTTCTGGGGGACTTTTCTGTATAAACAAAACAGATTCTCTTGCTTATACTTAGAAAATCTAATTGCTCTGCGTCTCTAGCTGTTATGCAAAAGCCCAAATAGCCAGAAGATTCTTTCAGTGCATTTACACAGCAGCGAGTCTCTACAAAAAACATAAACTTCCTTTTCCACTTTGCTCTTCTTAGCTTTCATAAATCTGCCTATTTCACTAGTGTTTGGATAAGATTCTTCTTTAAAAAAAATAAAAATAAAAAATGCAAGTCTGAGGTGGATAGGCCATCGGTTACTCAGCCCAGCCTTACAAGAGCTGACAATTCTGTCCCTTTAAGTAAACAGAGGAACAGAAAAGATACATAAACAAAAAGACCACTTGCAGAGCGAACAGCTTGTCTGCTCCAGCAAAAGCAGGTTCCCAGGGAAAGTGATTGCCTAATAGTAATAGGGAGTGACAGGGATTTCCCAGCTTTTCCAGGGGCCTCTCAAAGCTGTTTGGTCTTGGGCATAAATATGCCCATCTCTGCTGATGAGTTAGATGCTTGTGGCCTGCAGGTAAGAAAGTGCTCAAAAGTAGCTAACCCAAAGCAATATACTTTCCTCAGTGCACGAGTTTAGCTGGACTCAAAGTCATCAGAGCTGCACCTAGCAGTCTTTTAATGAATGTAGATTGCGATGTTCCTAGCTAGGTTTGGATAGGGTTTTCATCAAGGGTTCAGGTTTGGAGACCAAAGTCAGTCTGAGAGTGGCATCAAGGGAGCTTAAGCCAAAACAAAGCAGCATTTGAATCTGAAATAGTAGAATTACATTGGCATCATCTGACTCTTGATTTTCTTGTGAGATTTTAGCCACATGACAACCAGTGCTTAAGATAGGTTTCTTCCAAATCTAAAACGTTAGGAAATCAGGAATGTAAAGATATGAATCTGTAGCCTGATTCTAGTCAGGAGGACAAGGTAAATTTTTCACTTCAGCTGCCTTTTTACCCTGGCTAAGAAATATTTCAGTTTGCTTGCTTTGCCGTTTCAGGTTTTATCTACTTTAATACTTGGATAATTCAGGAATAAAACTATTTTTAATTATGGCAAAAAGTGTTCGGGGGAAAAAAAGATTCCTTTAAGTAAGTGAGTAATACCTAGAGCACAATTGATACAGGAACTTACTCCTGCACGGGACCTTGTAGAAAACAGCTTCCCTGGTCTGTCTGATGCTGATGTGGTCTCTCATATTAGGAGAAAGATCAGGAAAAGAGTGTATTGGTCAGCATTTTTCTTCTACGATTCTTCTGGAATCATAAACAGGTCATAAAAAAGGTGAAACAACTTTTTCAAAGAAACTAGTATCACATAACAAAAGCTCTCTGAGAATGTTCTTTCTTGCTGCACTTTATTCTTTCTGAGCTTTCATAGTCTCTAATATGGTATTTAGTTTTTGATAAGTGAGCTCTTCCGTCTACACATATAGAACATATGTGATATGGCTGCAGAAAGAGTGGGGAAATAGCAGAATCAAGTTAGCCTTAAACTGTTTAATGAGTTTTTTGAATGACTGACTTGATTTTAACAGTGATAAAATGCTGGGATATTGGATGAATGTGTATGTTTCTAATTTTGATAATTCTGGAGACATGAAGACCAAGTTACCTGAGAGAAAAACATTCAAGTATAACCAAGTATAACTCATATGTGGGAGGCAGTGTATTAAGATTGTTCTGGAAATATTAAGATGTGATTCCACTCTCAAAATATTTGCATTAAATTCTGGAGATTGGCTTAAATGGAACGACTCAGAATTCAGTCACTGGAGCTGAAACCTGGCATTGACCATAAATCTGAATTTCATTATCTGAAAATATTTTTGATCAATCTTGATTCTTCTGAATTTTGAAGACTCAAATAGGAATTAAGCACTGTACTGAAATGATAAAGCACAAACCTTAAGTCTAATAAATTTTGTTATTTTTCTTTTATTTTTGGCATGGATTGTATCAAAGCACTTCAGCCTTGGATGAACTGTATCMTGACAATTGAAATTGGGAAGACAGGAAATTCAGAGATTATTAAGAAAAAGGAGACTGAGGGGAAAAAAGCGTACAAATAGGTTTGATGACAAGGAACAAATCTCATTAAGAAGAAACCCACATGAGGAAAACCAGTTTTTACTTTGCTGTTTTAATAGACAAAGTCAGCAATATAAAGCAGCCAGGTCATCCATCTATTCCTGCAGGAAAACCACTGGAGCCTTCAATATCATAGTGTCAGCTGCTTTTCTATAGCCTGACCTCATGAGCTAAGAAGTATGAACTCTGCTAAAAAAGATTCCTTTGAGTTCAGTAAGGCTGCCTCCTGTTTTTAAGTTTTCTCTGTGTGTGTGGATATTGTGACACCTGCAGTCTGATAGAGCTGTTATTGCTCTAACTATGCAAACTAATTTAGGCACCCTGTTTTTTTAAGTCCATGCTTAAGTGGCTGATTTTAGCCTTTGAAAACAGGAAACAAGTGCTATAATTTTAAAGAAATAATCTGGCAATCAATCCATGAAGGATGAGAAATAAAGCTCTTTTTTTTTTTTTTTTTGAGTCAGAAGCTTAAAATTGGAAGCACTCAAACAAAACTTTCCTTAACTAACCTCTGACTCTACTTAGTGCAGTAAGGAAGTGGAGGAGGAGTGTGATTTAAATGGACTGAACCAGAAAATAATAAAAGAAAAACAATGCTATTCTCTGGAGAAAAGTGACATGATGAAAAATCAGCTTATTCTCAGAATAAATTTTGAAAGAAGCAAAACACAAGAAGATAATTTTCAAAGGAACAGCTCTCATAAAAATTGAAGCATGTATCATGGGGATAACTTAGAAAAGGAAGCAATAATTTAAACACCATTCCCTTTTCCAGAACCTTTGCTGCAAATTTGTAATGCAATAATCAAGTGCAGAGGTGCTTGGAAAAGAAGCAGTTGGATTCACCTGAAAGTGATTTAAGCAGGTTTTGTTTTTCCTCCTTTTGTTAATTTATTTTGATTAACATCTAATATATATTTCAGTTATAAGCAAGTCTAAGCTGTTAAGTTAAACTTAGTAAACTGCAATGGTCAGCCAGGGGGAACATTAAATTGAAGCAAGGCTCAGTTTGCATTTCCAAAGCCTGAGATGTAATGGAAAGTTCTGCTTTTAAAGTCCATGAGTCAAATCCTGACCTCAGTTACACCTATAACTGAAAAATGAGGGGGAATTGCATGTCTAATGAATAATTTTGGTGCTAACTGTTAGAAGATGAAGCAAAATTCAGACAAATCTCACTCCTGAGAAACTGAACTCAAATTTTTGAGAGCTAGGATGACAGACATATTTAGCTAGCTATGTAAGTCCACGACATGGCTTGTCAACAATAGCATTAGGCAGAGTTCCCAGGCAAAGTAGGGATACTGTTATCCCCTCTTTTGTGCTTTAGCCTAGAAGAACCCAATTTGACTCCCATAAACGAAAGTTATGAATCTGGGTTTGCTTTTGATGCTTATTTGCTGAACATGATGGATGGAACCTTGCTCCAAATTCTCGCCTGTTTTCTGGAGTTGCCCATCCCATCCAGCGCACATTTACACACAGGGTCTCCTCAGTATCATTCAACAGGTGTGTCATCCCCTGCCACTGATATGAGAACAGACCACACGAAAATGGAGTAAGTCCTAAGAAATGGATTATTTCCCCTTGCTATCCCTGATGTTTACAAGCATTCTTTGCTGTCAAAACAGTATTCATACAATCCAGTGACTGTGCTGGGGTATTTCAGTCTAAGCGTGTGGCTAGATATATAGAGAAACACTCAGCAAACAACTTTCTTAAACAAATAAACAGGCCAGCTCTTGAACTTTATGCTCATAGTAATCTCTGTCATCATTAATCACACTCAGTGTTTGACTTAGCAGCCTAAATAAAGGGGAGAAACGGGTAGAACAAAAACATAGCCCTCTACTCAAACCAGCTGAAAACTGTTTGCTTAAACTTGGGATACACCAGGGGCTTGATCCAAGGCTGGGAAGCATTGATCTCTTGAAGAGACAGAGCTGACATCTTAGGGAGGAGCATTAGCAGAAGGACATGGGGGACATTTGTAGGTATTCACTGCAAGACTCAGTTCCTTACAAAAAGGCTCCACAGCCTAGCACAATGTCCATGGCTGTTTCTTAGCCATCTAGAGTCCATTCCTACATGTCTTTAACAAATGATAATAATACTCACAATCCAGTCTCTAAGAAAGGCAACTTCTGCATTAAGAAGATGCAGAATGGCTTAGAGAAAGACATCACTTTAGAAGGCCTTCAAGGGAGCTTTGAACAAGAGCTCACAAACTACTCTTTCAAGTACTGCACTTATTTCTCCTAAAATGAGTCTCTCATCTGTAGTAACAAACCCCATTAGAAAAGCTGAGGTAGTCTTTGTTGTCAATATATATTATTCTCCTATGACACTAGAATGTTCTTGATTTATATAAAAGTTATCAATGTTCTCTTCTTCAGGAAAGGTGAGGGGGAGAAGATGGCTGGAGAGGTTAAGTGGAGAAAGAGGTGGGGACAAGGAAAACTGATTATTTCTGCTAGTAAAGCTTGTTTTTACTCATTGTCAAATACTGCTGCTTCGCTGATGAAAGCCAGATGGGCCCCCATATCTTGGATGAAGCAATAAGGTCCGCATGCTGAAGGCTAACATGAAGCAAAGTTGTTAATTACTGGCTTGTAGGTTAAAAAAAGAAAAAAAGAAAAAAAAAGCTCCACCTGCACACTATAACTTCTTAATCTTCATTTTCCCTGGAACAGGAAAATTTTAATTTAAACAACACATCACACATCCCATTCATTATTCTTTTATGAGGGAAATTTTGAATTTTAAGGCAGATGATGACCTTGAATGACAGAAAGATCTATGCAACCAGGTTTGCACGTTGAATTGGTTTAAGAATCAAACAGATTCTAGAGATTAGCTGACACATAGTGTGGGACTAGACTTGTCTGTTTAGCCTCATCCTGGACAAAAATAGATTCTGAAAATCTTTAGTATTCTGTAAACAAAATTACCAGAGTCCCACAGTGCTCCATAGATGGACCTGATCCCCAGCAGGTGTTAGTCAGCTGTGGAGCCCTGTCATTTTACCCCAGATAAGCATATGGCCCTTGGTGTCCATTAACTTACTGCTGCTGAGGGGGCTCACTCTGTTGCTGATGTGCCACAGTCAACCTGTTTGTTTTCTTTCACAGTGCTCAGACAACATGTGCTTATTGAGGAAGTTACAGAAGCCGGGGTGGCATTAGCCCTTCCCCTCCTCATCCTTACTGTTACTTCCCATGGCTTCTCACCTGCCCTTCCCAACACTGCTAACGTAGCATGATTAAACCATGAGTCAAATGGTGGGCTGTTAGCTCTGGTTCACACTGCCTTATATCACACTTGCTCTTTTCACACTGTCTCATTTCCTTTATTTGACTACCTTCTCTCACCTTCCTTGATTTTTGTCTTAGGACATATTTCCACCATGAATCCTTCACAATTTCTTTATTCTTCTCAAAAGCCCCCATGTCTTGTCCTTCTGCACTGTCTCATCTACCTACCTGTGTGTAAGCCAAGGATAATGTTACACAAGACCCATAAAGCAGTGTTTACACCTGCAGTGCTTACTGTGGATGTAATTTTTTTTAATTAAACCACCATGATGTAAGAAGGTTTCTCTGTTCCCCCTTTCACTCTTCCCTGTGAGACATCACAGGGCCAGGTGCAGCAGGGATGTAGATGAAGGCATGGGGCCAAACGGCTGCCAACATGACCCTGCCAATGGGGCAGTGCTGGGAGGAAAGTGGGAACACCTCTAACCAGTTAGTAGTCGGCAGCACCACGGCTTCTTGCTTCTGCTTCTGTGTCAGACTTTCACTCAGGAGCTCTGTGTCATGAACGAGACAGCAAAGAAAACATGCCCATAGGATGTGCCTGTCCAAAATCAGCCGAGCACTGTTCTCCTTGTCAACTTGTACCCAGCTTCCTGTTTTGATGCATGATTCCCTGATTGCACTTTAATCCAAGTTTGGCTCTAAAAGATTACAAAATATATTTTTGGCAACAGCTTTCTGAGATTCCTAGCAAACAAAACTACTTTTTGGGAAGATGCCGAATTCTAATAAAGCTCTGCAGAGAAATGTTTTCTAACTATAGCTACTATGACCACTGCTGTATTTAACCACTGATGCTAGAGGTAAGCTGATGTGAGATAAAACTGATACACACTTTATGGAAATGGTTTATTAGTACTGCTGTTACCAAAAAGACTACCACTCTATGGGACTGACTGACCTCTGCCAAGATTAGACATGAGGCCCAAGCTGGCACAACAGACCTCTTCAGTTTGATTCAGAGAATTGTGCCCTTCTACAGTAGTAGGAGACTTGGAAATAACAAGTGCCATAAAATAATTTCCAGATACCACTGATTTTGAAGGAATTCTAAAAGGTAGTGTTGTAAGCCTAAGGAATCATGAAAAACAGATTTCTTCAAAGTCTCCAAGACTCTAACTCTGCAGAGTCAGTCTCTGAAATTAGAGCAAGATATAGAGCAAGATTTTAAGGAAATATAAAATTCAATAACTAATTCCTGTGATAAAATTCTAATAACTGGGGGAACAGGAAAATCTATGGTATTAGAACACTATCCCATAGCCTCTGGTCACACCAGAGATGTCATCAGGATGGTATTATTTTCAGCTTGAAGGTGGGTTTTTTTTCCCTTTTCTTAATGTATTTCTGTTCTTTAAATAGTGGTCACACTAAGCAGAATTTCCTCTGATATTCCTGAATGTATGGATAAAGTCATTCCTGAACGGAAGAAATTACAYAGAATATTCAGCAATGGACATGTCCTGGGCCCAGTATACAACTCTTCAGACATATATACACAGAAAGATCACACAGAGCATAAATGGATTCAAAATAAGCAGCTTCCTCATTTCACAGGACTGCAAAGCCCATTACATATTCTGAATTTTGCTGTAATCCAGGTAAGAAGTGTTTTATAATCAATTAGCAAGGTCTCAGAGGATTTCTCAGAAAAATATCAGTGATAAACAGACCTCTGATTATTCGGTACTCTACTAAAACCCTTGGAAAGCAAATGCCTTGCATCCTAGCTTCCTCATATTCCAAACAATATTTTGGGCATATCATAAATTAAATTTAAACACAGTCAATACATATAATGCTTGCTTTAGTTCTGTCAGATGTTGCAAAAAATACCGGGAAACCAATTTATATTAATTTTCACTTCTCATCCAGACTGTTTTTTCTGTAGTGTACTCTCTCTCATAGAGCAGATTTAATAGTAGTATGCTTGTGTAGCAATACTTACTTTCTTAGAAATCAACAAATATTCTACCTAGATGTCCCCAGGCAAACTCAATTTTTTCCAGAAAAATCAGGCTACCAATGCCTACAAAGGGATAAGGTATGAGCTTTAAATAAAAAAGGAATAGGTTAGCAATGGTTTGGATAATTTCCATGTTAAAATGATTGGATATGATACACTAAGATTCTAGATCATGTAAAACTGGAAGATGCATGAAAAAATCTAAGATACATCACAAATTGACTAATTAAATCTTAGAACCGCTGTCAGATATCCTTGGAAACAGATCTTTGAGGTGAGACATAAGCAGACTGGGAAAGGAAAATCAGAGTGTCCATCTTTAAAAAGGGGGAAAAGAGGAAAATGGTATTTTTTTACATTAGAGCTCCAGGTTCCTAGAGAAATGTTTGAACAAATAATCAACAAACCATCTGTAAATACCTAGAAAATAAACAATAAGATAAGCACAAGCCAGTTTACATTTGCCAGAACAAACTGTGCAAAACCAAAGCAATTCCTACAACCACATAACAGAGCTTGTGGATAAAGAAGTCATAGTTGTTATATATCTCATCTTTAGAAATGTATTGGACTGTATCAGATGACATCCTGGAGAGAAAATTATGGAAATTGGACTAGGTGAAAGGAACATACAATTCTTTTTTTCAGAAAGGGCCAATCAACGCTTAAAGGGTCTTTCCTAGGACAAGTATTACTCAGTATTTTCACTAATGATCCAGAAGGAAAAAAAAAACAGACAGTATTTAATAAATTTGAAGATGACACCARCTGAGCCAGGCTGTTAATGCACTAGAGGCCAGAAAAGACGCAATGATCCTCATACGTTGGTGTTTACAGTCAGAAAGCCATAGGGTGCTGCTCACAGGGGTGAGGACTATTTATTGCCTCTGCACAAGAACAAGCAGCTGTGTGAACAACAGATAGAGAACTACTCCCTAAGAAGCAGTTAGGTAGAAAGGAAGCTAGGGGTTATACAGTGGATCACAGGGTGAGCAATTTCATGCTGTTGCTCAAGTGAAAAACAGAAATTCAGCATGTAAAAGAAGATGTATCATCTCCAAGACACAAGATCTTTCTCCTTCCCTGTTCAGAGCTAGCAAGGCCTCAGCCACCATATTTAAGTAAAAATATTGAGCATTAAAGACTCCATAGGAAAACTACAAACCAAGGGTCTAGAAAATATGCCTCAGAGGAAAGGCTGAAATATTTGACTACTAAAGAGAGGATGGAGGGGACATGGTAATTGTCTTAAAATATATAAAAGAAGGTTGCAGAGAAATAATCTGTTTTCTATGTCCTTGGTGTATAGGAATGGATTAATGGATTGGTTTAGATTAATGGAAAGATTTAGATTAGATACTAGGAAAAGCTGCCTAATAGTGCAAACAGTGAAGCTCTGAAATAAACATGAGGAGACTGTGAAATGTCCATCACTAGAGGTTTTTAAGGCGTGATCATAAAAACAGTTGTCAGACATGATACTAATACTGACGGATGCTAATATTGACAGATGGATCCTGTCCATCCTTGTCCATCATTTTGAGGTCCTCTATTTCTGTGATTCTATGAAACTGCAGTCCACAGAAAACTGTTTGGCTCTGAGGTCATGATCTCTAGACCCCTATGAAACAGTGCAGCTCTGTAATGCAGTTCTCAAATAAAAGTTTAATGGTAAGGGCAGACAGTGGTCCACAAAAAATTTTGAGGTTTGGCAGTGGTTGGTTAGCTGAAAAAGCTTGGAGATACTGGCACAGGCCCTACCTTGGAGTCCAAACTCATTTTTCATCCCACCTTTATTCAGCCAGAATCTCACTGAAATATGGCAAAAAAAATAATCCCCCCCTCCATTTTTCTTTTTTTAAAACTCGTGGAAACCAGGAAATTCTCCCATTTTTGCCAGCAGTACAATTTTTTTTCACACAGCTAAGGTGGAGTAACTTTAACCACCCAAGATGTATAATTATCACCCTGAAATGCACTGCCTGGAACGTATTATTGCAGTCATGAAATGGAATTTATACATAGTAAGGAAACAGTTTGCCCCACAGATTTACTGGACRTTATCAGCATGGCTATGACATCAAGGGCAGGCAATCCAAAAGCTCCAAACGAGCTCAGCACTCACAAACCATTTCATGCTTTTAAGTACTTATTACCAATAAAACAAATGTTATGACTGCATATTTTTAGGCAGTCCAGTTGATTTGTCAGCCAGTCTGCTGTACACTGAAGAGTTCTGTGTGGTATGATGAGGTTAACTCAGAAAATGTGAAGACAAGGCATTTTCTTATGCAGCTTTGGTGCAGCATTTTGGGGGCTGCTTTACAGCAGCACTGCTGAAGTAGAAGATTTCAAACAGAATAAAAACATTGCAAATGATCTTTTTTACTGATGGGGAATGAGTTCTTAYGCTACTGCGGCCTTTATGGGTATCAAACTACAGCCATACTCCAAGAAGAGGGAAAAACTACTGAATATTCCTGCTGCAGCCCCAATTACAGCAAGCTCCAACAGGCAGGCAATAGTTATGAGAGCCTCTGTAACACCTACACTGGTCCGACAGAGACACGGGGATATAGACTCTGAGCAATAGTTCAGAGAGGCTCCAGCTCACCAGCACCAGACAGACCTCACCACACATTAGATTCTGGCTAAGCTTTCAAGCCATGACACATTTTGGCAGGTTGGCATCCGGCGGTTCTAATGCACCTGTTTACAATTAGTTACAAGAAATTCCATATAAAATACCTCATTGCTTGGATCAGGGAACCTTGTTCACATATTCATATTTTAACCCTTTCAGTATACTAGTTTTATTAAAGGTTAGCCACAGAGGTTTCCTTTAACTTTTTGTGATCTTTTCTTTGTCCGGGTTTCCCTTTTAAGAGTTCAATTTAAGGGCCTGATATTGAAGACAAAGGAAAAACACTCAATAACTGCAGTGCCGGAGACTGAATCAGACTGTCTGAGGTCAATTAAAGAAAATGTAACCCACTAAACATTCTCCATGGTTCTGAGCAGTGATGGATTAACTCATAATATGGATTTACTCTTCTGAAATGTACAATAGCATTTCCTTGTGCTACTAATTTTGACAATAAAATGGCTGTATTTGGAGAGGAAATGAAGAAGCACCAGAAATCACCTGGTTACCCGGTACACATGCATTGTTGACTTATAAACATCCAGTCTTGGAGACCACTGCCATGGTCTGCTGCTACATTGATATGTTTAATGTCTCACAATACCAGCTTAAAGAGGGACAGACTACCTGGTGCAGAGGGACAGAGATTTTTACTGGCAGAAAATAATAAACTATCAAGCAAGCATGCTTTAATTGTAGCTAATAAATAGTCGCAAAATCCTGTTAACTCAAAAAGTCTGGGGTAAAAATTTCTTTATTTCAGGAAAATAAGAAATAAATTAATTTGGGATAGGATGCACCTGGAGGAAGTTTAGATCTAACTGTTGGCCCAAACCAAATGTGAAGGATGTCTGGATCCAGTTGTATATTCATATTCCGTCTTGCTTCTCTCTCTACAATATGATGGAATGGGAAAAGCCCAACTCCAGATCCAAGGATACAGAATGTTTTAAGGATTAATATAAACCCTTTTTCTTCTTTGATGAAACATAGAACATCCTCACAGTCAGTAAGGCACAAAGTGGATGTAAACATAAGCATCTGAAACGTAACCCTCTTCATCCATATTCTACTTCTTTTTTGACAATACTAACCTCACATCCCTAACTTCATTATTCCCCCAAATGAAAACAGAGTAATGCTCACCAATATCACAGCCCTACAGTAGCAAAAAATACAAAATAAAGATTCAATACCAATAGGATCCTCTAAAAAACATGCTCCTTCTTGATTAAAAGTGGGTAAGGAGATCCTATCACAAAATAATTTGTGCTGCTGGTCTGCCATTCTTTGTATTATTTGTTGAGGATTTCAATTAAACTACAAAAATATCTGACACTTAGGCAGAACATACATTTAGAATTCAATATACTGACAATGAAATAGACTCTTTCTTGTAATACCACAGGATTAACCCGATAAAAAAAAAAAAAAAATTGCTGCAATATATTGTAAGAATCATTAAGGTCAAAATAATGCGGTATGTTTATCCTCCCCTMCTCTAGCTGGCAACTCTCCTGCTTCCTTTCTCCAACTGGAGGGGAAGGTGAGAGGCTGCTTTGCATTGTCTGGCAGGGGACGTTTGTCTCATGGGAGAGAAAATGCTTTCCTACAGACTACAAAAAATGTCTCAGAAGACAGGATATACAGGACACTCCATGTAAACTTCATTTTGGTGTAATTAAGTGAGATTCGTGAGGCACATCATTTATGTGTTACTAGGTTTGCTCTGGCATACTCCAGGAGCTAAGCCCGTCTGGGGCCAGAGAGCAAGGAAAAGGCTGAAGATCGCAGACTTCCGAGCACAAAACCACCTGGTAGATGTTGGATGCTTAAACCAAATTGTCCCATATAAAGGAAGGAATTGTTTTAGGCCATATGCATCCAGATGGCATCAGTGTTAGAGAAGCTGTCTGACAGACTTAAATAAGTATTGATAGAAGTATGGAGGAACACACATGGAGGACTGGAAAGGATGCCTTGCGGTCCCTTGCAATCTTAGACAACTAGCAATAGGGTTAATCCAAAAAACACTCCTGACACTCTTTAGAAAACTTTCAATCTAGCAAAAGAATAAAAATCACTACTGCAATGTACCAGAGGAAGGGAACAAGAGAATTACTGTCCACAGCTTTAAATCAGTTCAACCTTCTATTTTACCAAAGCAATAAAACCAAACTATTTTTTCATATCTAGTACACATAAGCCAGATGCACTTAGAATAAAATACATATCTAAGAATCTCAAAGTCACTGGAAATTTTTCAGCCTGACAACAGGGACAGACACTTCCGAATTGGAACTACTTTTAAGTGCGGAAAATACAGAGGACACATTTTGTCACTCATCTCTTTTGATTACCCTGTCTCCCACTCAATAATTCAGGTAAGCAATTAAAAAAAAAAAAAGCAAAGTTTTTTGAGGTTTTATTAAAGACCTTAACATAGAACAGGGTTTAACAAGACGTTTGCTACTCTGACAAAGATTTATACCAACAAAGGCCAACTTGGGTCCTCAATATATACCACATCCACCCATATTTAGTTGAGCTTAGGGGATTTGGTATCATATTCATGTGAATCCAATAGCTGAAAGGATGGAATCTATAACTTATATTTCTCTCCCCATAAGTCTTGTTGACTTGACACAGTACCACTCCCTCCTAACATATTCTAATTTCTCCAAAGCTTGAAATTCTAGTGAGAGCTGTAACAGCACCTCAGTCCAACAGTTTTCTGATTGCTCCCTCTTCATACAATGATTTCCCTGAGTTCTGTGCTTCCTTGACAGCTCTTTCTCATTATAGAGCTTTCCCTGCCTCATTACTCAAGATCCCACCCTATACTGTCTCTGAAGACAGAGATTCCCCCTCCCCCATCTCAAGTCTCAGTAGGAGCCCATGACTCATTTTTAAAGTCCCTCCCCAGGAGCCATGAGTTTCCCAGGTGCATTTCATAAGGGAGAAAGCAAATCATTGCTCAGGCAAAAATGTCTTTCAGGTGAATGCACATCAAGGCAAAAGACAAGCAGCATTGAGGAAACAGATTTACTTGCTTACCTTTCCCACTGTTTATTTATTCCTAAGTCTAATTCCCTTCATAGATTGTATCACCAATTCCTCTTGTTTTTCACAGTTGGCCTCTGCCTTCCTATATCCTTTTCCCCCTTCATTTTAGCATGCTTAGGAGAAGCAAATCACCCCAAAGAAATTCCTGGGGAAAAGTCCTGATGTAGCTATGAAGTACATAAAGAGGAGCTTGTTTGCTCAGCTTATTGAGGGAGTAGAAACTTTGCCAAGTTATAAAGAGCTGGAGTGTTACTACTTGATTATGGACAGCTGCTTCACACTGTTACAAGTCAGTTTTGTAGAATATTTGTGAGTGCTTTTTTGGCTGTTTTTTCGTAACCATTCTTCAGATGCCTGTGAAAATCTCCAAAGCAACAGCTTGATAATAGTTAATATTTGCCATCCTTCTTTTCCTATGCAAGTCGTTGTTACGTTATTCTTATAGCTGTTTTCCTTATAGCAGCTCTGGTGTGCGAAGTGTGAATCAGTAGCTTTGCTGCACCATTTTCATTCTCCTGTTATTTGCACTGTGGTGATAAGATTGTTCCACCTTCCCTGTCTGGTGACTTCTCTGATCTCTTTTTCACTGGTAACAAGAGTCTTTCCATTGATTCCTGGCGTATCATACAGGGATTTATTTTCAAAGGTGCTTAATTTCCTGTCTTCTGTTTTGTTAGACCTTCCTAGAAATCACTGGACATCACTATATTTGTAACAACACACGATGATCTTGTTGCCCTATCAGCTGAATTTCCCTGGTATTAGAAATGAGTGTTGGAGCTACAGCATGAGCAAACAGTACTTTGGTAATTTCTTAGCTGGACCTGTCAAATAAATTCATTCCTTCGCACCAAATTCTTATAGAAGCTGAACTCATAGGGCTAAAAGTATAGAGGGATTTCTACTATAAACTGAGAAAACAGCAGTCTCTGTCATCTATCTGAAATCATGGGTGATATCAATTTCTCCAGGCCTCAGAGCTGCCTCTGGAAAGGCACAAAACTCGGCAGATGTGTGAAAGAAGGGAGCATGAAATGGAACGGGAAAGAGGAGGCCCTCTGGAAGAACAGCTGGAAAGTGCAAACCTTCTGACTCTGTGAGGGAGCGTGCTGGCTGCTCGCAGCCCTCTCCTAGGATTCTGCACAGGTGCTAGGGTGCGCCTGAGCGCCGTGACTAGCAAACTCATGGCACGAATGATGAATAACATGCTGCAGCCTGCATTTGACAGTGGCCTCCAGGTAGCCCCACTGAACTGAAGGGGTCCTGTGTGGCTGCAGGAGTACGGCACAGGTGGCAAAAGAAGAGGTATGAAATATATCTTGTCCGAGGTGTGAGGTATGTTGTATTCCGGCACACAAGCAGACACGCACAGCTTCTGCCGTTCTTTTAAACCCTAGTTCAGATATGGCATTGTTATTCAGCAGGTCTCAAAGCACTTTACAAAGGAGGTAAATACTGTTCCTTATATTTTGCAGCCTGGGAAGCTGGGGCACAGATAAATGAAATGACTTGACTAAGATCACCCAGAAAACCAGTGACAAGGCCAGGAATCCAGATCTTCTGAGTTCTAGCCTGGTGCCCACGTATGGCTTTGGTATAACCTTATCCTTTCTGGTCTCTCATTTGCAAGAACAGACATTTTGTAAGTACCTTTCCTAACAAGATTTTTTCTATTATTATTATTCCTCTTAAAATAATCCTACCATTAAAACACAAGTGAATTCACAGGCATAAAACTCCATTTAAATAGTGTTATATTGACAGAACCTGACACAAAGCCTGGAAATTCAGAGTTATGGTTGGCATTCCCTGCTGAACTCGAGTCACTGTGTCTTTTATTTTCCACATAAGCATTAGTGTCAGCCTTAAGTGTGGATTTCCTGACTTTTTCAGCCTGTGTCACAACCTTCACTTTATTTAAACACAGAATTTTTCCTGCAAATATCTACTGAACAGGTCACTAGAATTACAGTGTTATTTTGCTGCTCCTAAAGTAAGATCTGGCAAATAAACTAAGAAACAATTCAAATCTTGATCCAAAAGCCTAATCAAACCCAGTCCTAAATTTCCTGGATTTATGAAGAAGAAAAAAGATGGTCTGTGGGTTTCCTTAAAAAGAAAAAAAAAAGTTTTTCTGCCTGCTTCTGTCCAGGGCTGGAAGGTGAGGTTCAAAAACAAAACAGAAAGGTCTTTTTGCATTGCCTTGCTCTGCTTTTGTAAAGGCCAGAAGCTCAGACAGTTCAGTCATGTATCTGAGCAAATGCTGTTTATCAGATAAATATCCGGGAAGAGTTTCCAAGACTTCCAGCAGGGTTCTGAATTCTTAGCTTTGCCAAAGCAGTTGGGCAATACAGTTCCTGGTGCACGCAGAAGGGAGGTGTAGAGTCAAAATGAGCTGTGGGGTAGTGTGCAATTTCTTGACATTAAAATAAATTAGAAGCAAAAAAAGAAAAAAACCTGCAACCCCCCACTTGCAATTTATTGTCAACATGCCGTGCTCTCCCCTGCTAACTGGCAGGCATGTATCCAGATATATGACATTATGTATACCTGGCACATGAACAGGTTGTATGCTGGATCCACAACCAGTTCAGTGCTAGCAGACCTACCTATTGATATCAGGACTCAACGTGCTTGTTTGCATCGGCATACAGGTACGCTGTCATGTGCACATGACGGAGAGTGGCTGAAGGATCACAAGGATGAGGCCAGGAAATAGCATACTGCCTCAGGAACGAATTTAGTCCTGCAGCTCCATATCTGGAAAAGAAAGTGGTGGGTGATCAGGCTCCAGGCTGGCTGTTTGGTCCTGGCTGCCCAAATCTGGATACTAAGTGCAACAAATACAGATCATTGGTTCACCAGCCCTAAGACGTATCATTAATATATCTGTAGAGTCCTCTTTAAAGCTCTTTCATGCCAAATCATCAAATTTCAACATTTGGTTTATAATCTATGCTTAAAAGGAGATGTGTGCTGAGTCTGCTGAGCTGCATTTGTGCAGATCTAAAGACACCTCCAGGGCTTTGCTGCTGGCACCTCTGGGCCAAATCCGCTGCATGGCTCAGGAGGCGCGGGGATCACCTACTCCATCAGCAGGTGCTGCCCCAACACGCAATCTCCTCTCCCCATGCCCACTGAAGGTCTGTCCCAGTGAGCAAAGGGAATGAAGGAAGAGCTAAGAGCAGTGACCTTCCTCCCCTGCACTCGCTGCCGCCCTGGCGCAGCTTTCCACGGCGCCCTGGCCAGTGTGGGGTTTAGGACTGCTGTTGCAAGGGATGGAAATGCAGAAGAGAGATCCTAAAATTTCAGTCCATCATCCAAATCTAAACCATCTTGCACTAGCACAGCAGTGTAAATGCAGAAGAAAATCTTTCTCTTGAAATTATACTGAATTCATGTTAGCTGTTTAACCTGCAAATACTTAAGCATGTGAGTAACTTTGGGCACATGAAAGTTCCCARGGAAGTATACGTGATTATTTTTACCCAAACACAAGTATAGGCAGAGTTTGGATGTTTCTAGTACCTGCAGCATACACTGGTACAGACTGTACTTGAACAGATTGCACTTGTACATTGACACAGTCAAACAGCAATTCCTCAAGCCAATTCTTTACCCCCTTTGCTCACACTCTGTCATTACTGACAGACACCAGGGCTGATTTCCTTCAGTAGTAAGCCCATGTCTAAGTTAAAGTTCTCATTGCTTTGAGATGGTGAACTGCAATTTTTAGGTTTTCAGTTTATCAGAATTTTTCTTGTCGCCTAATTTCCAGCCTCTCAAAAAACACAACTCTAGAAAGTAGCTCAGTGGTGAAAGACTGGGAAGATTATATCTTTATTTGTCTCAGACAGAGCTTGGAATTTTAAAACAAAATATTAGATAAAGACTATTTCTATCACTTATGCAATTTATGAAGTCTGTATGAGAAACTACAGAATAGGGACCAGCTCATATAATCCTCTTTAAGATAGAAAACAAGACAAGTCCTTATCACATATTTTAAGTATAAGATCACCATACGCTGTGGCTCTTTTAAGGCTTGGTAGAGAATCTGCTGTGTTGAGATTAAAGTTGTATTCAGAAACATAGATCACCCCGGTGTTTGCTGGGTACACAAAAACAATTGACTTCATGAAACCTAATCATTTAGTAGTCTTGAGACAATGCTACACTCTTATAAAGCTTGTCCATGACAGTCTGTTATTACAGCAGAAAGCTAAACTAATACATCCTTAGGCCTGATCATTGAAACATCTATTCTCAGTTTAGGATCACATTCTGCCTTACACAAAGAGCAAGAAAAGGTGCTGTAAACAGACAAACACCCCCCCCAGATTAAGAGTTATACATAGGCATTTCTACCAYACACCCCAGTATGGGGATCTGTAGGTCTACTAATGTGATATAGAAGGCAAAGAGACCAGACACTTTGCATTTCAGATGTTTCGGCACAGGGAGCCCAGAGAGAGCCGTGCAAGGCTGCCGGGAGCGAGAGCTGTCCCTGGAGTTTAAAGTCACCCTTGTTTCCCCAGCACCAGAAATACACAGCCCAGATCTGACCCAGCACTACTGAAAACTGTGAGAAGTTTAAGGAAACTAGTGGCAACAGCCAGAACTATGTTYGGTAAGTAGCATATTTTTGCAAGATCTCAAGACTTTATTCACCCCAGACCGAAGAAAGGATCTAGGTGCCTAACTCACACTTATTTAATGAGGAAGCAGGCATCTGACTTCCTTTGTGGATATGGCCTCTTCTCCAGGCCGGGTAATATAGGGTTTAAAAATATTAACTTCACATATCTGTTAGTTCTCAAGCATGACAGCATACAGTCTTTTTTTCTGCCGTGTCCTTCTTTACATTTTTTTAAGCAGTTACAAAGGCATAAGGTTTTCATATCATTAGTTGCCAGGATTGTTTTCATAGTATTAAAAAATAATATGTATATACAGAATACAAATAGCACACTGAATGTGCCTGAACTCCAGCTCCTTTCCTCATGCCAAGGTCTTAAAGATGGAGCAAGCAGAAAAACAAAAAGCCAAAACCCATCTGGTTGTTCCACCAGGGCGGCACGAGGTGCTGCGCTAGCATTGTCTGCATTGCATAGTTAAGGCTCTCGCTAACGTGCAGCGGGAATTAGCAGGCAGATTGTGACAGAAGCAAGGCTCCTTGGCTGGGAAACACTTCCTTAAAAAGACATATCGCAGTCCAAGTGTTTGTGAGGTCTAGCAAGCCCACTGGCCTGGGCACAAGAAGAAGATAATGCCCATCAGCTGAATTCAAATGGGGTGTGCAGCTCTGCGGGAGAGCAGCACGTGGCCGGTCCCACGCGTTCCCGCGGCTCATGGGCTGCAGCCTCCCTGCCTCGGACAACTCCCCACTACGCAGCAGGGGAGACTCCAAAGTAGAGGGGAAGGAGAGGAAAAAAAAGAAGTGGCAGAAGGTTTTTAATGAGCGGGAAAGTCCTTTCCTCACT
Source organism: Apteryx rowi (assembly GCF_003343035.1). NCBI lineage: Eukaryota > Metazoa > Chordata > Aves > Apterygiformes > Apterygidae > Apteryx > Apteryx rowi. The sequence continues at coordinate 1,191,614 of NW_020448486.1, read as the reverse complement.
ATATAATGTTGCGAAATGAAGTTTCATGGTTTTGCGATTAGTAATCGACATGCGGTGCTTGTTCCTAAAATTACATCAGAAAGACTTAAGGACACAATGCACAAACATGCATGTTAGAACATAGAGTCTGTACCCAAAAAGGTAAAAAGAAAAAAATTCTTTTTTTTCTTAAATCCAGAAACTTTGACATCACATGTATGCACAAGAGATTAAGTGAAATGCCAAAAGTAACAGTTTCAATTGGATTTCATTACTCTGTGATGAGGTTGTCCTCTGTTATTTTTGGTATAGCTCTTAATGAGCTGAGCAACCATGCCAGTCTAATAAGCATTTGCTTTAAAGTTTTTCTTTAATTTAAGAAAAATGTTGAAAAAAATCACAATTCATTCTGAAGAAAGGCCGACTGAAATGACTGGGTTAAAGAGCAGAATGTTTCCTCTTGTGTCCACCTTTTTATGGATAAGAGGATTATGTTGGTGACCTCCCTAACATTTCCCTTTTTTCCTTTTCTTTTTTTCCTCTGGGTTTCCGTGAAGCATGAACTGTTCTTTTAATGGTCTGGAACTAGAAGTTTCAGGGGGTGGAGGTGAAGAAAATGGGAGAGAGGAAAAATAATTTCACACTTAATACCTGATAGGGTGGGTCATTTTTGTAGACTGGAATATGATTTTTTTTTACTTTCTGCCCTGAGTAAAATACATTTGTCCCATGTTCCTTACACCTCATTCAGACATGAATGTCTCCTTTCTTCATGTAAGCTGGAGAAAGATATCTTCACTTTGGAAAAGTCTAAGTTAGACAAATAAGAAGGAGATTCTCCAAGCATGAAATTGCTTAACAAAAATGACATACTTCATAGAAGAAATGAAAAATCAAAAGGAACTCTCCATGTCTCTGCATGAATTCTTTGTCTAAATGAGTGCCACATGTCAGGGCTTCTCATGGAGAAAGGGGAATTTTTCTTTCTGAATCTCACATATGGTACACAGTCTAAATCAGATGGAGATAAAAATGCAACCAAACTATGCACAGCTTCATTATGTGGGCTCTTAGGATATTAATGCTGCCTGTTTATCAGAAAAAGCAGGTTTTTTAAAAAACACAGAAAATACCCAGTTTACAGTCACTAGGTCTGGTCTCAGATTTCCTTGTGAGATTATTAGTTTCCTGGTGGAATGTATGAACATTATCTCATTAAGGCATGATTTAATTTCCACTTCAGTACATAGATGCTCTTCCACATGCTGCAAGTGATAGATATCATGAGACTTGAAAATCCATAAACAGTTTGTTTTAAATATCGCATAAACCTTGTCATTCTCAAACCCGTAGAAGACCCTTTGATGCGTCAATTGAACAATGCTACTCTGCAACACTCGGATGCAGAATCTCAGGTGGCAGGATCAGGTCCCAAGTCTCCCTGCTTAACTCCTTAAACAACTCCTACACAGCATCCTAAACATTCTTGGAGGGCCTAAATCCCCGGTGTAAAAAACAAAAATTGTTAGTAGAGGGGAACAATTTTCTTCTTTGTAATCAGTGTCTAAGAAGCAAGAATATATTACTAAAAGCATATTATCTTAACAGCCTGATGAATGACATTAACATGTATCTTTCTAAAATAAAATTCATTTTGATATTTCTTCAGAGCTAACAGTACAAAAAATATTGTGATTACTTCTTGTTTAATAAACTACTTTTTCTACTTACCGTGCTCTTCAGTCTTCCAGGAATAGTCTGGCATATGCTCTGGTGTCTGTTACAAATGGAGATTAATAAAGCTTATGTTTTAAAGGAGTTTATTAAAGTCCAGAACAAATTAAACCAGAAGTAGCACAACAAAAAGCCTATTAATATTCCTACACCAGGGATCTCTTAAAGGCACACAGCTTCAATATATTCCAAGTTTCATCTTGCACAGTACCTGGAACAGGATGTGGGTTGAGAAGGTTTCACAATGTGTCTGGTTCTCAGTAAATCAGTTGTTAACTTTGGGGTTATTTTTCACTGAAATTGTCAAATGATCGTTGTTCCCAGTTTGATTTCTAGAGCATTTTATTCCCTTATTAGATGTGTTTTTCAAGGCATGAAACGACACACATTTGGTTTTGTTTAATCTATCTCTACAGAGTCAGTTGGTAAGTTTAATCATTCTAATAATAAGCCTCATAGTTAGGAAAAGTTTCTGCCCCAGGGCAGTGCTTATACCCTCTTGGACCACCCAAAATAATTCCTTTTACCATGAAAATGTAACATTACTTTCAAGTTAGTCAGTGAATAGAGTATGGTATAGAATACTTACCTGGGACAAGAAAAATGAGAAGAGGAGGAGTAATTCAACCACGTTCATTTTAATTATCTCTTAATATTTATCATATCAGGGCAGTTCACTGAATTCGAGAAAAAGAACAGTTGCATGAATCAAAATGCTGAGCTAGTTAGCTGCTTAGTCTGCATTTTGAAAAAGTCAAATATGTTTATTAAAATTTAATTGAAGTTCAAAAGAAGAAAAACGTCTCCTAATTATCACTAATCATTCACAAATAGGAAGACTCATATAAAGGGAGCAAATGCCAATATGTCCATATCCTATAGTTAACTTACTAACTCAATAAAAAAGCACCCCAAGTGTGATCAGAGCAGTGTTGGTCAGCTGGCTATTTAAGGTTATGTACCTGGAGCTAAATCCACGAATGGGTAAAGGTAAGGTGACTCTTCCATTTGCCACAGCTAACTTTTGGGGCCAGTGTCAAAGCAGCCGTATCAACAAATGTGAGTTAGCTGTCTCTCACTCCCATGCTGTGAGCAGAAGTGATACTCATATGGGCAGCAGCAGGGACACCTCTGGAGTCAATATGAATTAAGGAAGGAGGGAAAGTGTCTGCCATCCTGCCTCTCTCCTCAGCCTCAGCACACGCCAGAAGCACTGAATCAGGCAATTGTGTGAAACCAGTCTTCAGTTTCTTGCATTACATAACCATGTTTTTCTCCTGTAGATGCACAATAGGCTTATGGTTTCTTTTAAATTGCAGCTGGAAGAAATATTGGCACAACACATCTTATACACAAAAACCTGAGCAGTAGGCCCTCTTCCTAGGTGCTAAGATATACACTAAACTGAAACATGATATTCTTCACACCTCTTGAAGGGGGGACACTGTACAGTCAAGCATACAAAAAGCACAGCGGATGGAGAGCAAGAAACAGACTCCACATCACTTGTGACTTAATAACAAGGGCAGTCTTGCTGGCAGAGGAAAGATGCGGATGAAGATCAGACAGGTTTATGTGACACAAATTTCTAGCCTGTGAGGTTCACATACACAGAACAATACATACCTAATTTTTATTAACCTTCATGTCTCCTCTTGGAGGTTTTTCTCAACTCTCTGTTGAATTCTAGGGAGCTTTAAAGCCTCTGATATCTCATGCTTTTGGTAACCTTAGCTGAAACTTTCTGGGCTTAACTCCCTCTGTCCTCTCATCATTGCTGCTGTTTGAATGAGATGGACAAGTCACTAGCTCCAGGCTGCCCTGTTCGTTCCTCTCACGTGGCCTGCTTGCCTGGAAGTGGCGCATCTAGCTCAAGCCCTTCCCAAGTTCAGCTCTGCACACCACCACCTTATGTTACTTCTGGCTAACACCTATTAGTTGACTGTAAACTATCAGAAAGCACACAGTATTTCTGGAATTCCTTTGCTGTTACGGTCAAATTTTTATCCAAATACCCCATTCAGCAACAACAGTGTTCCCGGAAATTGTTCTTCACATGAAACTAAAGAGCTTGCTCTGCCATGCTTTCTTCTTTCAACAAAGAAAATTAGAGCATGATAGGAAATAGACTGGAAGAGATGTCAAAAGATTATTYGAAGAGATATCAGGAAAAAAAGTCTTTTCTCCCCAACACAGGCTGGAATCAATTACATCTGTGCTAATCCTGATAGGATGTATGTGCAACCTGCTGTTAAATATCTCCAGTGATAGCAATTCTGCTGCCTTCCTCAATCTTATGTTTGAGAGCTTAGTTATCTTTACAGCCAGGAAGTTTTTCTGAATGTATTTCTTAAATCACTCCGGAGTAGGGTTTATTCTTTTCCCCTCTAGCTGACTTTTATGTATTTAAAGACTGCTACTGTGCCTCTTCTAAGTCTCATTTTCCAGATAAACAAACTCAGTTCTTCCAGTCTTTTCCAAATCTCTGATTTCCTAGCCTAGTTTGGACTCTTCTCAACTGTTTTGTATCTTTCTTGACATGCACTACCCAAAATGAACACCACTCTCCAGCTGAGGCCTTGAGAGAGGAAAGGTGGAAGGATTATTTCAAATAGACCAGCCAAAATGAATTTGATTCATTTCACCAGTATGGGTCTTTGTGAGTAAGGCTGGCAGGATCACAGTAAGATTTTCAAAAGCTCTAAGTATTTGCTCAACTCCATTTGTTTACAACCATGGGAGAAGACTCGGGTAATTTTTGAAAATCAAAGACTTCAAAAGCAGCATTATGTGGAATCAAACTGTCATTTGCAATGAATATCCCTGAATAAGGGATGGCCAAAGGCTGATGTCAGCTCTTATGCATGATACTGCTAATTATTTAATGCTCGCCTATAATTTTAAGTTGGAGAATGAATTTCAGCCCTGCTCCTGCAAAAGACTGTATACACCACCTAAGCCATATTTATGCATAGCGACCGTCTGCAATGAGATTAATTTCAACCATGTAGAAAGTCAGATGACTTTATGAGGTGGAAGGGAAGACAGAAGAAACTGGGGGTTCCGAAATGCTATGAAAAATTTTGACTTTGTGAATATCGTTTTAGCCAAAAATAGTTCTCATAGGAAAAAAATATTCTTTCTTTGTCTAACACTTTCCAAAATGGAATAAAATCTTTAAATGCTCTAAAAGTTTTTAAATGCTAAAAACCTTGGTATTCTACAAGGTTTTAAATTATAGGTTCCTGATTCTTTCATCCCCAAACAGTAGCCAAATATAATAATGTAGGGAATATAATGCCAGTTTAGCAGGTTTGGAAATAATGTTGTTGTGTTTCTTAAGACAGAGCACTTTCACATGTTCTCTTCAGTGTCACTTTCAAGAATGGTGATGTGGCAATGTATATTTGGCAAGGTACACTCCATGACAACAGTTAATAAGTAAATAAATGATCCTAGGCCTATTTCCAGTTGAATAACTGGAATTCCAGTTGTAATAGCACAATATGCAGGTTTAAGCTCTAAGCTGACTAATTCTATTAGTTATAAATGAAATTTTGCTTTACTCTGATATATCCTTTCTTTCCTTTCTTCCCTTGCTTATCCTTTCTTTTGTAAATGTATAAACAATGGATCCATATATAATTATAAATCTACAGGATGGAGATTGTGGCAACAGCTAGTGAAACTTGTTGAGATGGTAAAGCAATTTATATCTTTACAAATTATTTCAGAGAACAAACTAAAGCTGTTTATTCACAGAATAAACTTATAAAAAGAGTCAGCACAGTCCCTCTACCTCAGCCTCTTTTAAACCATGCAGGAAAACCTCCTGCAGATCCTGATCCTGATGTCAAGCACAAGTAGAGACTACAAGAGCTCACACAGTCAGTCACTGCATCGTATGGTCATTTCTAGCAGGAATTTAAGCTTTCCTGTTCCTGTCTGACTTTGCCCTGAAACGGATTAAGAGCACTCACGTGGCAAATTACAAATGGGAGGCAATTCAAGAAGTTACTATCTTTCAGCAACAGTTAAGGGAGATCCCTTAATGCAACAGTACGGGACGAGCAGCAGGCACTGAAACAGTACCCTGAATATTGATGCGAATTTTGCATGCTAGCAGTAATGGGGAATGTACAATGTCATCTCACCAAGCAGACATAACCTTGCAAAGGAAGGCTCACCTAGCAGTCTGGGGAGTCAGAAGTGTCAGTTTGACTCCTTACTTTGTTAAAAAAAAAAAAMCTCTGCATGACCTCAACAAGCCATTAAAATTCTGCTTAGAAGAGTAGAAGCTGCCCATCTCTCTCTCTCTTCCCCTCCATTCTCTATGGGAAGCCTATGCCACCATCTTGGGTGCAATGGTGATACCAGACTTTTGTTCTAATAACTTAAATGGGCAGGAAAAACTGAAATTTATAAATTAAGGAAGTAGCCTTTTTTAAATTGCTTGGCATGTTACTTTGGTCAGTCAAGCTACATGACAGTACTATCAGTTTTGTCACCTTCACATAAAACATACACAACTAAAGAAAGAGAAAAATATAAAAGAATAGGAAAGTAAAAGTCAAGGAAAAAAGAGAAGTGCCAGGACTGAGGACTAATAATTGGCTTTAGCCATTTTCCCAAGTGGGTGAAATAACTGTGGCCCCCCTAGAATGCTGCATCAACAGGTGAAGCTTACATCTTCAAATGGGACAGAATTCCCTACTCCAGAAAAATGACAGAGGTTAGGGATAGGCAAAGCAAAAGCTATTTACCCAGGACTGCCCAGGAAAGATTGCAGTTCAGGACAACAGACAAAGGATGAGCAGCCTTCCTACCCAAAAAATGTAAATGAACAAAGAAAAGGACAGTCATGGAAGAAAAATATGTCAAATCAAACACTTGACCACACCACCATCACAAAATAAAAAAGAGGAATCAAAAGAAAACTAAAAAGTTTGGATGCCCTTCTTCCCAGACCTGTGTTGTTTTTGAGCTTCTGCATTCCTATTTATGGAAAACTTCAGATTTCCATAAGAATTCTTTTGTTAACCTTCAGGGGGGTGGGGAATCCTGCCCTCCAATTTTCTGGGATTTCAGGAGAACACAGATAAGTCTCTGTACTGTTAATAAAAGAGTGACCAGAGCAGTGGTCCTGGAACCCTGATCATCCAAACTGCTCAACTGTTACCTTTCTCCTGACTTTTTGGACTGCTATAGCCACCTCTGTCCAGGACAATACCAAGGTATGGTTCGAGGCATAGTTTTGTCTATGCATCAAAGAGGTAGCAAAGACTCTCTGCACTGTACACAGTCCTTCAACAYTCCCAACAGGCTTTGCAGGCACCTCTATATGTGATTATGCCACTCACAGGGCATGCAATATATAGTCTCAGTTTCATGCTAGAAAAACTCCACTCTGATGTGTTGCAATGCAGCTCTTATGCTATTTCAGATCCTTTAAAATATATATATTTTTTATTATTATTAATATTATCACACCTTGTGTCACAATAGCTCCATATGGGACTAAGAGAATCCCCATTGCCAAAAGCTATGCAATGTGGACATGGGTCTACTCTAGAGTTAGCTCTGAGCAGGCTCTGTGTGAACCAATACATACCACTCAAGGCCAGGAAATACTCCTTTGCCCTATTTTATTTATATTTGTAGATGTAAAAAAAGTGTCTAGGGCAGGCTGTTTTAGTTTAGGATTTAGCTGTAATACAGTCCCTGCAATTCATGCCAATATAACCAAGCTAACTTTCAACTGGTGCAAGTGCTGCTAGAGGAATCATGGGGACAAGATAAGCACACACTGCTTCATCTAGTACCTAGCTGCTAGTAGCTGAGGAGCTAGCTATGCCGTATACAGAATTCCATGCACTAGCTATATTCCAGCTAATTTTTAAAAATAAGTTAACACAGCCTTATCTTCCAATCTGCCTGAGTTGCTTCCATCATTTGGAATTGGAGAAGTATAAGGACCATTGGGTCTCCATCTTAAAAAGACTCAACAAAGATCATATAGTCCATCCCTAGCTCCGGGACTTTTCAATATACAGGCCTTCACTTGACTGAAGTCCTGGGCTTGTTAATCAGTTCTGGCAGTCTGACTTTTGCAGAAAAAAAGCATTCTTTTAGCAGTAATTTTGCCCTTTTTTGGTTTTGGTCTGCTCAGAAATAAGGCATCTGCAGTCACACTGCGTATAGACATATTTGCTTATCATTCTGTCTTGCTCTGGCTGTTCTTCTCCTAACTATTAMCTTTGCAACCACTTGTGTGATTTCAACCATATTAGACATTACATAGATACTAAATTCCTAGCCTTAGCATCTCAAAGATATTCCTGCATTTTCCTACATTCCYACAAATTTGTGAAAATAAGTGGCCTGTTAAGACACTGATTCTGGGTCAAGATTGTCACCTGCTGAGGGTCTGTGTTGATTCTCTGGTCTCTAATAAAGGCAGTAGTTTATGCTTCAATGTTGGGACATTTCCATTAAAGTATAAATCCCTTAGAAAGCAGACTCCAGTTCTTTGTGTGTTCACTGAGCCACTTGTTTCTTCAGATCAGTCTCCTGAATGTTGGTATCATCTTCTAAATAACATAATAATGAGACCAAATTCTCTGCTGCTGTACTTCATCAGAACACCACAGAATTGATGAAGGTTCAAACCCGTGGTGCATTGATTCAAAATATGGCATTTTCTACATGTACAGGTTTGGAGGTTGGCTAAAGAATAAGCTCCCCTACATTCATACACAGAACTTCTATTGATACCAGTGGGAAGGCCTGGGATAGTATAAATATTTTACACACATGCTGGTATATCCTGTGTTTGTAAAAGAAAATGTTTATTTWATTTAAAGTAAATGCATGTAGTGGGTCACATCCTCAACCTGACTGCACGGACTTCTCTGCCAGAATCAGGTCATCTTCTGATGCCGAAAGATTGAAAAACTTTTTGAGGCTAAAATCCACAGAAAAGCTTACACATGTTTTAAGATTCATAATATACAAAAATAGTTATACCTTTTATATGTCCTCTAGCAAACATTGCCATGGAATATTAGAAAGGATTAAAGGGATTAAATTACTATAACATGCTCTCAAAGARCATTTATCAGTTCAAGGGAAATTGGATCTCTTTTGTAACTGACAATAGCATACACACTTCCACAGTCTGCTTAACATGAAATAGAAACTACTGACCATATAGTCACATTCCTATACTTCACTAAGGAGGATATTTTTAAGTTGTGGTGGAAATGTAATATTCAGTAAATGTTTTCCACAAAATAAAATGTTCATGCAGTAACCTATTTCTTCAGAATGTCACTTAGATTATCTTCTGACTCTTTCTTGTCAGCTATTAATCTTCTGAAAAGTGTGAAAAATCAATCTGCTGCTATGTTTTCTGCTGTTCATCACTGCTGAACTCTCTGATAACAGATACAGTRATGGCATGTTTCCTCTCCTCATGTGAAGCTCAGCTGAGTGAATCTAGGGTTGTTTTTTTTAAAAGTGGTTGGGTGTATTTTGTCATTTTCAGGATGCTATTCCATTAAAAGGTTTATTTCATACACCACAGTTTGGAAAAAAAAAAAAAAAAGCTTAAAAAAAGAAAAAGTCTTAGCCAAACCTCTCTTAACTCCACTGCACCAGAAATCAAATCAATAACTTCATAAGATCTGTTTTACATCTCCAGTGACCATTATTTCTTTCTCTTGAGTTGACTTCTAATACCCAGCGGTACTTTGTTGCAGCCCTGCTCCATCTGTGTGAAAAGCAGGTGCGACCAAGACTGTAATCCACAAATCTCCAGCACAGTTCAGAGCAATGGTTCAGACTGATCTCCAAGGATAGACAAAACCTAGAGGATGCAAAGATGCTATTTTTAAGGCCAGAAAGGACTACTTTGAGGCTGCTCTGTTCCATAACCCCAGCCATAAGTTTTCTGTGTATAAACTCCTGCTTCAGGACTAGCAGCTGTTTGACTAAACATATCTTTAGAAAAATGGCCGATTGTGATTTTTGAAATCAGTATTCTATTGATATGGAATGCAAAAATATAAGTCATCCCTAATACTAGACAGCCACAGTTAAAATGCATGCCTTATTTCTAATCTGCATCTGTTTGACTCTGACTTCAAGGTGCTGGATCTTGCTGTACCTGTCTCTGCTAGACTGAAGAGTCCATTCTTGACAATTCTTAATGCTTATGTAGGTATTTCACATCACCCTTTTAGCCTTTGCTTTGGAAATAAATTAAGTCCTTCAGTTCCTTCATTATAAAACTGGTTTTGTAATGTTATTTTCATCTGAAGCTGTCCAACTTACCTATATCCTTCCTGAGTTGTGAATAATAGGACCGGATGCAGTATTCCCATAGCAGTGTTCCTCCACCACACACAGAGGTAATACAACATCTCAGTTGCCACTAATATTCCACTATTCACATACTTTGTGTTATCTCTTGTAGCCAAACATTACAATGAGAATCCATGGCAACAAAAAAAATCTACTTCTTTTACAAGTTGCTTGCTCCCAAGCTAAAGCACTCAACCTCAGTTTCTTTCTGCAAGAATGACATATTTTTCTTGATGTTTCTTAATGATTTGATGTTTCTTGATGATTCTTAAATACAGTTGTACTAAAACATATGATCTATCTTCATAATTCATCATTACCTTTTTTTGTACAGTCATTATTAATACCAAATTCATAGGGGCTTTTTGCAAGCCAGTGATGAAACTGTTGATCTTAATGAACCTCCATGGAAATATTGTCATGCAGTGATGATTTTCCATTTCAATTTATATTTGAGCCCTAACACTCAATAAAGTTTTCATCCATTTCACATATGACACATTAGTTTTGAATCTGTCTCTTATTAATAATCACTATATCATGTGATCCCATGTCAAGTAACTTACACAAGTCTAGCTGTATTTGACTAGCACTATAAACTTTATTTAGGCCCAAAGAAAAAGAGTTACAGAGGGACTGAATTACATTTACTAACAAGGAACAGAGGCACAAAGATCAGTAGGCTGACATCTACTTTCCACCCCAAGGTCTCCTTAACCTGCCATGCTGGAGCCCACAGTTCAGGGCTATGAGGTCAACTTTTGGACTCCCAAGGACTTAGACTTTGGCTATCAGGTTAGAGTCACTTATTCTGACCAAGGTAGTGACACCATCGCCATACACTGTTCAACTCAGTAGTCTATTCATTTTGAACCATACTACAAATGTTTTCATATTAACAAATATTTCAAACCACCAGTGGGTGGTCTGTATGGCTGAACAAGTCTAATTTGATTTTGTACAAAAGATGCAATTAATAGGTAAAATAATAATATCATATCTAAAATTTCTTGAATAATATTGCTGGCACTAGTGACTCATTTGAAAATGAGAGACAGGGTAGGGAAGGCTCAAAATGGAGGTTGTAAMCACAGGTGAGATTTAGAGCCAGACTCTATTAATTGTGTTCACATTATATTTTGTCTCACTCTGCGCTGAGCTTGCCCAATTTATCAATGTCATGCCATAGTGACTTATTCTTCAGATAGTGGCATTCAAATCATCATGGAATAATACTTCGGTAGTATCACAGTCTGGTCCAGTGATACGTGTAACAGAAGATAAACTTGGACAAATGTAGTTTATGTGCATCTCATTTGGGTAATGCAGAATCACAGAATGACAGAATCGCTGAGGTTGGAAGGGACCTCTGGAGATCATCTAGTCCAACCCCCCTGCTCAAGCAGGGGCACCTAGAGCACATTGCACAGGATTGCATCCAGGCGGGTTTTGAATATCTCCAGAGAAGGAGACTCCACAACCTCTCTGGGCAACTTGTTCCAGTGCTCTGTCACCCTCACAGTGAAGAAGTTTTTCCTCATGTTCAGATGGAAKTGTCTGTGTTTCAGTTTGGGCCCGTTGCCTCTTGTCTTGTTGCTGGGCACCACTGAAAAGAGTCTGGTCACATCCTCTCGACACCCTCCCTTCAGATACTTGTACACATTGATAAGATCTCCTCTCAGCCTTCTCTTCTCTAGGCTAAACAGGCCCAGCTCTCTCAGTCTTTCCTCATAAGAGARATGCTCCAGTCCCCTAATCATCTTTGTAGCCCTTCGCTGGACTTGCTCCAGTAGTGCCACATCCCTCTTGTACTGGGGAGCCCAGAACTGGACACAGTACTCCAGATGTGGCCTCACCAGGGCTGAGTAGAGGGGGAGGATCACCTCCCTCGACCTGCTGGCAACACTCTTCCTGATGCACCCCAGGATACCATTGGCCTTCTTGGCCACAAGGACACATTGCTGCCTCATGCTTAACTTGKTGTCCACCAGCACTCCCAGGTCCTTCTCCACAGAGCTGCTTTCCAGCAGGTCAACCCCCAACCTGTACTGGTGCATGGGGTTATTCCTCCCCAGGTGCAGGACCCTGCACTTGCCTTTGTTGAACTTCAGGAGGTTCCTCTCCGCCCACCTCTCCAGCCTGTCCAGGTCTCTCTGAATGGCAGCACAGCCTCTGGTGTATCAGCCACTCCTCCCAGTTTTGTATCGTCAGCAAACTTGCTGAGGGTGCACTCTGTGCCTTCATCCAGGTCATTGATGAAGAAGTTGAACAAGACTGGACCCAGTACTGACCCCTGGGGGACACCGCTAGCTACAGGCCTCCAACTAGACTATGCACCGCTGATCACAACCCTCTGAGCTCTGCCATTCAGCCAGTTCTCAATCCACCTCACTGTCCACTCATCTAGCCCAYACTTCCTGAGCTTGTCTATGAGGATGTTATGGGAGACAGTGTCAAAAGCCTTGCTGAAGTCAAGGTAGACAACATCCACTGCTCTCCCCTCATCTACCCAGCCAGTCATTCCATCAGAGAAGGCTATCAGATTGGTTAAGCATGATTTCCCCTTGGTGAARCCATGCTGACTACTCCTGATCACCTTCTTGTCCTCCACATGCTTGGAGATGGCCTCCAGGATGAGCTGCTCCATCACCTTTCCAGGGATGCAGGTGAGGCTGACTGGCCTGTAGTTCCCTGGGTCCTCCTTCTTGCCCTTTTTGAAGACTGGGGTGACATTGGCTTTCTTCCAGTCCTCAGGCACCTCTCCYGTTCTCCATGRCCTTTCAAAGATGATGGAGAGTGGCTTAGCAATAACGTCCGCCAACTCCCTCAGCACTCGTGGGTGCATCCCATCGGGGCCCATGGATTTGTGGGTGTCAAGTTTGCTTACATGATCTCTAATCCGATCCTCCTCCACCAAGGGAAAGTCTTCCTTTCTCCAGACTTTCTCTCTTGCCTCCAGGGCCTGGGTTTCCTGAGGGCTGGCCTGAGCAGTAAAGACTGAAGCAAAGAAGGCATTCAGTAACTCTGCCTTCTCTGCATCCTTCGTCACCAATCACGTGATCACGCAATCTAGCCTGGAAAACCACATCAGTAAATTTACCCACTTTTATATTTATCACAGGATCACTGATCCAAACTGTTCCACTGAAGGAGTTCCACTGAAATCTGCCTGGAAACCCATCTAGTGTTAGCAACCTAAAAATGAGCCTCTCAGTAAAAAAAAAAAGTTTATCTTTTGGCCATTCACCTGAGTGCACACACATTGCTCATATACTGTCAAAGTAGAGTGTCACTACAGAAAAAATATCTAGTCCAGACATTGTATCTATTTTCATTACTGAATATGAAAGATCAAGACACACAAAGAATAGAAAGACAGAAGGTGAGTCAGAAAAAAAGCAGCTTAAATGTTTATTTGGGCAATGTGGAAGTAACTGAAACCTACCAGAACATCTGTGATTGTTTTGAGAGCCAAGGAGAACTCCATAGGTTTTTATTTATGGGAGTCCCAGACCCTACTTCTTTCACAACATGAGAATGTTTCTCCACTTTCAGTCAGGATTTATTGGAGAGCTAATTGATTTGATTATATCTGCAGCCAGCATTAAAGTGACCTCAAAATATATTTTTTCATCCCCAGCCTCCCTAGTGCCCAGTTGTAGCAATTTCTGTGTTGAATTTTTGCAGCATGGCTGTTTTGCCAGCAGATTTTCCTGCCGTGTTTGAAGAAGATTTGGTCAGTGATGCCACAGGAGCATCAGGCCAACGTGCTGGAGGGTGTGACAGTGCATTCCTCGGCATCACACAGGAGGTATCACTTGTGTGAGGAATCAGGGAGTATCAGTATGCCCTATATTGCTGGCCACTGTCCTTGCCACCTGAGCATACTGGTAACCAGCACAAGTTGGAGCAGCCTTCGCATAAGGGACCAGCCCAGCACAAAGTGGTCCCGGAGCTGGAAGGGTTCAGAGGTGTCTTCCCTCTCCCTCTCCAGCTGCATCACAAGCAGACCAGGCAGACCTGGGAGCTGGCCTTCTGTGCACAGTTATTCAATATTCTCTTTATCTTTTACTTCCCAAGTACCCCCACCCTACCTCTGAGAAATGTCTTTGCTAACAGGATTTAAGGAGAGATTCAGCTGCCAAATCCACTCAGCAATCCAGTCACCTTGCTGGTGCACTCAAGCCCTCAACGCCACTAAAAGAAACACGCAAAAAAATATGATTTCAAAATCTAGTACAAATTTTACTTAGTCTAGTATAAAATAAAACAGCAAAAGAGAGATGAGGAATAAAGTAATTGTGTGCTGAGCTACTTTCAGATGAATTACACACCTTTAGAAAAGAAGAGAGGGATGTAGTCATACAGACATCCCAGAAGAGTCGAGCTCCACACCCACAGCTGGAAGTGTCTGTCACCAACACATCATGTGTGAGTACAAATATCAGTAGAGATTAATAAGCATTGAGGAGGAGACGTATTCGGCTGTGATTTTTAAAGYAGGCACTTCAAAAAACATAAAGAGTTCATGACCAAATTAGTGCTTTACAAGGGCAGATCTAGTCTGTCAACCCAGTATATTCTGATTTACCCCTAATTTCCCTATCATAATGCTGTGTTAAAAAATAGGTACTACACATACAGTAGGGTTATAATTCCTAATGCTCAATTTCATCCTTCATATATAATGTGTATGTTGTCTTAGGGAGAATATTCTGAATACAGGACACAGCTAGTGTAAGTATACAGCATACCCAGGTAAACGCTCAGGGCCGTAGAGCTCAAAAGGTGGCAAAAGGATCTCTGTCAGATCCTCAACAGGTCAAAGAGGCTAATGGTGTTACCAATTTCAGCAGTTTCACTGTCCCTCTGATCCAGGTATTTCTTTAGAGCAGAGCTATCAGAGGGGAACATGTGCCTGAGTTTTAGCTTCCCCAAATTATACATCTGCAGTAATGGCATATTTGTACAACCGTAAATAACATTCACATTGGTTTATTCAGATGGCACTTAAATATGGTAAAGAGCAGCTTGCAGGGAGAAGGTTCAGATTTGCCCCAGCCATGACCTACGTCTGCAATCACCCCCAGCAGAATCACAGTCTAACGGCCTAAGTTCTGACATAACGGCTACATTACAGTTAGAATATTAAACTTTCTCTGCAGATACAATTTCCCTCACAATATATTTCTAAAAGTTTAGCATCCATGAATTTCACACACGTAGTTAAGATTGCTGAAACGCACTAGCTCCAGCCCTTGAAAAACCTGTCACTGAGCACCTGAACCTAACATACAGTATTAAGGCATAAAGGAAGAAAGAGGAACATGTGGATAGAACTAGGCCAGGCTTTAGTTTCGCAGTCAGTAGAAAATTCTCTTTCTCAGTGTTCAAAGAGCCTTGAGAGCGCACTGTGTACACACATCTATTTAAGAGAAAGACACCTTTCAGAAAGTGCAAATAGATGAATAATAACTCAGGAACCACATGCAGAAACAAGTCCTCATCAGATCTTTCTATGAGAACCTGCCTAGGTGCTTTGAAAATTGTTTGTATCCAATGACCATTTCACCGTGGATGATCTTGGCAGTGGTGGTAATGAGGGAGGAGAAGGAAATAGCCATTACTCCCAGCTTTTCACTGAACCGCAGTCCCAATGCTCTGTGACTGCAGAGCTGGCTCTGCCTTAGGGACCCAGGCGGCATGAGGAACCCGGGGAGGTGGAGACCTCTTCCCACACCAGCTAGCTGAGCTGAGCGGATGCACCGTCAGCAAGCAGATCGGAAAGTCCCTATGGGACGGAGGCGCCGCAGCTAGCATAATATTCACCCRCTCACCCCCTTCGACACCTTCCTTCACTGCCCCCTTCACTGCTCTCCTCGGTCATCATGAAACACCTCTGCAAGCTGTGACAGCCTCAAAGGGTCAGAGAGAGCTGAAAGGAGACAGTGCAAAGTTTCACTGGGCAGCTCAAAGGGTGCTGGCGCTGAACAGGAGGCCACCAGGGCAAAAAAAAGGGGGTTAGGCCCCTTCTCTTGCCAGGCCCATGGGAACTGCCCTGGGGTCCTGCCTCCTTCCTCCCCCGCCATCCTGGCAGCCCTGTCTGTGCTGTCAGGCACAAGCAGTGTCCCCATTAGTCAGAGGAAAACCATTCAGAAGTACTTACTGTTGATTTATTCAGTATTGCTTGCAAGCATATTTTGAAATGCGAGATCAATGGCATTGTATATATGTCATTATTTTTTATATGGAACAGATTCATTTTCACACTTGGTGTACATACAGTTAAACAGCAGAGTCATGAAGAAGTACAATTTCTAAAGGCCAGCTTATTTCATGCTGGGAGAGCACTGTACAGCTACCCCCCCAATTACATGCAATACAGACCACAGCTAGGCACATACAGTGTGCAATAGTTTGATTAAAGTGAACACTGTGGCCAATAAAACAAATGCCTAAAACTGCAAATATTACCTAAGCTAAACATATGAAGAAAGAAATGCAGAAAACAGATCTGACAAGTCCTTGAACAATGTTTCAGCTTCTCATGGCTTGAAATCATTTTCTCATGTTGGGACTGTTATTTGCTCTAAAGCGATTCTTATGTGAGGGCAAATTCACTGTAACCTTTCCCACACGCCTGCTCTGCAGCATGTACATGGCTTAAAGAGAAACTTCCATGCTCTGGAAAGCTCACCAGTGTATTAGCATTAACTGCAAATTTCATTCACCTTTCTCATACTTCTCCTTAGTCTCCTTGGAGCTGCTCACTGCGCAAGGTAGCTGTATCCAAAAATAAGTTGTTGTTCCCTTGCAAGCCCGTTTTTTCACAGACAGCTGTAAGAACATGGGTTACATTTCATCCATGAGGATACATTTCTGCAGTGAGACAGACCCTTGTTTCTCTGTCCCTACTCCACAGAGCTAGACATGAGCCAGTTGCATCCCAGAAGTCATTTGGCCATGTAAGCATGCTACTGTGCCAGGGTGAGTATGGCATGTCCCCACTGCTCTACCTGACCAGCCTGGAGCAAGGCGAAGCAAGCTCACACCTATTTGTGCCTAACATATGACCTGAGCAGAAGCACACAGCTCCCAAGGCATTTCTCAAGGTCTCTGTGTAAGGGGCACCTGAGCTGCACTATCTTTTACCATGTTAAGTCCATTTTCCCAGGAGCATTCAGCCTGCGAGGTGGACTGGAGCCCACAAGGAATAGGGCATACCATATTCATTCACCCATTCCTACACGGTCTGGGGCAACATCCCAGCACCGGGCAACATAGGAGATGTATTACCTGTGCAACCTACA
This sequence comes from Apteryx rowi, assembly GCF_003343035.1. Classification (NCBI taxonomy): domain Eukaryota; kingdom Metazoa; phylum Chordata; class Aves; order Apterygiformes; family Apterygidae; genus Apteryx; species Apteryx rowi. Next base: position 1,174,227 of record NW_020448486.1, on the reverse strand, counting down.
AAACAAATTTCTTCTCCCTTTGCATAAAGCGCACAAGATGATGAGGAAATTTTCTGTTCCCTCTCAGCCTACCTACCCAAGCTTCAGTCTAAGACAACATGCCCTATGTGGCATGGATGCTCCAGGGCTTAAGGAATTCTTCTGAAATCTCATTCTTCTATTCTGAGTTTATTCTTCCCAACATAGCCAGAATCTTCCTATCCCCCCTACCTAAAATGGCTCCTTTCCTCTGGCTTCCAAGAGCTCCCCTGTCCAAGCTATATTTTATCAGAGGAGTCTCAGTTTTGGCATGTCTCCTCCTGGGCTCAGCTGGCTGCTGTGTCCCAATCTCATGCATTCTGCAGGTCAAAGGTATACCCCAAAATGTACTGACTCCCTCCAACCCAGGKGAAGCATTGGAAATTGTCAGATTCAAGGACAGCAGCTGGATCAGCAAAGACAGACAAGACTGTAGAGTCCACAAGATTAATTTCAGGGAGGTACTTACTGAAATCATGTTAGCTTTAAAAAAAGGCGGGGAGAGAGAGAGAGAGTTCAGAATTCGGGCTGAGGTTCATGGCAGTTGCTATTTTTATTGAAGTGGTTTGCCCATCCCTTGTGGATTTGTGACATCACAATCATTTCCATGCTGGCAATAGTCTGTAATGTCAGAAACACAGAATTATGATTTCACTGCAGCACTAAGCCAAAGGAGAATCTGGACTGTGAAAGAACAAGCTCTTATCATGACTCAAACAGTTTAAGAACTCAGAAATATGGTTTTGGTGATGAAATCTGTCTTTCCTGAAATGCTCCTTCTCCCCTCTCCCCACTTCTATCTAACTTAGTATTAAAACCATCACCAGCTCTCTTGTACCTTCAGACTCTGGACATGGGAAGAAGCAGGTGAAGGTAAATCTCACCAGGGACAGCATAAAAGATAGCAGAAAGGGAATAATGTTTCAGTCTTCAAACAACTGCACTATCATCTTTTGGTTTTAATCAGTGAAATAATGGCATGCGCTAAATATCTGAGATTCCTCCTGATGAATGTCACCTACGTTAGTCTTTATGGCCTGAGAAATAAACAAACAAACTATCCATAAATGAATGAATGATTAAGGACCTTGGATGAAATCAGTACAAGGTAGCAAAAAACTCATGTAAAATGTGTGTCTCCTGCAATCAGTTTTCCATGAAGGAGGATCTCCTGAGGCAACGCATGTAAAATGGAAAGACGTGGGTATTGCTGGAAATGGGGATTTTATTTCAGCATTCAAGAAACTGGTTTGCACTAAAGGAAACAAAACTCCTGTGTAACCTGATGATGATGATGCATAAATTATCTGTGCCCTACAGACCCTTTAAAACACAAAACCTGACTTTTTTGGTTGATTTCACTTCTTCTAGTGCTGCAAACACCAGTAAAGTGTCAACTTACATGAAGCGGAAAAGGTGTTTAGCAATCAGGAAACATGTTCTTTCTAGTGCATAGGGAATGCAACACTTAGGCAGAAATAGTCCACCAAAAAAAATAGCTTCATGATTTATTATTCGGATTTTCTAGCATGACAACTGTTACCCTTTGTAAAAAAAAATCACCCTTACATTACTGCAGAATCAGATAAACACCAAAGAACAAAATGCTGTGTCCTATAAATCAAAATGTTGKGGGGAAAATGCCCCATATGCCCATTTCTGTTTCTGAAAAGCTGTAGGAAGGTGCTGCGCTTACGTGATGGTCCTGTCAACTTCTTACCACTGCTAACCTCAGAGCAGTTCCCAAGAACCAACACTGTTGTGTGTCGTGACACAAACTACCAGGTCCTACCACTAAAACACTGAGTAGCTCAAAGCAGTTTTAATCAGCACAATGCTGAAGACAGCAGAGGTAGATGGTGGCTCACTGTAGTGGCAGCGTACCTGAGCCACAGTTAGCAACAGCGAGAAATCTTCAGAAAAGCCCTTGGCTTGCCCAGGGCCTTCACAACCAGAGTGTGGCTTAATCCAAAGGGTAGCAGGGAAATCTCTCTAAACCAACACAAAGTGCAAAACTGAGGAAGCCCAACCGTGATGAACCAAACAGCTCAAGTACTTAGACATTTTTCAGAAATGATCAAGCGGATAAACCCTGGGTCAGAGTACTGGAACAGACAAATTCCTTTCCAGTTCTATCTTTCTATCATTCTCCTTCACTAGGATACAGGGAAATTCTTTATCACCTCTAAAAGCAGTCATGTACATACTGTTGAGTGGCTATGGTTTTCCATAAAAATTCCAAGAAACCCTGTGTTAACATCTTTAGGATTATGAAATAGTAATACAAAAGACAAATGTATACTTTACAAGTTATATATGCTGTCAGTACCTTGGGGTACTGAAGATTTTTATTAGTGAAAAATGAACATATATGATGAAAGAAAACCAGCTTTGATTTCTTGACAGTTACCATCCACCATCTAAAGGAACGTAACACAGTTGTGAACAAAGCAGCAAAACAGATACCATGCATCGCAACTTTTCTCTTCATTGTTTTCACAAAGTTCACAGGTTTCTTCTAAACTAACAGCAAATGTAACTTGACAGAACCATATGTCTCAAACATTTTGCAGAAAGGAAAGCATTTTCATGAATGAAGTAGAAACAGAGTGGCTCAGGTCTCCTGGCAGAAATTTGGGGGACATAATGTGAAACTTCAGGCCCTGCCCAAGAAGACTGGCGGGTACAAACACTTCAGTTTATTGAGATATATCCATGTCATGATTTAGTGTAAATGCTAGTTACACTAGCAGCTGCTGAGTACAGAAGTAAGCTGATGTGCCAGTGAAGTCTTACTGACAGAGAGGGCTGGAAGAAACTTTTTTTTATATAAGTCATGTTTGCATTACAACAACAATTGTTGTTCATCAAAATCCCAGCTAAATTATTTGGGAACATGTTGGAGCTACTATAAAAATACAGCCCTTTAGGCTGCATCAGAAGTACACTAAATATACAACAAACTATTCCTAGTATATAAACAATGTGGGCAGTTTTCTGGCTGTATCAAAACTAACAAGAAAATAAGGAACTGAGCTAAAAAGCAGGAACAAATCTTGTTAAACTGCTGCACAGCAAATAGGCTAATAATATAAAATCATTGAGAACATTCATCCATCCACCCCTCTCTGAACAGTTTTCAGTCATGTAATGGGTAATTCTCACAAAACTACAAGAATTAACTACAAAATTCTGCTATGAAACCATTCATGCTGAAGTGCATAAATACAGCTTGACTTGCGAACAGCAAGGGAAGCTAATAATAGGGGAATAGAGAAGGTGCAAAAAGCTCTGATCTCCTCTGAGCTGCTGAGTCTTTTTATTCAAATTATATTTCCTAATCTACTCTAAAATGTGGCAGGAAGAACATCATAGGTAGTTTCTTTGACCCTGGCTGGTCCGGGGACCCACATGTTTCTGATAACAGCAGAATCCTTTTGTCCTCATAGGATTTCATCTCTCTCACTTCAGTATCTGGTTTCTCACTGAACATTTCCCCTGAAAACTGTCCCAAGGGTGCAGAGCAGTATGATCCCCGTGACAGCAGTGGTAACGTAGCATGTAGAGGATTAGCTCTATTACCSCAGGGTACAACTCCCCCAAACTCTTCTATCCTCTGTCCTACTGCACYCTTGAAAGGCTCTCTGTTAGCCTTGCCTAGCTGAATTAAGCCATTTAGGGAGGTAAAAGCAAGTTTCTCCTTGCTATGACAATAGGAATCAGAGCAGCAGTGGAGACACTGAGGGAATAGCATGTTTTTAAAACAAAATTATCTCAAAGGCTTAAAAAAGAGAGAGAGAACAGGTGAAGGTTGGACTGTGTTACTATGGTTCAGTTTGGGTCTGATGAAGATGAAGATATTAATAGTTATACCACCAGAATTAGAAGGAGAGAGGAAAAAAGCTGGTTGTATTTTAAGAAGGGAAATGTGATAAAAGGCACAGACACAAAAGGGTGAAAACCAAAAAGCCTCTAAATTCCAGTTTCTTTCAGGGAACAAACATCTAGCCAAAGACAAGCAGAGTCTTTTGATTGACTCTTCCCTGTACACTGCTTTTTTTATCTCCTCATGCTGTTGTGATGGTTTTTCTCTTCTCTTTCTTTGCAGCAGTTGCTACAGGCAAAATCAGCATCTCCTTCACCATTTGTAGGAAATTACGGTGCTAGACATCACTCCATTCATAAATCGAGGCTTCACAATGACTGCAATGATGTGAAGTCTGAGTAGCCCAACTGGTTTTAATTTACATCAGGTAACTGGATTTGCACTTGTGCCAATGGGAACAGAACCTGGCCCGGGGAGCCAAGCAATAAGCAGGTGGGAAGAAGTTTGGAGAGAGTTCATCACTAAGGATATGAGAAACGTGTGTGTGAAAACAGTTTAGTCAGCAATCAGTCACCTCCAATTTTTTTTTTTTTAACCACAGCGGGTTTATCCAAGAGCCCTGCAGACTTTAATCTGGGTGCCTTACACAATCGTGTCTCCTGCAGCATTATAAGGCAGGTGTATTCAGAGATGCGCATGCAGAGATCACGTGCAACCTCTGAATCACGGCGGTGTTTCCGCGGCGCAGTTGGCTCCCTGCTCTGCCACCTGTACACTCATAGTGAAGTCAGAGAACAGGCTGGCCGGCTGATAGCCCAAGTTCAGAAAATCAAAGCCAGGCAGACGATGGCGTGGGAGGCTGAGCATGAATTGTTGCTGGGCTCTGACTAACACTCCAGCAGGGAAGCGCGCAGGAAGCTGTGCAGAGCCAGGAAGGACACTGCCCCGGTGCTTCCTTTCTGCCACTTCAAAAATATCGACTAACAGACCTCTTTTAAAAAAAAAGTGCTTTGGACAGATCCTGACGTTAGCTCTTGGCCTTTGCCTCATATTATCTTACCGAAAAATAGAAGGAAAGTACTGCAAGTAGTTAATAGCTTCTCTCAAACAGGATGCTGAGGAGAGTGATTACAAGGCACTCCGCAGAAAAGACTTTGAAGCATGCAAGCTGTGTACTCCCAGTCTAGGCACGAATGCAGTTTGTGCAAGTTCTTGTCACTATTTGGTGAAGAAAACAGTGTTTTCTTTTACTTATACCCTTACTAGCCATCTCTTCACGTACTCTCTCTCCACATATTGTTTTAAAAGAGAATGTCAACAACAACAACAAAGTCTTTGTACTGGTTACAGTGTATGCAGTCATTTGTATTGCTCTTAGTCCTGAAGTTCACAGAGGCTGTTATCGGAAAGTCAGAGCCAGGCTGAAATCTAGGTTTGAGTCAGAGCCACTGAAACGATCTGTGACCTTGAGCAAGGCACTTGGCTTCCTGGTGCTTCCATTAGTCGTTTCATAAAACCGGGTAAAAAGCAGCGCTGAGCACAATCAAATATAGTTGCTTTGTCTGAGGTGAGCTATCCAGCTTGCCCAACACACAGAGGCACACGCACAAAAGGGTCTCAGACTTTCTTACCTCATTTTAGTAGCTGTTTTGCTAGAACTGTACACAGCTTCTCATCTGTCCTAGCAGGACCAAAATATTGAATGCATACACTTACGATCTATGATTATACAAAGGATTTCTGATTCACAACTGAAAAAGAGCCCTGGAAAAAATTCAGCTTTATTCAAAGTGCCATCATAAGCTTTACACAGCACTCAGTGTAAGTGATTGCAAGCTGGACTTGAAGCAGCAGGAAGCTTGAACTTAAGAAATAGTAGTTCTGTTATTGCTACTTTTTATAAAATTGATAGGTTTGGCCTTTCATATTTATTTTCTCTAGTCATTAATCAGTTTTGAGGTGAAAGCTGAAGTTACAGTATGGTATGTCCTTTCACTATTCATTTTTAGTTAAAACTCAAATCTTGCACATAGTCTAATATTTCACAGTGAGAGTGGGGTGAAATGGTCCCCAGGAGCTTGACAATCTATGCATAACAAACAAAGTGCCATGCATGTATCGTTAAGTTAATTAACAAAAGCGCACACCAAATTATGTCTTATTTTAAGACAGGAAACAGATTTCACTCCTAACTACCAGCTACCTCCAGAAAAAAAAACTTAGGATTTATAAGCACTATTTCAGCCACTGTATTCCTTACAGAATTTCAGGCAGAAAACTTCAAAATCCTTCTTCATAAATTCTTGAATCTGCGACTCTTTGATCAACATCAACTGTACCATTCAAGAATTTTTGTAAATCCTCAGTGACTTGGGAAATGCAATGTACATGTAGCAAAAAGACTACCTAAATGGCCATATGGAATGTAGTTTATTCTTGCCCACTTGCAAGTAACATAGAAATGCCTGTATGAAATGTCTCCAGGGGCCTGGCGCTAGACAGATGAAAATTCAGGAAATGGGCAGAGAGAGGAACAGAGGAGCAGCTTCGCATGTGGAACTGCCATTCACATCACTGGCACGTTTAGTCAAAAATGAGGACAGAAATGGATTATCACCTTTTATAAAAAGCAGAGTCTCTGATATGATTTAAAGCTTGCATCACTAGGACCATCAGGCCTCAGTCAATCCATGCTGCACTATCTGCAGAGCTACGACAGAAAAAATCTAAGCAGACTTTAGGAACCTTAATAAAATATAAAGCCCTAATGCATGAACTTATTTATTTTGCACCAAAAGCTATCTAAAAAAATCAGTGTTAAAAAAGCTTGCTGTTGATTAACCAAGTCTGAGTGTAATTAAATTTATTTATACAGAGAAAAATACAAAATTTTATTAACTATGGAARGAATGTAGGTCCTTAACTGCCCAGCAAGTTCACAAAGACAAAGGAGATCAGTTTACAAGGGTTAAGTAAACATAATATTTTATATTACAGTTCAAATGAATCCAATTTCAACAAGACTATGCAAGAGTCTAAAAATTGGTTTACCAGATTGAACATTTTTATGAACATTAAAACCCATTACATTGCTCTGAAGTACAGCTACTGAACAGCCAGAGCCACATAAAGAACCATTTGTTTCTTAGCCCCATGGCTGAATTGCTTCTAGCCTCCTTGCCATTCACATGTCTGGTGGGTTGCCTGTATTTATTTTTACACACCTACATGTTGTGCATTTTGTATTCCTTTAAGTTTCCACAGTCACGTCAAAACAAAATGCATTCCTGAGTGGGTCAGCATAGGAATAGCCGCACCAGACATTAACGTAAGAACTTGATGCTTACTGCAAATCTGAGAAAAGTAACCAGCTGTTGTGAAACACAAATTTCTGGTAAGGGAAGGAGGCAGCGCATGAACACAGTGTTTTGAAAAGTGCTGGTTTAGCAGTAATTGACCCTAAGGTCTTTTATTTATCTATAGAATAGATGCACATTATAGCCTTCCCATTCTGTTTAGCTAATTACTGGCTCTGATGAAGCTGCAAACAAAGCTGCCAATTACCACTAATTATGAGAGCAGCATTTCATCCAGATTAATGATTCTGAATCACTGAACTCCCTTTGAGAGGAACTGCATGAAGGAGCCTTTTAAGCACCTTTCAGAAGATTTTCAGCACCCCGAAGAACAGGACCACAGATACTCTAGGTGCATATCCAACAGCGACAGCTCACCATCTCAGAGAAACCAAGGGCTGGATCTCATAACTGAGACACTGTTATACAGCGTGATATAAACAGATTGTCTCCTATGTGCCTTCTGTACCTGGCAGAACTATTCCCCCATCAAACCACAACTACCTCTACCTAACACACAGCTAATTAGGAGCCGCCAAATTCAAACAATCCTCTTCTGGTAGCTGCTCGTTCCTTTTCTTCATAACTGCTGGTATTATAAGCATTATCAGTCCATTATCAGGCCATGCCTGTATCGTGGACAGCACAACCTGGCTGAGTGACTACGCTCATTTTGGTGAGAACTGAYGGGCCAAATTCTGCCCTGACATATACACCAGAGGCAAGTCCGTTGAAGTCTTCAAGGTTGCACGGAGTCTATGTCAGGGCAAAAAYTGACCTTGGGCATTTTGAGCTATAGTTTTATGACCAAATTACAGGGTGGACAGATCTTTAATGCATCTCTTGAGCAAGGCACAGTAGTCCAGTCCTAAGGCTGGTGAATGAAAAAAATAAAGGCAATGAACTGCTGTGGGTTATCCCATGCTCTCGCTATACCCGCTCAAGTCCAGCTGCACCAGTGGCGGTTGTGAATGTGGCTGTCTGGGGCCATACCTGGTACAGTACATGGGTCTCTTTGGTTGCACACTGAGAGAAAGTTTCACCACTAGCAGTTCAGCATACTAGGAACAAGCCATATTTTATTGCACCTTAAACACACCGCTTGGACTCTCAGGATGTATAAGTGGCAGATTTGTCAGGTGAGCCAAAAGGGATCCTCCCTTTAGCCAGGCCAGCAAAAATGAATGTCAGGCTTGTCTTGTCCAAGGCTCACCCTTGCAGCTCTCACATTGAAAGGACACATTGTGAGAAATGAAGTAACACACTGGCATCTGTATGAGCTATGTTAAAAATCACCCAAAGCGCAGACAGGATTGCCTGCACCATGCGTCTGGAARGGGAAATGCATAGTTTTGTTTTGGGCTGAACTGTGGCTCTTCTTTGCTCCCCTCAAAGCTCCGTTGCAGAAGGTTGATGACGGGCAGGCTGCCTACCTGCACGGCAAGAGCAAGCCTGGGCACAGGTCCAAAATATGGAGAGGAGCCAGGGAGTAACCCGGTGACTGAAGGTCTGGTTTGACTAGGAAAAGCACAGGCTTCCCAGTAAAGACGATGATGAGTTGCAATAAGAGTGGGTGGGTAGGGTGGGGTGGGAGAAGGCTTGAGAGAATTGAACCCAAATGACTCCCACACTCTGGAGAACCAGCGACTGGGAGCCGCTCTTTCTGGAAAGCAGCGTGCTGGGGTGTGTGAGTAGCAGAGACATTATTCCTAGCAAAGCTGGGCGGGAGCTGCAATATTTGGACTCCGGTTTTCAGTACCACCAAATACAGAATGTGCCTGGGTCTAASCATGTGGATCTAACAGACCCGGCTTAATTTCCTAGGAGTAGTAAAAGCAAACTTTTAGCAGCGTAAAACATAAAATATAATTTGGAAAAGCTGTGCTGCTGGGGGAGGTGAAGAGGCAAGCAATTAGCCTTCATGAAAAAGAAGCTGTTTTGGCAAGGGTAATAATTAATGAGACAGCAGTCATTTAAGGTGTGCATAAATGTTTGCATCTCAGAAACATTTGCCACCTTCTCTACACTCTCCTTTCTCTCCGTCTATCTGTTTTTCCTTCTCTGCATCTCCTCTCTCACGCGCTCTTTTCCTCTCCTCTCCTCTCCCTGCCTGCCTGCCTATCATCTTGCTCTAATTGTTTCCAGATTTGTGTGGGAGGTCAGGGCCCGGGAGTGCTGCTTCATGCCAAGTTTATAAACAGAGCAGTGTTTCCAGATGGCCACTGGCTCCAGCCTGGCTAGCAGGTTGATTGGGACCAGAATAACAACAGGTGGAGAACAGACAATGAATTCCTTGACACTTATTTTACTCCCTCTGCTTTTTCCCCCATTCCCTCCTCCCTGTAGGCACCACAGCTACCACCAGCAGACCTTCAAACTCTTGCATCAGGGCAGGCAGCTGGGACATAGGGGAGAGAGACAGAGGAGGAGGAACGATGAAAGAAAAAGCAAGTGACTTCCTTGACCGAAGAAACGGCAGGGCAGGAAAGGCCACTCATGCTGCTGCCTCACTGCCATCCCTTGCTGCTGCTGTTAATTAAGGCATCCTTCCACCCCATGGAAGAGATCTTTGGAGATGAAATACGGAGAATGAACACGATACCTTGCATAAATAGAGAAAAAGATAAGACAGATTTAACAATGCTCCCTCTGTAACTGTGTGCTGTTGAATTTTAGCCCGGCAGCCTGGGCCACCAGGTCCATGGGCAGCAACRACCCCTCCACAGTCACTGGCAGCTCTGCACTCCTGCTTTTTCCAGACAGAGCTATTCTTCCCTGGGGCACCAGTTCATTCCCCCTCCTCGCAGGCTCCTGTACTCCCCAGTCTCTTTCACCTCCTCCGAGCTCATGTTTTCTTCCCTGCTCTCCACACCAAATTCCCACTCTCCTCATTGAAAGTTGTTTATAGGAATGATGGGGGCAGGGAAAAGAGGTTCTGCAAGGCAGTAGCAGAGATTCTTTTCTTTTTACTTCCTTGTTTTTCCCAGAGCATTTGGGGAAGCTGTTTGGCACAACTGCATTGCTCCAAAGCTTGGGTTTTAAAGCAGATTAAAAGGTGGCCATAAATGGCACAAAACTGCAGTAAGTTCAGCCCCAGTAGAGAGACCTACCAGACCCAGGAGAAGCCTCACCTCAGCTGAAGGAGAAAGAGGCATTCTGGGTTCTCTGATACCCTCTTCACTGTCCCCAAAGAGGCTCCTAGGATCCATGAGCTGGATCTCGTTTGAGCTGCACTGTAGAAGGTGCCAAGGCTGCTCCTTCTCTTCAGGGAATCTCCAGGGTGTGAACAAATTTCAGAAATCCGTAAGATTTGAAGCTGAAGGATAGAAGGAGAGGATGGGGAAAAGGGAATGAAAGGGGTATGAATGAGAGGAAATAAGGAAAAACAGTTAGTCTTTCAGATGAATTCATTTGAAATTACTTTACTGCAAACTTGCAGTGTTCCTATTTCCCTGCCTGGCCCAGGTCTTCACTCTTTAGGCTAAGACAGAGCAGAACCATTAAGAAGCAAAATCATAAATACCATTATAATCTCAAAGTGAATGAATGAATAATGAGACTAAATTATTAAAACTGCTGGACATGACTCACCAGAATAGACTAGACAAACTTGCTATTCACAAGAGAAGGAAAGAAGGGTAAAATTTCTCTCCATTTCCCATTTGTGCTTACCCTCTCCCAATGGCTAAATTTAAATTAGTCAGAATATCCTAGAAATAAACCCATAGAGAAGCATTAGGATTGCAAAGTAAAAAGCTGCTGGCTTAAAAAAATTATTCCTTAAAAAGTCAATGGTTGCCTTAAATAGGATGTTATCCAAAGCAACCGTTGGTAATTAACCCAAGACTCCAAAGCGAATTGTTTATTTTCTTTGCATTTGCTGCGCTTCTCACATGTGAACAGAGAAATTCAAAAGTTAGTGAAATGCCCTTTACATTCTTCCTCGTTCAAATAAAATGATTCGTAAACTGATTGAATTGCTTACATGAGTAAAGCACACAGGATTTGTTATTATTAGTAGCATATTTTCCTATTTGTAACTTTATATTCAGGTCCTTAATGGTTGACATATACTCTTGAATTTGTCTATAAAATATCTCCAAAAAAATCATTTTTGGCACAAGTACCTGGGAGAAGGTGAACTGAAATTTAATAGGACTAGAATTTGCTGCTACTCAGAAAGCTCTTACATAAACGGTGTGTGAAAAGTGAGTATCACTTAAGAAACATTTGCTAATATTTGCAATGCAAAAGACTTCAAATTCTTGCATATGAATACCTGGAAGTAGATTTGGAAGCATTTAGGGTTTTTCATGAATGTCAGCAAATTGTTAACAGGTTTTTATTTTCCTAGAGAAATTTCATGACTAGTCTTAGCTGTCAAATTTTATACTGCGTAAGTTCTACATCTACAAATAAACACAAAAACATATTAAGCCAGTTAAAAAAATCTTTGCACTTCTAAAGCTTCTTATATCTCAGGATCTCAAAATACTTTAAGCAAACACTGTGCCTAATCCTAAGGATTGGTTTAAATGAGGTCACTCAGCACTTCTTAAGTAGATGCTTAGGATATTTTGCCAGACTGAACTTTTAAGATATATCATTTTATGGCAATAGGGTAAGCTCCAATAGTTTGGAGATTCTCCCAGTTTCAAACTGTAAATTCTTTGGGGCGGAGAATGTCTTTTACCATATGCTTAAGCAGTAGAGTCTTGATGTGACTGGGAATTCTGGATGTAATTGAAATGTAAGTAGAATAACATGGAAAAAGAATAGGAAGTGTAAAAGACAAAATGTTAGCCTAGACAAACTTTGGGTCTGACCGGATGCACAAAGTTTCCAAATTATTCATGAAGAATTATTGGGATGACAGACTCATCTTTCTTCACATGCCACTAACATTACTGCCTTCAGCAAAGTGCTTTGCTTTATATAACTCAAAAAGCACTAGGCCATGCCTTGCCTGTTGCTGTTCCTGTTTTCTACAGAAATTTATCTACCAAGTTTTTCAAATGGGAATTCAGTCCAGTGCTCAGTGCATACATGTTTTGCATTATCTGTGTTTTTCCTAAACTGAGTTATCTACCTCTGATGTATCAAATCCAGAGTTTACTGTGCACTGAACTCTAAGTTTTTGGAGTGAAGGTATTAGTCTGATATTGAACTAGAGATACTTGGTTCCTTTATTACCAACTCAGCTTGACTGTGATGTCTAGAGTCATGTGTGGACCTCTCTACGGAGTGAAGGTTATGGAGGCAGATGATATTTGCACTTTAAATAGCTAGACCAGCAAAGAACAGTTGTCAATAGGTGCAAAGCTAAAGAATATCAGACCTAAGAGAATTAGTAGCATAAGTGTTTCTTTTAAGCGGAAGACCTTGTTTGCATAATACTGATTTGCAATGTTGATGTCCATATGAACACAGCACAGTTAGTGGATGTTCTTGTTCTGGTCATGAGTCCTTGTGCCTTTTCACATCCAGGCCAGCACAGTGGGAAGTGCCAGCGAGTTTGACCTCAGTCACTTGGTCCAATATCAAGTCAAGTCTGAAAGGTCAAGTTCTGGGAATTAACATTTAAGAAGCTTCATATATGAATGTGAGTGGAAGGATGAATCTCACCTAATTTCATAAGTCTTAAAGTTAAGTATTTAGTGTAAGATCCTTAGATTAAAGGTGCTTCTTCTAAAATCAGCAGAGATGCACATCTCCATAGGCATCTTGGGGGACAGATCTCTCACTTACTTACACACTGCTGACTGTAGAAGGACTTCAGAAAACTAAGACAGCTAGACACATAACTATCAGATGTTAAAATAAATCCCACTGCAAGCATGGCAAGGGCCTTTTGGACCTTTGCAAAGGCTAAGAGCTATGCACAGACATTGCCGTAGGGACCTAGTGATGCAACAGCTTTCTGAAATGTGAATGTCTCTGAACATTCTTGCTATAGAGAGATTACATAAATGCTTCCTAAAATGTAGCTTATTTAGAAGTGAGGTCCATTCTTGAGCTAATGTTTCTGCAAAAAAAAAACAACTCAGCTTCTCCTCACATAACTTTTGAAACACCTCAAACCAGAATGAAGTTATTTTTCCCTTCAAGAAGTAGGCAGGATGGTGAAAAGACTTGTGTGGAGGATGTGAGAAATACCATTTCTAAATGCTGAGAAAACCAAGTAAACTGTTCATGGTGACAACTCAAATTCAGTGACACTGGATCATTTAATACATTAGTCTAAACTGCTACTCCAAAGCAATGATATGGGCAGCGCTTTGACTGAAGATGGGAGAACATGCAAATATTATTCATAAATGCTCCCTTGAATTTTTAAACTAAATTGGAACTCATGTTTGTGCAGTTACACAGTCCACTTACAAACACTGGAGTAGTTCGGTTTACTCTCATGAGTGTTCACAGAGGGTAAAATATAGCCCTGTAAAGAGGACCATTGCAAGGCCTTTGCACAGTTCAGCAAGAAGTTTCAGGAAGCACCTTACAAATTCACATAGACATACGCATAACTAGATTGATGAGTAAGTTAGCTTCACTTGACAATGTCCAATGGCAATTACTTTAAACCAAGGATCACTACTCTGGGCATTAAACTATTGCATTTCTGGACTTGTGCCAGTCAGAGTCTGAAAACCCTGGACAAAGAATAATGTAATGGCAGAAGCTGCTCCAAAAAAGTAAAAGGCAGACTGATGAGTTACAGAAAGATATTATTATCAGCACTGAACATTAGATATAGCAAGTACACTTAGTAAAATAGGTGAACTGTGGATTACCAGGAACCTAATTGGTGAAATTTAGATAAAGCTTTTGCTCCACAGCAATTTAGTGACTATGAGGTGCGGGCAAATAGAAGTGGCTGAGAGATTTTACCTGTATTCTCAACTGGATATTAACTGCAAGACTTTGTTAAAAATATGCGCAAGAAAGAAAAAAGCTGTGCTTATACGGGTTATTGTAACCCTTATATAAATATTAAGATGCTAGCATAATTGGCCGTGACACTTCCATTTGTCTTAGCATAATTGCTGTACTGGACTGCTGTTTGACCGAATTCTGTAGTATATCTTTAACCAATAGCATATGTCCTACTGCCACAACTATTGCAGATCTTGTAGTGATATCAGACTCCAGCTCAAGGAGAAGGTTTGTTGCAGCATTCTGGCAGCATATAATCTCATAAGGACGTATATGGCATGAATGCAAATAATATATATATATATATTTCTCAAAAGGTACCTGAGATGTTAACATGTAATCTGTATTTATTTCCTGTTTTAACTTCAAGTATACTGGTCTGGAAACGATTGACGAATGCTGACTGTATAATAACTAGCACTATGCTATTCATGCACYGTTTGCACAGAACAAATTGACATCAGTGGAGTTCTGCCTAAGAGCTGCTGTGATATGGACTGCACAGTGAAGACCCAAGATAAGCCACCAATGTCTGTAAGCCATTATAACAGTAAAAGTTTGTCTAAATCACAGAGCCTAAAAGATCTAATGGATCAACACATTCATCTGTCTGCCATAGGATTGCTGATGTTCTAAAACTTCACAACAGCTCAAAGGAGACCAAGTAACAGTGATTAATGAGCAAAGAACAATGTAGTTATTGCACTGGGGTCGATCTCTGAAAGAAAGCAACAGAAACATAATCAGAATTTAGCAGCTAAATCAAATGGAAGCTATTAACTGCATCTTTATTACTATGTAAAAGTAAGTTGCTGCTACGTAATTTAAATAGATCCATTATGTAACATTTTTTTCTAATTCATTCCTGATCTGCTAAACTAATCTCTGTTTTTCAGGGTTTTTGAAAATGAATTAAATGGATGAAAAATACAGCTGAAAGCCAGGATTATTTAAGGAATTGAGAACAATAGGAAAGCATGACAAGAAAGATCAGCCATTTRACAATGAAGCAACATCCTGAGCCTGAAGCACAATACTATTGAGTAAGCATCTGAGAAAATGTTTTATTTCTTCACCCAGGATGCATTCTCTTTCCTCTTTCTTCTCCACTTCTAGCAGCAGGGTTTAACTTAGTGTTAACCTAGTGAAGTTTAATTTAGCGTTTCCTAGAGTGGACTAAGAAGCGCATTTGTTATTTAGCTCTGCAATTCCATGTCCTACTGTACAGTGGAAGTCCCAGTTTCATTCCACTTGACTATGAGCTCTGAATGGCAGCAGCTACCTATGGAATGTAGAAACCCTAAATGTCCATTATAATCAATGGAGAAAAAGAGAGACTCCAGCAGCCAACAATTCGAAGAGCTGAAAACACAACTCACCTTCTGAGATCTCTCTTCCTCCACTGATTGTAAAGGAAACTTAAAATAGGGACACTCTTGACACAGAAGGCTACCGTCAGTTGGGATGATTCCCACCCACTCCCTTGGCATGTTCTCATGCTTTTACAACTCCTCCTCACTACCAGAAGTTAAGGTTCGAAAGGTTCTTCTATCCACTGTGTTTGTTATACAGATTTAAAAAGCCGTTCCTACCAGAGTTCCAGGCACCATGAGCGAGATATTTATCTGGTTACAATGCTAGCTTCTGCTGAAGAGTGTCTTATTACATAATAATCATAAAAGATATCTTTGCCTACCCAATAATCATGCTATAATCATGCAATTCCAAATATTTGTATTTTTCAAAGATATCATGATGCCTACCAGGATATAAGAACTTTCACCCTATTTTTCAATCACATGCCCCAAGCCACTTGCAATACATAAGGGTGGAGCAGCACTGTCAGTTAATTTAGTGCAGAATTTCAATAATGAAAGTCAGGGACTTTTGAAGATTTGAAAACTATATTGGAAGGCTATATGTTTAAAACTAACACCTTTTCATTTGGTCATGTAAAACTAGTGTTACTCTTTTATCTAATTTCCTGCCACTTCTACTAGCAATTCAATTACAGCTCTTTTCTGTCAGGAAGTGGCAGTTCAGTAGTTCACTGGCCCAAAAAGTAACATAATATTTTGCAAGTTTTGTTGGAAAAATAATATGGTAGTGCTATTACTAATGAAAAACACATTCGTTCCACAACTGGGCTTTACTTTAATAAAATTAATGAAAAATAGCAAGTACAGTTCTGCCCTTTGTTACACTTGTACAATCCA
Organism: Apteryx rowi; assembly: GCF_003343035.1. Classification (NCBI taxonomy): domain Eukaryota; kingdom Metazoa; phylum Chordata; class Aves; order Apterygiformes; family Apterygidae; genus Apteryx; species Apteryx rowi. Next base: position 1,157,875 of record NW_020448486.1, on the reverse strand, counting down.
TTGTGATTAACAAGAGCTGTACATGCTTGCCTATAAATCCAAGCGCGTCCTGTGGTTGTGTTGATTCTACCACAGAGTACCAAGCTTGTCCARTTCAGGACATGTACAGGAATAATTTAGACTGGTGCATTTCAGTCATGCTCTGCATGAGAGGTGCACTACATTTCCTTGGTTTGAGGACAACAGAATTAGAGATGGGTCCAGCTTGGAGCCCCAACCAAAATGCTTCTTAAAGTTATAGAGGTTCAAAATATCAACCTGATCCTAAACTAATTAGATTCTCTTTCACAAAACAGAACTTCCAAGTCAGAAGTTTTCCTTCAGAAAAATCTGAGAGAAGAGGATTGTTCTTTAGAAAATCACAAGTCTTATGTCTATAACTCTATTTAAACTTTATAGACACTATAAAGTCTTTATAAAGTCTGATCAGATGAAATTATTCCTCATTGGGGCTAAAGCAATGATTTTTGAAATACATTGGAATCTTTTGTTAATCTTGGGCTTTTAAAAGGTTTTTTATTTGCTGTGTTTCAGTACACCTGACTTGACTGTAATGACTGTGATCATAATTTCACCTGTCTAGTTATAATAAATCCTGATTTTGCAACAATTTTGTGGGTAATTTCTTTTCTCTCTCCTAACTGCATCTTTAAGCTTTTTTTCACAAACACCATATTACTTAATGCCTGCGTTTTTATTCTTGTGGTTTCCTTTTCACATTTCTTTCTTTTTTTTCTTTGCTTCCTTCTTTTGCCATTCTTCATTTTTGCTTAGTCTAACATTTATTGTGGTTTATTTTTAGGCTACATGTATATTTGGGGTGGAATTATAAACTGAACATTTATATATTGAGTATATATTTTTGTTGGAGAAATATATAATTGACAACTGTTCTTATTCTTCTGAGAAATGCCAATAAACAAATGGCAGGTTCCAGTTCAATGAATCCTCTACTGATTAAACAAAACAAAACACTGATAGCAGGCAAAAGAGATACAATAGAATATTTTTTCAAAGTACAACAGTTTATCTTGGGGTCAAAAATATTACAAATATTGGTGTTTTAACTATTTTGCAAATGCCATAATCTTACACTGAAATACCGTTCAAATGTCAATAACATAGTTTGCACAAAGCATAGAATAGATATATTGTAAATAATCACATTAAAAGGAAATGACACACTTGAAACTGGAAATTTCTTTTTTACTTTTAGGCAGATTTCTCAGTTTATTTGGATGTTAAAGATATATATTACCATTTAAAGTGCAGTATTAATAGTTGGCTTAGTTTAACTGCCCCTTTCCCACACATATATATTTTTGCAGACTAACACCTACTGGTATGCTTTTCAAAAGCTCCTCCCATTGTCAAAGTGCTCTCCTGCCTTCATTTCTGGATGATGGTCGCAACACATGAATGAAACCCACTGGAATAATGGAATAGTGCTGCTGCTTGAGCATGTGTGCAGGTCCCAAAGTTGTATTTGCTTAAAGAAAAATGCTGTGTTGAGCCCTCTTTAAAAATCAATTGTTACTTGCCATGGCCAATTCTCTTTTCAATTCACTGAGTAAGCATAGGCATAGGCATATATTTAAAGTGAGGAACCCACGTGAGCCAAAGGGACATATCAATACACAGGCAAGCTCTGGCAACATTATTGGCACCATGCAACTCCAGTAATTTTTTACTTTTACCTTTGCTACCTTAATCCACAATGTTTAATTTTTCATGACTGGTCTTTTTTTGTTACATGTAGAACATCTACTATGAATAGCAGAGGTTTCCAAGAGAGAGGATTGGGGAGGGGGGAGGTTGTTGAGCTTTGGAAGGGGGTTGTTTGTCTATTTGTTTTTTTTAAAACTGGCAAAACCCCAGCAGCTATTCTTCAGAAATTTCACGAGAAACATTCATATGGGCAGGAAATCTACTGGCGAGAAATGGCAGATGAAAGAGTTATGTACTGCTGAAGGAGAGTTTTGCACCTGCACATTGCTTAAGTTGGAGAACATGCTATTAATATAATCACAATAGCATAACCAGCAGGATGCATAGTCATCTACCACGGTTTCATTTCTAGACATCATGGACACTTTTGGCATTAGTGCAGAACAAGGAGTTGAATCAATTTCAAATGTGCACTAAATGGAAAGGAAAAAAAAAACAAGTTAAACAATTATTATCAGGATATCATGTTTAAAATCAAGGTTAGAGCTGTGTAACAGAACCCAGACTGGTTTATTGCAGGTCCAAGGACACCAGACTGATTACAGGCAGAGATGCCCAGTAAATAGGGTCAGAGATACCCTGCTTCAGAGTCATTCACTGGATTTTGTTTTATTTCTATTTTGTTTATGGAGGAAGCCTTTTTTCTTTCCCTTCAGGGTCATTAAACTTAGTCTGGAATATAGCTGTTCAAAGAACTCCTATGGAACATTTTCTGGGGTCAGGATTTGCTAATTCATTGAAATCAAAATATTTCCAATGCATATCAAAACATATCAACAAAGTTTCAAAATAACTGTTGTCCCAGTTTTGAAACCTGGAAGCCCTGAGGTCTCTAGTTCAAAGGTAGTCTACTTGGTGGGCCATCCTGCAATGACAGGCCATCAATCCTCTACCCCGGCAGGCCAGGAGTTGAGCAATGGTCTGCTTGCCGGGCAGGAGTCCTCTGGAGCCCTGCAGAGCTCCAGCACAACTTAGCTGAAATCCAACTGTCCCCGTGAAAAGTTTAGATTTCAGTGAGCTGCCAAGGCCTCCCTGAAGTTTGCCAAACATCTTTACTTTTGAGATTGGTTCCATCAGTTTTTCTGTGCAGGAATATGGAGTGGTTGCTTTTTTTCCAAATTGATCTTTTTATCCAAAACAAACCTTTCTATCTACCTTGGTAATCACTTAGATCACAAAAGTCCTACAACAAAACATGTACCATCCCTGGATGTATCCCTGGAGCCATGATGCTGGGTCTGGTTTCAGGCACAGAAGGGTTATTGCAGAACTTGGAGGAGCGTTGTTCAGTCTTTCTGGGCTGCCCTACACCTACGCCACACAGTCAGTTCTCTTCTTACTGAGCTTCATCTCTGGTGGTTTTAAGCAGTCGTAGGGAAGTAATGCCCAGTGCTTCACTAAATGAGAAGGATTCTTACACCTGCCTTGCCAAGGTGGTTCATGAGGAATTTTGGCCCTCTTCTACTGGGATTTGAGTCGCCAGGACAGTAAAATGTAATTATAGGAAATTATTAAAATCAGACAAAACAGCATCCATTAAAAAAAAATACAGAAGTATGCAACCTATATTGCTTTCTCTTAAACAAGTATTATTGCATATCAGCACAGATGACAAAACAGCAACCATAAGAGCTCCATGGCCRGGATGCACTGTTGCAGCTTGCACTATCATCATACAAAAACTGCTGCCCAAAAACACTGGGAGTAACCTCACTCACTGCCCAGGCCAAATTCTCCTATGTGATATGGAGGCCAGGCTCCCATCAAGATTAATGGGAGCCACCTACTCATATGTAAGGTCACAATTTAATCCACCGAAAGGCAGAAATATAGAGCGTGACTTGTGAACTGAGAGGAGACAATGAAGCTACAACCCTAGAAAAAGGTGCAGTGACCAGTGAAAGATTTTCTGTTCCTGGATGCAAAAATGTTTGGGGGCTGACACACACTGATTTATTCATAAATTAACCAAGCAGGTTTGTTTAACAGTCTCCATACTAGTAAAGTGTTGCTTTCATCATTTTACTATGGTCTTTAATGACAGCTAAGTCAACATAGCATGCATCAATATGTTATCAGTGGCAATGCCCTCATTACTGTCTTTCTGACATTTGTTTTCTCTCTTCTTTTCACTGCAAAATCCACTAGGTTGTGAGGACTACTGAGTGGGTAATGCCTTTTTAATTGCATGTTTGTCATTTTAATGTCATCTAAACAACTAAACTACAAACTTTATGATTTTGCCATTAAAAAAAATGAAATAAAACCCATATTAAACCTGAAAAGAATTACAAAGTACCCATCCAGTTGCTGGCAGCCAGCAAATGGTTCAAAAATCTCTCCTATTTCTTTACAGAGACTGGAATTCAGCGGTCCCGTGGATTTGATTATAAAAGCAGCCTATCTGTCCCAAAATGAGCAGTTTTTTTCTTTGCAGTAATGTAGCTAAAACGCATTCACTGGACAGCAGGTTGGCACCAGGCCGTAAAAGGTATGCGCCATTTTGTAAAGCAAAGCAGCCATCCATAATCTTTTTCGTTTCCAGACAACAAAAGGAAAGTCTCATTTTGTGACTATAAAAACAGTTAAAGCAGTGCAGCTGTAACCAGAAATTCAGTCCACTTGTGGTTTAAAGAGCTCCACGCCTACTGTACATAAAATAATACACTGGTATCATTAGCATAGACAACAGCTTGTTTTCAATTTGGCTGCAGATAATGAAATTATCCCCCAAATTACCATAAAGTGGAACAAATAAACACAAAAGAAAAACCCCTTCTTTTTTTCCCCCTTTAGCAGCGCTGCCTTTCAGCTATTTAGAAGCAAAGCAACGCTTCTGTTTTTCTAAAGCTCTATGCTGACCTCGAGCAGATAAAGAACATTAAATGACAAACACGCAGCAAAGAGTTACTGCGCTCTCCCCCCTCGCCTCTGTTTACATTAGGAAATCTACCCAGGGACGAGGGAAGGGGGAGGCAGGAGGGCTGCCTTTCAGCGCCGCGCTCAGCTCCACTGGCTCCGGCTGGAGCTGGCCCCTGTTTCTGAGTAAGCTTACTCCACTCCAGATGTGCCTCGGCTCCAGTGTGGCTGCCATGTACAGTAAATCGGCATCTGAGGGCTCGTCAATCTGTGGGGTAGAGCAATTGCGGGCTCGCCAGGCCGCCCCACTGGCACAAACAGAAATTTGTGCTGCTAAACTGGAAAAGAAGGAGGAGGAGGGAGAGGATGGAAAAGCGGGGGGGGGGGGGGGGGGGGGGGGGGGGGGGGGAAGGGAGGGAAGAGGACAAATAACGGGAGAGCAGTGTGTGAAAGGTGAGGGGCTGAGAGGTGTTAGCTCCCAGAAGAAGGGAAAGGAATAAACATAATAGTCGACCAGGGAAATGTTCTTAATGCATTTGTAAATTTACTTGTAAATGTTTTACACTTAAAAAGAAAGGGGAATACTGCATATCATTTGAAAATGTTGGCTGTCTATAGGTCCCTGCGGATATACTGGTTTAGTACGACTTGTAACCAGAGCAAGAGAAACATAAAATAGCTGGGAAAACACAGCCAATTAGTCATTACATGTAGATTGTAAAAACAAGAGAGAGAGAGAAATACCCTTAGCAAATTGAATCCCTCTTGTTTATGTCACTGGAATAGCAGTGCGAAAAAGCAGAGGCAATGACGCCTTCTAATCAAAGTGCAACCTGCAAACCAGTCAGTGCTCTGATTCCAAATCCTGTAGGATTTCCTGACTCGCATAAGATTTACCTATTTGCTGTCATTGTAAAATACAAATTGTTTCGCTAATCAGGCAGTTTGCTTTGGACCTGACCCCAGTTGTACAAACTCCAAATTGGACATTCATTTCTGATCTCCTGCCACCTATACAGCCATTGCTAAATGAGTTTTAATAGGATGAGAAAAGGATCTTTTCTTTTAYAGCAGGTTCAAATGAGCTACCCAGCTTCAAGCTGACAAGCTATGTTTTCCTAATCACTGATTTTTTATAGAAATTCTGAGGACCAAAATGTCTGCTTCCCCTCCCTTCTCTTTCAACAGTGCCAAGTCTAAGAATGTAAATAAGTGTTAAATTGAAACACAGAACAAAAATGGGTCAGATTTAGTGTAAATGAGTCATAGTTAAATTTAGGCTGCTTTTATTTGCAAATGTGCACTTTAACAGCAGCTCTATACAGATATCTCAGGGTAGAATGAGATGCCTCATTTATTTATTATTTTTATTGCGGTTGTGCCTAAAATTCTCAACAAAGGCTTCAGGCCCCATTGCGCTATGCACTGTAAAAGATGAGCTATGCATTTTAAAGACTCTCTGTTGCCAGAGAGGCTATCCTCTGGCAAAGGTATGGTCTGGGTTAAATGGCAGCACCTTAAATGGATAGAAATATTGTCAGCTGTTCCAAATTTTCAAAAATTATGAATCAAAGCTGCAAAAAATCATGAGGCTCCATGAAAATAGTCCTAAGATTTTCCAGTGAATATATGCGGGGCCCTTTCTTGTTTCCTACTTCACGGGCTTTTAACTCATACTTTTAAACCTTCCCAACTCACTGTAAGAGTACGAAAGTTACTTTTTTAAAAAGGAACACTGATTCTTGCAGTATCACATGATTTGAGGAATGGCGGCTTTAAAAAAAAATCAAATATCAATAGAGTTGAAATAAAGCCATAAGACCTGGCAATACAATAACTAGTAGTATACAGGATTTGATTTTCTCAAGCACCCCACTGAGGGGATAGTAAGCTCTCTTGCCTCCAGGGTATCAATCCTGCAAGCTACAAGGCCTTCAGATTCTGACTAAAAAGAACATATGTAAGCACATATAATGAAACAATTGAAATAAATGTGATTATTCTTGTGGTTAAATTTTATAATGAGCTTTCAAACTTTGGAGGCACAAGTCTGAGATCATTACCTTAGACACAGGGCAACAGCAAATCACAGCCAATCCCCAGCAAACAAGCATCTGCAATGAGAAAAAGTTCATGCAAGAAGAAAAAATGTCACATTAGTAGCTCCTATGTGTCCACCAGAAGGAGGCACACTCTCTCTCATCTCAATATTTCATTTCAGTTTCAAGCCCATGACTCTGTTAACCACTCCCCACCCCCAAGAGCATGCTCTCCATTGCTTTATGCCATGTACAATCACTTACAGCTGGACAAAATGGACGTAAAACAAGTGTATCAAATCAGGTTGGCACGAGAAGGATCAAAATAACCTCAAAGACTGATTATTTAAAATTAGGCTGGCCAAAGCACTGGTAAATGTACAACAGGAACTTCCCTTAGAGTGACAGAAATACGAACTGGGTAACCAAACAGGTGTTTTCAATGGCCAACATTTCTATGCAGAAAGGCAACACAGACAAGTCTCATTAGACAGTAGCTCCATTTAGTTAGGAATGTGACTTTTCCCACCCAGTGTTGAATCAGTGGCCCAAGGGAAAGATGATACTTAGGGGACAGCAAGAACAGCACAGTTCTTAGCTCACCCACYACAATAATGACACTAATTTGAGAATAAGTGAGCATAAAGCTGATAATAGCTGTCTGTAAAGAACAGTGTATGATGCTAAAACGATAGCAGACAATGCTAAGTGACCATGGAGGAATGTATSTAGAAGCCAGGACACAAAATGAGTGAAGCATGAAGAGGGTGTTGAAAATGAATCACCAATAGAGATAGGAATAGCAGAGCAAATAGTCTAGCCCCTCTTCCATTTGGGATAGCTAAAATCTGATCTTTTCATTTAAAAACACAGGCAGCCCYTCTCAGTGCTCCAAACTCACAACAATGATGTGCTTCCACCTTTAGTTTTATTCATGTTTTTACGATGTAAAATAAATTTGTTTACATGTGCATCATAAGTATATATTTAACCTCAGGTTTACCATTAGTATGACCACAAAGGACAATTCCACTGACAAAAATTCAAAAAAAGACAAAATCAACTGATAATCTTACTAAAATGTGATAATCCCTTCTTGCTTTGATGGTTCTCCTAACACAGCATGCCCTCTTGCAAGATATCAGGTAAGATTAAAGAAAAATTGCCTGTAGAAGAAATGACGCTTCACATTTCCAAATATAACTTCCTTTTAGCTGTGCATTGGAACCTTGGATCCACTTCTTTTCTTGATTTTTCTTCTATGCAAATTTCCATGCACCTGAAAACAAAAGGAAGGACAGCACTGGCCAGCCATTGTGTGGGCAGATGTTGTGTAAATTTCCACACGAGATTCTGCCAAGCCTCCTTCTTACACAGACCTCTGACACCTGCATTATTTGGAAGGATTACTTTCTATATCAGCGAACCTCCCTAAGGGATTCAGACAAGACTAGCAGCACAGCACACGGCTGCAGAGCAATCCCGCCAAGCACAGTGGGATGCAGTTATCCTTCCTTACCTCATTCATCCTGCAAAAGGAAGATGCAAGACCCCCATGTTCCAGGGAACACAGGGGTTGCTCACTTCACCCATCTCCTAAAAAGAAGGGGAGAGTAACAAAAGTGTATTAAGTATCCTTTCTACAGTCATTTAAAAAGGAAATGAAATCTAAAAGGACTGCAAGAATAGGTTGTATTTTGATTGAAATTGTCTGTAGCACAACCTGAAAACTTGGCATTTCTGTGGTAGTTCATTAAAGAATTATCAGTAAGTGCACAAGGCTTATATAAGCCAAATGTTGTCTAATGTCTCAGTAATAGGCTCTATGATGCCTTTGACACCTGCAGAGAAATTACATGAAATCTGTAGCAACAGTATTAGGTAATGCACAAGAGTTCAATGTTCAAAACATCCTGTTCTTTACTTAGCCTCTTGTCTTACACAAAAGCAGTTAAAAATAATAGAGGTTGTTCAAGTGCCAGATTTACAAGTTTGTGTTCATAGAATTTGTAAGGCTCATCCTGCAAGGTTGTTTTGTTATACTTGTGGGCTGGGGAAGGGGAGGCAGGATACGGCACGAGAGGGAGGAAAGCTTTGTGAATGGATGGATTCATGCTTTCAGGGCAAAATGGAATCACTTCAACCACTCTGCTTTTCTGACAATTTTTTTTTTTACTTTTCTAAAAAGTAAAATCTGCAAGCAGTGAGAGACAGAATGAGCATCATGTAGCTGGACTGGAGATAGATTCAAGTCATGGAATATATCTATTCATAGTTTGAGATCTCGGGGGTTGGATCAGCTAATTAGTAAGACAGATGCCATTTGCAAAACTTGGATGTTGATCCTGATGCAGAGGTTTAAGCTCATCAATCTTGGGAAATGTTTAGAGAAGAGGAAGTTTGGCTCTCATCTCTCATTTCACACTAGAAGATTCTAGCTGGATTCAGTGGTGGAAGAAAAATTTAAAAGACTCCCTGTGGCCCCAGATAGGCATCTATGGCTTTGCTGTGTGTATATTGTAGTAACCTCAGTGCTCACTGTTACAGAGCTATGTGAGTAACAGGCCCTCTCCATGCTGGGATTTTGGGTTCCTGCTGTTGCTGAGGGAAATCTGAGCAGAACAATGCAATCCACCGGTGCCTCTATGTTCTTGTCACATTCATGAGTCCTATGAATAATCTCTTTGCAATCAAGATACAAAGCTGTAATTCATCACTCTATTCTTATTTTCACAAGGTGTTGAGGGTTTTGCTTTTATTCCTTATGTTATGAAATTCTCGTTTTCTCTGGGAAGCAGCATATCGATGGTATGCTGGACTGGAAATAAAAGGACCTGGCTCAGCACATCAGTGAATTCTGCTCCCAGCTCTTGGCCTGTGTCACAAAATCACTTCTTAGGCACAGACTGCATTTACAATTATCAGTTTAAAAAGTGTAAAGAATTTTATTGTTGCTTGATAAGGTGCTTTGAGATCAAGATATGAAAAGCACTAGGAAGAAAGACAATAATTTGTACACACATAATCAATGCTGCAAGATGAAACAGCAGATCACAAACAAGTTGAATTGCACACTTCCACTGAAGAGTCTTCAATTTATACCAGATCAGATCTGAGCCCTGTCATTTTATCCAAACATCTACATGCAGTCTATCTATCTGTAACATATCTGTCATAAAGCTCTTCCTCTTACTTCCTGTGAATAGGCATATTACAAAACTGCACAGAGGAAGGACAAGTTTTAAAGCTTTGCAGAGAACAGATGAAAAATGTGATAGGAAACTGAAAAACAAACATTTGATTTTTTCCTATATATCAATTACACTTAACAATGGTTAACTTCCACTCATATCTTTCTCTCAATTTTCTGCCATCTACAATAACAGAACTTCTCATTCTTACATTAACAGTGATACACTGTTAGGGCTTCTTCCAATAACAATAGTAAAAGATTCTGGTAAGTGTTTTATTATCAGAGAGCAAAAAGTCTTATTTTACACAGGAAATAAGCCAGAATCAATAAAGATATAACCTATTGTCTTTATTAACTCACTGGAATAAGACTTCTAAATTAATTTTTACCAAAATGCAGTCCCTTTTACTAGGATTCTCTGCATGATTTTTACCAAGGTTTTCTCTGCAGGAAATAGTGGATGAACTCCAGATCTCTGAAAGAATGATAAAATGCTATGAAATACAGGATCTCCCACAAGAATGCTAGATACATCACATCTCATGGACCTGGGAAAGACCAAACAAAATTTACACAAGGCCCAAACCCAGACCGGGGTCTGGCATTTGAATAATCCTGGAGTATTTCCAACCCATCTCATTCTATCTCAGTAGCAGCTCTATTTTTAAAAACAGGTTAAGCTCAAGAGATCTTATTTAGACCCCTCAACTAATTTTCAAATTGTTAGCATCCAGCAACACTTCTGAAAATCAGAATTCTTATTTTGCATCGTTAATTATGAAATACAGTTTTGAACATTCAGGCCTGCAAACATCCAATTATTCTGAATATTTTCTCTTTTGCAGCTATTGGCCACTAAAGATTGATGTTGCCCTGTAACTCCTTGCTGATTAACACATTCTGCTGGATGCCTAATTTATGAGAGATTTATACTGTGCAAACACTATTTACAGAGAGCATTTGACTCTCTCTAAATCAATTAGATATGCCTTTAGGCACATTCTCCATCCCAGATCGCCAGAAAGACAGTTTGCCTTTTTACCTGCAGATGGGATTCCAAAACCACATCACCTCTGGGAAGCCACAGGATAGCTTGCCAGTGTAGCCTGCTATATAATTGAAATGCAATTCAAGGGGTCTTCTGAGGAATTTCTCCATCTTTGGAGGAGGTCGACCAGCCATCTGACCTCCAGTAAAGACAACAGAAGGAAGCTCCCTTGGAAAGATAGCAGGAACTTTTTTCTTTGAAAAGCATTCTTAGATGCCATCTGCTGATACAGTGCAGACTTATCTCCTGAGGTCCAGACAAGTCAGCGTTGCTGATTATGCCAATATACCTCATGCAGTTCTCACTGCCTTATCTAAGAACGGGAAAAGTCAAGGAGAGCAAGTGAAAAACAAAACAGAGCCCTACCTAAAGGAAAAGTTTATCATCAGAAGTGTTCTAAATGTATCCGAATAGAACTCCCTGCATGTATGTGAAGTTTAGGAATTTTACTGGTTTTCGTGTTCCCTTGAAACAGTGAGGCAACACTGTCAACAAAAAGCTAGCAAAATGTGTCTATAAACTTGGTGGATACATGTAAAAGCAGATAACTATTTATAATTATATATTGTGTGTTCAAAAGGATTATCTGTGCATAAGGGTATACATGAATTCATAATGTTCAACAAAGGCAAATATGAAGTCCTGCATCTGTGACAATCCGGAGGCCAACAATTAGAAAGCAGCCTTACAGAAAAGGACCTGGGACTCCTGGAGGACAAACTGAACATGAGTCAGCAGTGCACCTTTGCCAACCTCATACTGGGCTGCATTATTAAGAACATAAGCAGCAAATCAAAGGAAGTGATTATTCCCCTTTATTCAGCACTTGTGAGACCACATCTGGAGGACTGCATCCAATTCTGGGACACTGACAAACTGAAGCAAGTCAAGCTCAGGGCCATCAAGATGGACAGAGGGCTGGAGCTCATGACTAGTGAGGATAGCTGAGCAAGCTGGGTTTGTTCAGCCTTGAAAAGGGAAATCTAAAGGGGAGGGTCTCATTGCTGTCTTCACCTACCTGATGGTTGGTCATAGAGAAAATGGAATCAGACTCTTCTCGGAAGTACATGGCAAAAGGATGAGCACAGCAATGGATGCAAGTTGCAGCAAGGAAAATTCCAACTACAAAAAAGGAAAAATTTATTCACCATGAGACTGGCCAAACACTGGAATGGGCTGCCTGGAGAGGCTTTAGAATCTCCATTCCTACAGATATTCAAAACCTGGCTTGAAAGGTCCTGAGCAATATGCTCTAACTTCAAAGTTAGCAAGGCTTTGAGCAGATGATTGGACCAGAGGAGCCCCAAAGGTCCCTTCCAACCTAAATTATTCAGTGAGTCCATATTAGTATGCAGAAGTCCTTCTGTTTGCACTGGTTAACCTGTTTTCCATCCTGCATCAGAAACAGAGTAAGTGCATTCTGTGCACATTTACAATTTGTGGGACAAAGTGACCCGCTGCTGGGGCAGAATAAGACTAAAGACCTGGAGTCAAGCCAACCAGTATGCCTCAAACAAGCCAGAGAGGTGCAATAAACTAACCAAATCCATCCAAACATACACTAAAAATTCCCATGACTCAACCGCCTCCATAGCCTGTCAGCTCTATCTCCCACCTCCACTAGAGCCCGAACTGCCAGATATTTCAATCCAAACATTGTGGTTATACAGGCCCCCTCCAAGCCCAAGGCCCATATCGATGAATCCTGCCTTAATCCACTCCTGAGAATCTGGGTATTATTTGGTCAGAATTTTGGTTGTCTATATTTGGAAAGTCTCACCCGCAGTCTTTAGCTGACTAAAGGAAGCCAAAGAAAATGTAAAATTTAGTGGTTACCAAAGCTGAAAACCTCCTTGAATATGACCATTCCTTATGTATTTATGTACTGTATATGTACCTACAAAACCCCTAAGAACTCAGTATCCTCCTTATTTCATTTATAGGGAAGGGATGAGAAAGAGTCTGTTTCTATAGAATTCCCCAGATACAATCTATCTACTGCAGAGCACATCATTAATAAAGGATTTTTCTATTTATTTGTTTCACCCAGAGCAGCTGGTCAGTTGTATCTCTCTGGGGCATGTCAACTAATACATATTATTTCATAAGCTGAGAATTTTTGAATAATCCTGTCTTGTTCCTTCCATTTGTATTACATTACATGGGAGTAAAGAAGTATGTTTTCATTATATTGTAGGAAGTTAAGGGAAAAAAATATTTACAAAACACTAGAAAAGGAGTGAGCAGAACTGAGGATTATAAAAATGCTGATAAACCAAATTTTCTGTACAAAAGGTTATGTTTCAAAACAACAAAGGAGGAGGCTAACAATAAATCTGAATCATGCTCCTGCGAGGTAGAACTAGTAAATAACAACTGAGGAAAATGTATTAAGAGCAACAATTAGCATTCTCTTCCACCGATCTCAAAGCACTGAAGCCCCACTGAACTCAGTAGGAATCTATCATTGATTTCAGTGAGAAATGCTGGCCCATTAGCCTCATTTTCACAGTTGGAGAAACTGAGACACAAAAATGTTAAATGAGTTGCAGGATATTACCCAGCAAATAGCAGAGCTGGGAATAGTACTCAGCTCCCCTGGAGGCCAGTCTGTGCGTCATCCACTGCACCACTTCCTCATACTCGAAGGCAGTAACAGAGCACAAGTTTCAGGGATTTTGTTTAATGAGAACAGGAGAAGGAGAGATCTGGAGGCTCACCTCTAAAGTGAAGGAATGCTGGGCTTGTTTCATTGTTCCATCCAATGTGCAACTGCTGACACTTAAACCTGAACGTGTCTTTGCTCATATGCAGACTATTAAGGGAATAGTCAGAGAATCAGGGATGATCACAAGGAGAAAAAATTAATTCAATTTATTTTAGAAACAAACACAGCAATCCAGACTCTGTACACCCTGAGTCAGGAGGCAATTTTGCAAATCATAATCAAATGTGATTTAAACACTGTTTCTGCAGAAGTGGTTGATTCAGCTAGTTGGTTAACGTAAAAGGGACACAATGCAGGGGTCTTACTTTACATCAAATGCCTACCATTCCTGCTTTCTACAGATTATTTCTCTTCAGCTTGAAAAGGGTGATATCAGGCTGTTTAATAGAAAACATTACTTGTAGCATGATTATTTATGTCTCACTGCTGTATGGGTGGCACACTGCTCTACTCCTGAGAGGCATACACTGACTTTGCAGCTTGTTCCTATAAGGGGATTTTGATCATTTAAAATGATGAATATGAACCCATTTTCACAGCAAATACTGTTTGACAATTCCTTCTCCCTGTGGTCACTGCTGCGCATGATTTGGTACTAGCTTCTGATCTAGGAGGTTCTGCATCCTTGAGAGAACCCATGGGATGGGACAGCACTAAAAGACACCGACTTTTTATTGCCTTGCTCTATGGTTCCGGTCCATGGACCCAGAGTATTTCAGGCTGCCAAAATGCTCATAGTTGAGAGACGACCCAAACACATGCAAGGCCCTGGCTGGAGGTGCCCTTAGCGCAGCAGACAGTGCCCCTGGCTGGAGCCCACTTGGTTCTGGGAGAGGAGCAGCTGCTGGAGTGCTGACACCGCTTGGCAGCAGACCTAGTGGCCTCAGTGCAGCTTACAGCTGCAGTCACTTACTGCTGACTACCTGCACAGTGCATTTTTTCCGGAAGATGTCAAATCACTTTACCAAGATGGCTGCTACACATTATTATTGTGATGATTTTGTAAAAAAGAGGCTGAGGTGGGCAGCCATTATGGCCAACACTATCTGAGATGGTTGCTAATTTCAAGCAATTTAAATTGAAGGAAATGGTAGATACTGAACATTTTAGCTTAAGTGACTTTCCACAGGGCAGAGTGTGAATGGCAGAGCTGCAGATTATAGGATTCACGTCTTACAGTTCAGCAAACTTTCAGATGGACTATGCTAAACACAGTGATTCAGGGGCAGAAAATTCTGACAGTGTTGCCTTGATACAAACCAATTACATAATTTAGCTTCATGAAAGTTAATGGGAAATAAATGTTACTGAAGCTGCAGTCTTTGGACATTTCAAACTTTTCCTCTGATTTTAATCTTTGAAATCTTGTAACTAACTGGAACTTTGACAATACAATCCTTCAGCAAACACTTTCTTTTTAATGACATTTTACTCATTACACTGCTCCCATCTACCACTAGTTTCTCTTCTGGACTGGGCTTGGGTTTTTTGGGGGGGGTTGTTTTTTCTTTTTTAACTTGTCATAATGCAGCTGTGTAATATATGACAATAGAAGATAATAAATACTGCACAGCTGAAGCTGAAAACGAGTTAGTTAATGGAAAGAAGTGAAGGTGATGACACACTTTTTGTTTTAAACAGAAAAATCATGAGATATTTTCAACAATATGTTTTACACAAACACAAAAAGAAATCCCTCATTTTTTTCCCCAAAGACTTCCTGGTCCAAATTCATTCACACTGGAGAATACAAAAAAAATCTAACCTCTACATAACAACTTCATGAATTCACACAAAGTGGAAAAACATTTGTTTCTAAAATCCAGGTAAACTAGCAGTCCTCCATTCTGCTGCTAAAATCATCTGTGTTGCTTGYGGCTGCCAGAAATTAAAGAGTTAAAATGAAGGCTACTCAAAAGAGTAAAGCATATGTTATACGCAGCACGTTACTTGCTCATGGGGCTTCCCATGGGCCAGTGAAGGTTGGGAACCACTTCTGTAAAGGAAATGTATATGGTGTCAAGTTATAGACAGTCTTGTGTGTTAGCTCCATCTCTGCAACTGATTAGCCCCAGGATGACTTTGGCCTCACGTAGTTTCTTACAAACATTATTTAGTCAGGTTTCAAAACTTAAGTAGGCAAAACACTGTTATTCCCAGTCTACAGATGAGTTGTAAGTGTAACAGGGTTAACAGCTTCTGCATGGTGACATGTTAAATGAACATCAGGAGCAGGAATAAAATCCAGTTTCCCAACATTTGCCCACTCAACCATAGCATCCATGGTCTAAACCATTTAGACCAAAAAAAAAGTAAAAAAAGCCAAGCTTCTTCACTGAAACCATGGCCCCTGAAACTATTTCTGATGCCTATGCAAGCATTATAATTTTTAGAGCTACTGCGTACCTGCCGCTTCCAAATAGCTTCCAGAGGTCACCTACCTATCCTAATTTTTCCAAGCCTCAGCTTCTCAATCTTTCAAAACAGAAATAAGAATAGCTATCCATCTTCCAGTCTTCTTGCCCATTGAGGTCAATGAGAGACTTATCCCTGGCTACAGTGGCTATGAGATTTCCCCCTTATATTCTTTTGCCTCCATTTAGGAGAGCAGTTCTCTCAAGGTGGGTGAATGTCTGCCTCAAGAGAAGCTGTTGTGCTGAGAATCACTATCTAATTCTTACYATTCATGCACCACACAATCCAAACAGTAAAAATGACGAGCAAATAAAATAGCACAAAAATGAAAAATAAGAAAACAGCGCAATCACCCTAACAGCGGCAGCTAGAAATTCATCTTGAAAAGCTCAGCTGTTCTTGTGGCACAGAAGCTAAGGAGTGATTGTTCTGTGTCGCGATGGCATTGCCCAACAACCCATTCTGTCTAAACTATCATAGCTGGCTAAATTATCCTGTCCTGTGTTCTCTTTTAATTAATTGTTTAGTTTAAAGAGGATAAAAAGTGCTGGCTGGGTTCCAAGCTAGATTGCCTGCTGCTCTGACAGAAAAAAGCACTGATCAGAATATTTCTCTGCAAATTGAAATGTGTATCTCCTGGGCTTTTAGCAATAGCAAAATAAGTTTTTATTTCTGTGTCTAATTCTGTCCTCTAAGTCATTAACAGTTCCTTGATCCCCTCTCTTCTTCCTGCTCCCTTTATCTTATTTATTGAAACTTGTAATATAAACAGCATTTCTTCACCTACTGTCCTTCTGAATTGTTGATGGCCTGGATAATTGCAGTAGCACAAAGTGTCACGGCATTTCCTCTGCAAAGCACACACTGGTGTTTCAGTCACATGTGGGTACTGTCAGGCACCAGCTATTGTTTAGGGCCATCATCAGCAACTTGGTGAGCATATTACTGGACCAAATTCCCCTCCAGTGTAATCAGCACACCACAATATGACCTCAGGAGCATCAGGCGGACTTGCACAAAACTGAGGATTTGGCCACATGACCATTCCCAACTAAATTCACATTCCTCCCCCACCACATGTTGGAAAATTAGAGACTGCGTGTCTTTCTAAACATGCTTATGGATGTAGTAAATCCTTTCATGGGGGAGTTTCTCAATGCTCGAGCGCAGCACAGAAGCCAACGGGACACCCCACCACTTTTGCCCCTCGTTGTCACATTCCTTTCCCAGGCCCGGCTGCCGAGGCGGTCTGAGAACTATTCTGGCTGGGAAAGATCACATTGCCGAACGGGGACGAGAAACGGAATGTGGTTTCCTGAAAGGTTTCCAGCAAGTACATGGGAATGGAGCTCTTGAAAGAGAGACACATGGAGCTGAAAGCACTTCCCTTCTGAGAAACCCTTCCAATCTGCTCCCTGGGCCAAATGTAATAACAGCTCTGACATTATTATTACAAAGGGGAAAAAAAATCATTCTTTCAGCTCGATGCTGTAAATCCTGTCTTTTGAAGCCACACCTACTTTGAGACCTGAAAGTCATGTGGTTTTAACAGGCAAGCATGCAAAAAAGATGTTTGTTGGGCACATCTCTACCAGCATGTATCACTAAGCCTTTCTGGAGATGCCAGGAATGCTTCTGGCAACAAAAAAAACTGAACTTTAAGACATGTTTTTAAACTTGGGTCCCTCCCTCTATCTCTTTGGACTTACATGGAATATATTGCCACAAAAGGTCTGTGATATATGACGAGTTTTTTCCTATTGTCAGTCATGAGCCAATATCTAAATATGAGGGAAAATTCTGCATGAAAGCAGAGTACCTTGCCATTTGATGTGGTAAGTTTTAAGTTTCGTAGGATCCTTCTACAGCTGCAAAGTGTCTCCCCATTCCCCCTAGACTGCATAACAAATTAAGAGAGATTATTTAAAACATCTCTCTAAACAAGAGAGAATATGCAACCAAGTCCTTACAAGTGCATACTGACAGAGTTGTGCTAAATATTCAAATTATCAGTAGAAGGGTTAGGAAATAATGTATGAACTAAGAAACGAAGAAGCAAAAGCACTAATGGTCTGAAGACCCAGTTTCTGTCTTATCTTCCAAGAATATGGTGGATTTTTCCAACAGATGAGTTACAACAGAAATGCTGTTGACAGTGCAAAAGGGAGAATAAAGGCAATTGAAAGGGTATAAACTGGACTGGCATGAAGAATTTTTCTCCCCAGACTTTGTTCTAGAAAAAAAGGGGGGAGGGGGAGAGGTTGCACTAAGTCAGCAACCTCCGTTTCTAAACAGGTTATGCTAAATTGGTACCATTTTTTGTTTAGATAAGGCCTCAGACTCACTGACTCTCTGGAACCCCCTCTCAGTCTTACCTCTAACCACTTTTTCCAGCCTGTGGCAGAGAAAAATGTACCACAGTAGGCAGAGCCAGACACCAGTAGTATCATAAGAGCCTCTCCAAGCATGTCTCAGCAAATGTAGGGCCAGAATCCACTATCCTTGCACACAGTGAGCAATTCATTTGATTAGGACTACTTAAAGAGGCAATGCTTATCATGAGCAAAGTATCTAGTGAGAATAAAAGGTGCAAAACACCTGACAGCCATCAGCATGTAGTCTGATGTCATGTCTAAGCTGCTATAAAACAAGTTGTCAATGAATTAGATTTTTTGGAAAATTAGTGTCATTAAGAACATTCTATTCACATTTCTGTACACAAATCATTTAACCTTGTGGGTGTTTTTTTTTCTTTTTTTTACTAAGTATATAAAAGGAATATGAACACAAAAGTTTTTACCAATATCAGCACAAAGTAAAAGACCATTTTCTTACAGAGTTATGGCCATGTTATACGTAAGGACAGTAAGCTCTTTTGACTTATGAGAAAATATGGCCCTAACTATACAATCCAAAACTGACAGCATGCTTTTCTTAAAATTCAAGATACAGGGTTTTAAACAGTTGATGGCTAATTTTAGCTGATGCTAGAAGTTCAGGTAACAGTTCAGAGAGCTGTTTTTGTACCATTTTTGTTTTGTAATTGAACTCAAACATTCATGCACTTCACAACCTCATTTTCAAACACACATGAGTAAGTCTGAAATTTTTTAGGAAATACACCAAAGCCTGCATGCATGTTTATTCTTTCGGTTTGATTCTTTCAGTCAAATAGAAACAGCCAAAAAAAGCCAAAGATTCATAATGGGATATAGATAATACCACTAAAAAAATCAAGTAGCAACAAAACTCTCATAGGACTAAGAATTCCTAAACTGCAACAGGTTTAAGCAATAGACTGTACAAATAAGTCTGAGTGCTAGATCCATAGGGACAAGGATTCTTGCAGTAGGTGGATATGCAGCACCTAAACCCAAAATGGTGACAAAAACCCCTGCCTAAACTTGAAAATGGAGTCACGAGAGCCCTTCTTAATTTACATGAAGTATACCAGGTTGCTGACATTTATTTCAACAAATGTGCAGAACTGCCATATATGAGTTGATCTTCAAGGAAACCAGTTCAGTGGGTGCTTCCAGTGCAAGCTCGGCACACACCGATAAACTGAGGTCTTCACAAAAAACAGCTGTGGGCATCATGTTTAAGTGGAGCAGGAAGAGAAATTTGTGTCAATGACACCTTTGTGCTTCTCATTCAACAGCGGGTTAATAATTTACAGACATTGGCCTGGAAGCAGGATTCCTCCCTCCCAAGAGAGTGTCCTAAGCACTAAGCAACAGAAACATGCTCCTTTTTGCTCACTCTAGTTCAATGAATCTCAGAGTCCTTGCAAGCATGTGGCAGAGACACACATGAGGAACCACTCCAGGTAGTCCTGTCTTTCACCTTTTTATGGATTTGTAAGAAGAGGGTTTGACTCCCCCCTCCCCTGCCATACAGACTAGGGAGAAAATAGAGCCCATGTCTCCTCCATCCCAGCAAGTGCTCTAACCTGTAGGATTTCCCTTTGGTTACRTTGAGGAAGAGCAGTTGACCCCTGCTCACTCTTACACACTTCTAAGGGGAGCCTGGGCTGAGGATCATAACTAGACAGAGAAATCTTCCCATAAACCCTGCTGAGGCTCAGGCACTTTCTAGCTGAAGTTCAGTGCTCCCTCCTGGCTAGCTCTAGCCAGCTCTCTATTCAATGCGAGAGTTTTCCGATTCATCCTTCTGAATTAACACTTAGTG
The DNA here is from genome assembly GCF_003343035.1 of Apteryx rowi. Taxonomy (NCBI): domain Eukaryota; kingdom Metazoa; phylum Chordata; class Aves; order Apterygiformes; family Apterygidae; genus Apteryx; species Apteryx rowi. The sequence goes on along the minus strand of NW_020448486.1, from coordinate 1,137,674 downwards.
TACTCTCTTGTGCACTCAGACTTATGGTTTCCCATCTGGTGGGGAGATTCCTAAGCTCATTAGACCTAATGCACTAATTAACAGTGAAAACATGGCAGACAAACTGTTCTTGAGCAATAAGCTGCCCTTCACATATGCCTTGTTTTCTGACTGACTCTTTTCCTGATGAAAAGGCACTGGAATGGCACATTATTAGCATCCTCTGTTTTATTAGTATGATGGTCCTCATGTACATCAACAAGGGATTTACATGGCGGGCCAGCATGAGACTGACATTCTGAATAGCCAGCAACCCCATCTGGTTTTTGCAGGGTCTCGTAAAACCAGCACGTGTGCCCATAAACTCAGAAATGCCGTCAAGCCCCATGGAGGAAGTTGCCACTCAGGCAAAGTTACCTTCATGTGATCTTCAGAGTTGCAGAGCTATTCATAATTTTCATCAGACCTGGCTCAGAAATTCTGACAATGCAGCCTGTGCATGAACCAGAGAAAGGGAACCTAAAGGACAAGCCGTCAATAATCATAAAACATAAGATTAAGTGACCCAGCAGCAAATAATTTAACCAAGTTAGGAAATTAAGGTCGCCCACTTTGATCTTGTATTTGAGTATTTCCTAACGTCCTCTACAGTTCTGCTTCAGCTCCCACCATGCTTTTCAGTAAACATTATGTAGAGACCTCACTGTTCTCCATCCTTGCATTCAACAGTATGCTCTATAGTGAACTAATGTGGCATCCCTGCTGGGCGTACTGGGCCTGCTACTCCAGTAAAAAATGGAGCTGAGATAATGCAGTCCCCCAAACTAGGCAGAAGTCTGGCTAAAATGAGTCTGAAATGCTCCTACCATCTACACTGCTCCCTGCCAAGTTTCCCCAACCTCAGCTTTAATTTTCTGCTCTCTTTTATAAGAGGAAATGGATACGAAATCAGTATGTTTGTTAGATTCACTCCTTAACATAACAATTACTAACAATACACCTTCCCCCCTTGCTAGAAATGCCTTTAGTGTGTAATTCAGTCAAATGAGAAGATAGGCACCACTTGTACACACTGTCATCATCCTTTTGTGTAAGGCCAGGACTAGCTGCACTCACCAGCCTAGAGATCTGCAAAACAACAGCTTTTTCCTTCTATTGTGATGGCCTCCATCCTTGCATTCAACACTATGTTCTTCTTCTGCCACTACCTCTCTTCATCACCAGGAAATCAGGACCCCAGCAAACAAATTGCTGCAGACAGAGGAAGGATGAGACTTCAGGCATTCAAGATGTTGAAGACTAGAGTTTAAACCCCAGTTATTCCACAGATTTTTCTTCTGTGAGTTTGGCCAAAAAAACCTATTAAACACCTAGTTCCTACTTCTCCACTATTCTCCACTATTTTCCAGGCCCTGTAGCACAAGGAGAGGCCCCAGAGGCCATGAAGAGCAAGTGTGAGCCAAGAGAAGGGCTTCGGGGTCAACTCCCTTTCATATCACCCCTCACAGCTTAATGCTATCTATACCATGCAGCTCACATAAGAGAGAAGAAGCAATACCTGCCTTCATAGGACTCATGTGCCTTTATGCATGCATGAAGAAGGGTTATCCATTCCCAAGGACCCCGTACTAGGTTACACAAGCAGGGCCTGTAGGCATTTTCCTCATTTCCTTAAAGTATTCTCAAAGGCTTGGATGCCCACTCCCAGGAGGGAGCCTACATAGCTAGATAGGATCAGGAGAACCTACCCACACTCACATGCATAGCAAAGGCTAGATGGAAAGGGACAGCAACGGAGAACTCTCTCAGGGCGTTATGGCAGTTGACTGGGAGCTAAGGCTTTGCCTCTGCAAGTCACATAAAACACTGGACTGGGGAAAGACAACCTTGCAGCCCGCCTTGACCTGCTTTGAAGCCAGACAGCTCACAGGCAGTCTAGCTTACAATACCAAAACCCTGACATGTAGGCTTCACAAAAGATAGGGAACATCAAGAGAAGTCTCTTTGGCCATGGCTCACCACAGATGTCCTGTCAAATTACCATGCCAACCACATTTGGCTCTAACTCTTGCACAACCTACCCAAGAAGGACACACGGTCTCTCTTCTTTCAGGTCAATCTCCAAATCAAAAGCAAAAATTGACCATCCAGGCACTCAGGCGAATGATCTGGAGGAAACAGCACAGAGTTCCTCTTAACACCCGCCTCCTGACAAAAAAGGCTCAAAGAAGGCAAAGGGGACACAATGCTCTCTCCTGTCTTCCAGGGACCCATTTGTTCCAACGACTTGTGCGGAGGACCAGTGGCGGCTGTGTCATCCACAGCCCACAGAAGAAACTGCAGAAGGGCTGCCTAGAACTTGCCACAAGGCTTCACGCTGAATTCCAGGTCCTGCCAACCCTCTGTGCTGTTTCACTCAAAATCTGATTACCTGAAACTTGTTGGCAGGGTGAAAGGGTGAATTTCACACAGCCTAGGGATACTAAGTGACTTGGATGTGCCAGTGCACACATAGTTTGGGCCATAACTGACCCAATGATAATAACCTATAAAAGCTGAACAACTACCTGTACAAATTAGGAACACTTGGGGCATAATTATACATTTGGAATACATCATGAGAGCAAATTTTTTTGAAAATCCAACTCCCAGTTGAATATTCACGTCGTGGACACTGTTGTGTCCCTGATTTGTTTGGAATTCAGGTCCAACACTTCAAATTCATTTCAGAATTCATTCAAGTTTAAAGGTCATTATTATTTCCAGTTCATTTGAGAGAACAGTTCTGAGTTCACAGCTGACCACATTTTCTTTACATGTATACTATGCAATTTTAACTCCTCCTTGACTTGCTCTATTACAGATTTAATTATAAAAAATTAATGTTCATTATTAAGTGATTTATTACAATATTAAACATTAAAGACCAGTTTCATAGTGGATATGATCAATGCATCTGCACTGAAGTCCCTGAATGTATGCTAATTTATCCTGGTGGATAGTCTGGCCTTAAAGTTCTTTTGTTGAAATCGTGTCAACATTTAAAAAAAAGTTTTACGCTATTTTTATTTCTGTTCCACTGAACTGGAGGGCAGAGGGGAAAATGGAAAGGGCACTGCATTTTGGCAAGACTCTCTCACATTAAAATGTGTTCTCATGAAGCTTCCAGTCAAGCTTTTGCAAACTCAGATATTTAGTTACTGTGGTTTCAATATGCACCTCAGCCTGTAGATGCTGAATAAACTGAATGCTGAATGTAGATGCTAAATAAACCACCAGTTCCAATCCTCTGGAAGTTCACCTATCATCACCAGTGTAAACCAACCAGCCTTTCCTCTGTGAGCAGCCTAAATTCCCCGAAGCACTGTTTCCAGATGGGGAAACTGCCTTCACAGACACCTGTTACATCTCATAATATCAGATAGCACAACGTCTGTAATTCTACCTCAGACTCATCCTACAACTTTGTGAGTCAGACTACATGCTTCATGTACCCAGTGAACTAAAGCAAACAAACAGGAACTATTTGTATTCTTCTTATTTATGCCAGGGCTTATAATAAAACCCTTTGGAAACACTTCCGAACAGGTAGCAGCCGGCACACAAGTTTTGCCAAGGATTTCAACCAGTCTTTACCTGTTGCAGCTGTTGGGAAATTTCTAGCTGTTGCTAGAAATATACTTGTACCTGCATGCTGGGATTGGGAGTGTGAGCAGGTGTTTGCAACCATGCTTATATTGCTAACTGTGCTTACTGTCTCAGATTCAAAAATACTAATCATACTAGTAATGTCTGGTACCTGAAATATCTTGTTACAACAAAATCTCACTCAATTTGTCTTACAACAGTGATCAGAACTGCACTAAGCAATAAAAGCCCCTCCTGCTAATTTCTGTATGCAGCATGATGTTACTTACCCTGAAGGCCCTTTAAGATTTGACCCTTTCACTGTTTTTCCTGCTGTCAGCCAGGACAGCCAAAGAAGAGGTGGTATGCAGGCTGAAATGCCTAGCAGTGCTCAATCAGTCCTTTGTCTTTCATGACCAGCTTTTTATCCAGGGGCAACAGTCTTTTTCCATTACCAGTGAAAATGAACCCCCAGTAGGGGTGATGGAGAAACAATAAAACTAATCATTAAGCTGGCCTGCTGAGAAGTGAATTCCAGTCCCAGGTCAGATCTAATTGCATTCTGACACTGAAGCAATGGCCTGGTCATTTATATTAGCTATGTCATGTTTCTTTTTATTTATTTGTCTCCATTTTGCTCTCTGTCCCTATGAAGAAAGAAATACAAACACATAGATCAATGAAAAGATGTACACAGAGATCAAAATACACATACTGCTCTGTGGTGTACTTTGCAAATTTTTAAAATACTCTTGCTAGCCAAGATCAATTGTGGAAAATTTGAAAACAAATATAACATTTTGGAAAATGATGAGCAACTGCAAATGGGAGGTTTTAGTAATAATTGTGGTAGTATCATGGCCTATTACCAAGAAAAACCATGTACACAGCAAAGGAAAGACAAATTTAATCATGCATATAAGCACACAAGGTATATATATGCAGCTGAGATTTTCAAAACAGTAAGGAGATTTAGATACCTATCTTTGACTAATTATAACAGCAATACACCAATTTCAAGCTCAATACAGCGCACACCAATGCATGTGCATGGCGTACCAACACACATGAATGTATTCCTTAAAATATAATCAATATCTTTAAGTCCCTTTCCTCCCTTGCCACCCTCTTTTTACTCCTTTCACCATGATGACGATCTGCTCGTAATAGTGTCTGGTTTGCCCCTTTCCGCATCCTCAGCCTCCTCCCCCACTGTTTCTTTGCCTGGACTCCCAGCCAGCATCCTAGCCTGCGACTCTTSCTTCTCAAATCTAAACAAGATGCCTTTGCATCTGACTGAATACAATGGGCCTCTCTTCAAAGTCAAGCAATATTTTCCTATCATTGTTTGCAGGGGAAGAGTCACTCTGCAGCCTGCTCAGATATTACAGTCACACAGGCCTTATTAGCTTATGGATAGATTCAGTGTCATAAGGGGGCTCCTACAACTGACAAGATTGCTTAATCCTTTCCTAGGTCCCTCAGCATTTGTAACAAGTTTTGTAATTGCTTTTTAAATAAAATGCCCTGACCTTGGAAATTCACTTTCAAGCCAGCTCAGTCCTCTGGCTTTTTTCCCTTCATATAGCTTTTATGACCTCTCCTATCTGGATATGGAGTCCTTTCTCAGAAATATCTCAGTCCAATCCTCTTGATGCTATCCAGAGCTTAAAGCCCTCAGCATGTGCTTTGGATCCGATCCCTACCTGGCTGCTGTGCTCAGAGGGGCATTGATCAAATGTGGTAACAACAAATCAGAGCTCAGAAAATGTATTTGTAGAAACTGGAGCTGTTCCATCTAATTGCAAGCAGGCTTTCACAACTCATTTACCGAAGAAAACTTCCTTATCAGGTGAGGATGTGACTAACTTCTACCCAGATTTCACATTGTGCTTCTTATCAAAAACACCTGAAAAGAATTTTTGTTTATTCATAAAATCAGTCCTCAAAACTTGTTTTATTGAAAGTTCCAGTGTGTCACGGTGACAATTTTACTTAATATTTACTCTGCTCTTCATATTCTAGGGTTAGCAGTGATACCTAAGTTATGCCTCCCCTGCTGGCAAAGGAGCGAAGCAGGACAGCATAGTTTTGCCACAGTTAGTTTCTTGTATAAAGCTCCATGCCACCATGACTACAACGCTACCACTATCCAAGCTGGCTAGTCTACCAACTCATTTATTCCCAGTAGTTTTCAACCTTGTGAACTTTAATCATTGTCAGTGCAGGCATGCATTCCCTGTTGCATTTGTGTGCCCACACCTGGTTTTTTTTTAGTTATCTGTGGTGAATTCCTTAAAAGTCATCCATAGATCCCAGGCTGAAGACCTCTGCAAATGCTCTATGACACTTCAGCTCTCCCTGTGCAGACATTCAGTAAGACCAAGAGTGGAACGCCTGGGTTCTGCTTCCACCTCTGCCAATGAATTACTGAACAAATTTGAACAAAGTGTGTAACTTGTGCCTATATTTCAGCCTTTTATCTAATATATACAATGGAGTTCCCTACTTCTCTAGGGTATTCTTGGACTTAATAAACATAGGGTGAGCTGGGTCACCATGTAGCATGGTAGAAAAGACTGGGACTTTCACCTTGATTCATTAACCTTCCTAGGATCTAAATCACATTGAAAGCTACAGGGATTTAATTCCCAAGGAGGTGAGTGCCTAGAACATACCCAAAACATTATAGACATTACTGGAATGTAATTAAATAGTAAATATTATTATGATAATAACTTAGCACTTCCAAGACTGAAAAAGCATTTTGGTAAACTCTAATTAAGACTCAGCTCATGAAACACAGCTCTTTGCAGGGGATAACAGTATATGTGTAATGGTGTGCAGCAACATGACCCAACAGATTAGAGCAGGAAAGAATGGAAAATACCACAGACAACCTGCAAGTCCAGAGGGAATTAGGCAACTATAACGATCCCAGGTGGAATTGGGATTAGGGCACTTGAACTAAATTAATTCTATTGCTAGAGAAATGATTACAGAATATTTAGGACCAGTAATTGTGAAGGAGTTTTTTAATATCTTTTCTGAAAAATACCACCTGCATCAGCAGCGTTCCCTACCCTATTGAGACACTAGCACTGACTCAGATGAAGATGTGCCACCTACAGAGGAACCAGGTTCTGCTGACTGCAACACTTAAGGACTGTATGAACTACCCCAGYCCAGCCTTTCCCAGCCTGGCAGAGGAGATGTCAGGATGGCTCCTGTCGGTGGGGGCTGAACGCCTTGCACAAGTCACTTCACAGGAACTTCTCTATTCTCAGTATCAAACTTCCCATAACCTTTTCCTCCCATAGTTCAATATGTCACAAAATAGAAGCAGAGGAATTTAATTATAAGCAGGCCCCATTCCTCTTATATCAATCTGTTAAACTATAAGCTGCTATTATATTTTATACCTTACGTTAATAATATACATCCATTTTCCCTTAATCCTATACCCCTCCATAATCTTGATAAAAATATTTGAAAGTTTAAATCCATTTTGTTTTCTAGTATGTCCGTCATTAGCTCAGTGAGATTACTGTTTTTTCTAAATCTGTAAAATACATCTAAAACAAACTAACTTTTCTTTACACTTTCTCTTTTTAATTAACTAAAACACAATTATGTAACAGAAATTTTTTATTATTATACAGAAAACCCTGGCTGCCTAAAATTGTTACACATTATCAGAAATAAATGGAAAATTGCCATATCATTATTTTTATTAAACATATTCAGGATCACATGAACACATCTGCACAAATACATCCTGAAAAGAAATTTCTAAACACCTCAAAATTCAAGACTACCTGGACACTTCCAGTTAGGACTGTCAGGTCTTGATTCAAAGCTCTTTAAGCTCTTTGAACCCAGTGACAGTCCATTCACTGAGAGTCCATTCACTGACTTTCATTCTTTTTGTTCCACTCTCATAAAAGTAGCATCAGAATATTTGAAGATAGTTAGAGCTGAATTTTTACAATACAACTAACTTCCAAAGTCTGGGAGAACCTGGGCTCAGGAATGACAGCCCAAAAATTATCCAGAGAAATGGTGCTAGACACCAGTAAAAAGTTGGTGACTCCTTACACTCCCTTTCTCCAGGTCATCCTGCCCCAAAGGAAACACTATTGTGTTGCATTTCCATGTGGCACATGAACACCATTCCATTTTGTGACTTCTTTCCATTGTCTCCTATTTAGACACACAGGATAGGGTCACAGCGCTAAGCTTCAGAAGGTCACAAGGCACAGTGCAATAACCTCATCTTGGTACAATGTCAGTGCCCCCTCCTCATTTCATTTACAGGCTGACAGCTGATACTGGGGATAGACTGAGATCAGTAAGGTCATTTTAACTTCAAGATACATCACATAATGTTTTATCACTGATGCAAATCACCCAAAGCCTCTCCCATGGCATTTATACTTTTAAATAACATCACTAGGCAGATGGAAGTTGGTAGACCATAGCAACACCTCTTTAGTCAGACTCTCTTCTCACTGTGCTGCTGGATTTACAGTCGTCACATCTAAAATTTATCTCCTCAGACACTGGTCCAATATGTTGTTTCATAAGATATCTTGAATCCCTTGAAATGTTGTATGAACATTATTTAGAAAAAAAGCATATGAGATGGTCATCCAACATGTATTGGCACTGAATTTAGGAAAATTGCAAGTAAATGTATCAGTAGACAGCCAGAAACTTTCTAAGAGCACTGAGAACAAACATTTACTTATAAAAGCTTGATTACACAGCCTTTACAATACTCTAAAAAGCCCTTCTGTAGGAAAGGTACTCTGAGGTTTTCTTGCCAGTTATGATTTTTATTTATATCCACATAGGCTTCAGCTCCCTGTCATGGATTGAGTTTCCAGAATCTCCACTTCATAAAGGCTTGCTAGAAGCCTAATATACACATGAAATGGTCTGGATAAAAAGGCTGGAGTGAAGACAAAAGACAAAAAAATCATCTTCTCTTCCATCCTCTAAAAGATTTACAGAGACTCAATGTAAGAGCGTGTTTTATTGATAGTTACTAATTCAGTAATCCTATTGAGCAAATGACAAGTCTGTCTCTGGGAGAGAAGTGAAGCAAGAAGGAAACCTTGGCACACCATGCTTTTTAGGATCATGTTATTGACATGTTTTTACATAGCTACCCTCCCTCCTTTGCCAGCAATTCCTTACAACTCCCCTCTGGAAATGGTGTGTTATTGATCTTACATAGAGACAATGAAATTTGACTTATCCAGTGTCTGTTTCTGCTCAGTTGGCATTACATGGAGGCCAGAAAACAGTATCTAAATGCATTTAAAAAAGAAGAAAAACAGGAATGTAGTAAGAAGGTTTTCAGAGAACTTAATATGGATGCGAATGATGAATAAACAGAGGGCAGAAGTTATCAAGCAACAGAGATTTGTTCCAATTCTACTCATTCTGAGGGAGCAGCTAAGAAAGAGACTTTTCAGCCTAAATCACAGAAAAATCAAGTTTCCGTCTCAGTAATAATTATCTGTTAGGAACCACTGGCCCAAGTTCACTAGAACACAAAATGTCCTGACCCCAGGAGCTATGTACTACTACACTGGGGATAGCAATATGAAAAAGGCAAAGCCCTTTTTACTCTCTTCACACCAGCTACGTACTCCTGACCATTTAAATCAGCTTTTTTAACTCTACAGTAATACCAGAATGGACAATTTCAGAGCATGATCTTGCTCGTACTGAAAGCAACAGTAACCTCATTTCAGCATGAAGGCTCTTGGGAATCACCCTCACTCAAAGAAAAGCCAGAGGATAAAGGTCACTAGAAGCATATTCCAAAACTGTCTTAGAGAGGACTCTGGGGCATGATGAATAATGAAAAAATGAGATCTTCAACTGTAGGTGCTCTACCAAGATTTACTGGGAAGCAGGCAATCTGCGCAGCATCTCTGTGCTCCTTACCCAACTCCAAGTCCTTCAGCCCTGCTCCAAAAGAGCCAGGTTCCCTCAGGCCCTCTCTGCTGCCAGAGAAAGCTTTTGAAACCTCACTGTAGCTTGCTTCCTCTTCTGCAATGTCAGGTTATTAAAGGGACTGTATTCCTCTGCCTGCCCCCCACAAACATAAATCCTCATTTTACATTGCTTTTCCTTTAACACTGAACATAAAAGAATGTACTTTTATCTTTGCTTAGGCTTCTCACAATCCATACGGAACATTCTGTTATTACGGCCCCTTCTGGAGTTAGAGGCATATAAGCTGTTTGTGCTTGGCTGAATACATTGGTATTTTTATATTTTTGTGTGTCTTTATCTGTACAATACCTCTGCACAGATTTTAAAACTGTTTCAAAAAGCACCCTAAGAATTCATTCAAATAAATCTGGAGAAAAACTGATCTGTTACATGCATATTTCCTCATCACTTGAACTTTCACTTTCAGTGAGGTTTTGAATGTTTAATTATGGCCATTACTGTTAAAAGGCCATGTCCCAGATTTGGCCCTGTTAAGACATAGTTTGCTCCAGTTTAAGTGGGTATGAGGCATAGCATTTTCACATAGACATGCTTCTCTTCTTTTCTTTTTCCTAATGTAAATTTTGCAATGCTAATTCCTTTCATAAGAGACATAGGGATAAGCGGTGGTTTACTGTTCAACCTTCCCCTGGTACCCATAAATATTTATTGTTTCTTGCCCTGTTTCAAGACACAGATGAATTTCATCTTCCTGGGGGGGAGGGAAGGGATGTGGAGGGGAGAACATCATCTTTAAAGTATAAACGTGAAGAAAATGAAAACAGATGCATGGAAAGGAAAAGAGAAGCTGGTGGGAACATTACTGCACTGAAGCACATTTTCCCTAGGAGATGACAGCATTGTGCACTTCCTTAAGACTTCCCACAGACAGACAACTCCCCTGTGGAAAAGTTCTCAGGAGGAGGTGGAACGTAACCTCGGGGAAGAGAAACAAATTGGGAATGTGTCACATTCCCCAGCGAAGCTTCGAACTTTGAATTTGCATTGTCCCATCTCTAATTAAAACTCAGCTCGGTCCCTATGAACCAAAGAGGAACATGCCTCCAAGGGAGAAAATAGAAGGATGGTCTGATGCTGTTTACTCGCCACGGCCCCGCCAGTGAGAGACATGCTTTCCAGCGGGGCGATCGCAGTCTGCTATGAGCTGACACAGTGACATGATGACCGGGCTTTGAAGATAGAGCAGCAGTGTTTATGCAGCGTGCAGCGGCGGTGGAGAAGGGAGGAAGGGGGAGGAGGTGCTGGGAGGGAGACCGGGAAACTGTAACTCATTGTGGATGGGCTGAACTGGCCTGGGTGGCAAGCTCTTAAAGCCGAGAACATTCATCAACCTGCCGAGTGGGCCCGACATGCTGGAGCCACGGCTTCTCCCTCTCTAACTGTGTCAAGCATGATCTAGTCCAACTGTGTGGAGACAGCGCAGCCAGGCCAGACAAGCTCTGGTCAGTGCAAATAATCGCAGCCCTGACTCCCCTCTCGGTTACTCAGCAGAGCCTGGCCGCAGAACACAGGCTTCTCACAGGAAGTTTACATCAGTTCTCCTTCGCTCCAGCTTTCACACACACGCACACACACGCGCGCGCCCGGCCAAATTAATCCAGAGCTTAATTCCCTTTAAATCACTGGAGTTACACCCCGAGATTAATTTAACCCAGTCTTGTCAGCGTTACATGTCCATTTGCATTAAAAGCCCTCTTTGGTCTCACTTACATCACCTCTAAATCAGCATAATCAGCCACTGGCTCCAGCAGAGTCACTCCTGAGTAGCCCCAGTGTGAGAGAAGAATCAGGCCCTCAGACTTCTCCCAGTTCTTCAAACAAGGCAAAACAAGTTTTCTGTTTTCTTCCATTTTATGAAGTAATTTGGGTTAAGTTCTCAGATTTATCTTTGCAACCCTGCTGTAAAGATGTTGTTCCCTAACACAGAGTTATTAAATGCTTTATAAGCTTTATATCGATTACTGTCTTTGCAGAAGTGCTGCAGCACTCCACGCCTGCCTCCGGGAAGCACTGCTGCAGGGTGGTGCATGGAGGCTGCTGCATGCAGCAACACTCCTGCTACAGTGCTCTCCTGGGCAAGGCAGACCATGCGTGGCTCACCTTCAGGGCACCGTGCTTTGCATTTGCTGGTAAGGCTGTGGCAAGAGCCATAAAAGGCCAAAATGCCCAGGCATGAGGGCATATCTCCATTTGCAGCTTACCTACTGTACCCAGCAAATGGGGGACTGACACACCACATGAAGGTGGTGGCTTTCTGAGGTTGCTTGATATGTATGAGCTGCAACACCTAGCCATGTCACAGGGAGTTAGCTCACAGCTTTAGCTCTAAACTTCCTGCACTTTGTCTGTTTAAAGCAGAGACAGAACACCATTTTATTGATGGGGGTGGAGAGAATGATTTGTTCAACTTCAAAGCTTTTGTCTGAAGGACTTTAAGATTCTTTTGTGGAGCCTTATTTAAATAAGCACTTTGAAAATACACGTAATAATAGGATGTCCTAAATATATGCAATTTTCCCAAAATGGCAGGCAATTTATCATATAAACTCATTTCTGATAATTTTTTCCACATCATTTCCAAATTTTCATTGGTCTTTTTGTTTTGTTGGAGCTCGTATGTCCTAACATGCCTACATAAAATAATAGATTTCTATGTTATTATTACTTGTTATTCAGTAATGTGGCTTTTAACCTTAAGGAGAAGATACAATGAAATATGAACTATAGTTCTTTCATCTCTAAGAATACCAATACATTTTGTAAACATAGGTCCTACATTAGAAACACATCTATATTCAGGAGAGCAGTTAGCATGTTTTACCTGTAGATATGTGCTCACATCCTCCTGAAGTCAATGGGACCTAATTATGTGATCAAAACAGGGGAGCGGAGCATGACAGTGATATACACCAGGATAAGAGAAAAGGAAGAAGTACTGTAAATCTGATAAATTTACCTCTGAGACAGATTTACACTGAATCCACTTCTTGCAATACTTAAGTGTTAGAAGGACCCTCAGCCTCTGATATCAAACCAGTCCTGTCCTGTTCAGTGTGCAAGATCTGAGAGGATAACATAATAGAATGATTCCCATTTCCTCCAATATGAAATACTATTATGCATGATGTTAAAAGTGTCTCTCATGTTTATGAATGAACACACCTCTGCACAGTCAGGCTCAACTCCAGCACTCTGATCTTTCTACACATGTAACTAGCATTATCAGTCTAGCAATTTCCTAAGTGACCCCACTGCATTCTGAGGACAGCATTTTCTATTCTCAGCATTCATACAAGTGGGGAAGCTACAACTATTAGTAGTTAATTTAAAGATATCTTCATTGCAATCAGCAAGGGCAACTTTTTCTCTAGCAAAGCAGGTGGGAAACCAATGGAAGCATTAGATTTAGAGTGGTGTTCCAGTTTATAGTGTAGCTGCTGCATTCTTAAGAAATAACATCAGGCTTCTGCTGGTGTCTGGAAAACATCATCTGCTGTGCAGGTACTCTCTCTGTCAGCTGTTGTAGGACAAAGGACAATAGTGAAAGGTTACATATGATGTTTCACACTAAAAGACTACTGTTCCATCAAACTGTTCCACTTCTAGAACTAAGTAATATCAGAAACCTCAGCAGAAAAAAAAAGTAGAAAATGTGTAAGCATATAGCTATACTCCAACCAATGCAGCAATTCTGCCAAAATTTACAGAAAGACTAAAAATATATATATCAGAGAAATGAATCCTGCATTACCTCTCAGAGGTGACCATACATGTGACAACTTAAATTTTTCACAGTTGATTAAAAAAAGAAGCCAAAAACCTATTAAAAGAGAAACATGTTTTTCTCAGAAAACCTCTTCAAAAAGTTTGGTGAAATTGCTGGCTTAAGATGAACCTATTAAAGGATGAGTATAGGCAAGTCTTGAAAAATATTTAGGGATTAAAAATGCTTTGCCGAAGTGCCAGCAGTCATACAACAGTATTTATGCTAGGTGGCTGCCCAGTATTAAATGATACATATTAAAAAGGCTTCAGCTAGTCAGATAACATCCAAATTATAAATGAATCTAAGCCAAAATCCTGGATCCAGATGCCCACAAGCTTAGATATTTATGAAAACCAAATCCAAATGTAACATGGTTTCATAGCTAACAAAAGAATAACAAATAGCTGTTGCTATTTACTGGACCTGTCATATATTATTAATTGTGAAGCAGCCTTGCCAGCTCCCATGATCATCTTATGCTCTGCTCTCACAAAAATCAGTATTTTTCTTGAAGTTCCAGTTGCTGGAGTCATATGAATATATATAAAAATTTCATCTTTCTCTCTCTTGTCTTTCTTTTAATGATAAGTTTCTAGCAGCCAGCATTGCAGTAAAGTACCTGAAAATACAACAGCTGTAAGGTTAAAGAGAAAATAATCCCCCTTTTTTAACAAATTTCAAAATACAGGAGGATGTCAATGGTAGGACTTAGCACAATTTTTGAGTGCCAGGGCCTGACAATTCTAATGATGAAAATGCATTGTATTTTACAAGCACTACCTAACTAATTCTCACAATAAAGTACAGTAAGTATGTCTTTTCTATACAGAAATGGAAATTCAGACCCTGACCTCACTTCCTATAAAGTCTAAGGAGAAACTCCAGGTTTACTTTCAATAAATTCTTGGTACAATACCTGGGCCTACAATGCAGTATGTCTTATGTAAGGACACACAACAAAACCTGACTGAGATACTGCATCTGAGTAAGCTATAATCTATAAAGTAAGAGCCAGTAACAGCTGTGGGAGTGCTCTTAGTGTATCCAAACTGTGAGATACTTTCAAAGTAAAATGCTTGTTCTGTAGCTGACATCAGAAGTGCCCCTGACCCAGGAGCTAGAGGAGATCACAAGAAGGAGCAGAATCAATAGTAGAATGAGAATCAGAGATTCTAGGTGTATAGGTGCATTACTGATCCAGTTCTGAATCTACACTTTTTAAACTTTAATTTAGCAGRTAAGTGCTCCTCAGTCTAACTGAAATACATAATAAAGTATACCTGGCTTCTAGCCAGGTAGATAAAATTACAAATATTGGTCCACTGCATCCAAATCCATTTAGTAAAGCAGAAAATAAATGCATTATAACAAGAGATTGCCATAGTATCAGTATCTCCAGCTTTGCAAACGAACATGCCTTGATGTTTAATTTTCCGTGAGTTCCTCTGCATTTAGGTACCAGCAGGAGACCGTTATACTGTGACAGCACTCAATTCTGATGACATTATCTTAAACTTTTCCCAATTGTCCATCCTTACCCCTGTTGTGCTGCTACCATCTATTAACATTCCATCAACAACAATGAAAGAAGTTAGAACCGAGTACATTAATGTGGTAGAAAAGCTGATGTGTTTTCACCTGGACATATACACATGCTTCGCAGTAACTATATGGTTAATTAGCTGGATCACATCATGTCAATTCCTCACAAGGCTTGTCTGAGGTGTTTTGCATTTATAGTTCATGGATTCATAAATTTTTATGGTCAGAACAAATCATTAAACCATCGGGGCTCCCCTTTTCTATTATAAAGGCCATGCAATTGCGCTCACTTACTCCTGTTGTTAACCCAATTACTTGTGTGGCACTGTCTTCCAAAAAGACATCCAAAGACTTCAAAAGATGCCAAACCCACTTCTCCCTTGGAGGTTTATCCCAACAGGTAATCACCCTAAGTATTACACAACTAATATAGGCTGGGGACTAATAAAGCTTAGTCCCCTATGGATTTGTGTTTCATGGTTGATTGACTTCGATGTCTAACAAGCTGTGAGCTCTGATTAAAGTTTCTTTCCATATATGGAACATTTTTAAGGGCTTTTCTCCAACCTCTTATGGATCCTCTGGCATCTAATAATGTGACAACTCTCTACAGCCCTGACAGTACTTAGAACATTATAGGCCTCTATCAGGATTCTTATAAGAGAGATTTCACCTATCCTTGACCACATACTTTCATGAAACCTGCAGAAACATTACTACTTTTATACCTTTTCCCCCTTTGCCAAGGCTGGCTGCAGAAAAACAAGTTCAAAGTTACCGGAGGCACCTGTGCATGTTTACGCATGCACACATATGCACAGCATGATTACAACTTTTTTTCTAAACACTTGTATCTTTTTTCTGAGACATATTTGTTGCTCTCTTCCTCAGTATGTCTTTCTTCTCCAAATTAGATTGCCCATTAGCACCCAGAATTTGCTCTGTATTATCTGTAATATGCATGCACATAGTATTCTTTTTAATATGGTGAACACCTTGAGTTCTTTTTATTCCCTACCCTGTTGTATTTTTTCTCTTTTCTGTACTAGTGCCAATTTTTCCTAATGCAGATGTCATGAATTGAAGAAGGGCCCATACGCCCAAAAGTTTTTCCATATTTTTCCAAGTATGGTAGCTGGTCCTGTTCCGTTCCCCCCACACACACACTAAAAAAAAAAGTGGCCTTTCCTGCAAATCTTACTTTTATTCTTAGATCACCACAGTTACAACAACATTGCTAAGAGGCAAGAACAGTGTGCAGTATCTTCAGTGTTAATCTCCCCAATGTCAGATAGAGAGGCAAAAACACCTCCTTATGCTACTCACAACTCCCCTTCTTATATATCAAAGGACCACATCAGTCTTTTCCCAGAACATCTCACTGGGAACTCATGTTGAGTGACTTGTCTTCTTTGACCTCTAAATCCTTTCCAGAGCTTTCTAAGACACAGTCTTCCTATTGTTTGGAAAGCAACTGCTGACATTTCCGAAAGCACAATAGTATCCATATTATCCTAGAAGAAAGTTTTGTTGCAACTAATTATTTTGGATGGAAAATTAATCCATAGCCAAATTTCCAAAAAAATCAATAAAAGAAAGAACCAACAGCATTATTTTTAAAAATTAGGGAGACTGAAGATACTATACAATTCTTAATACATTAAAAGTCTGCTTTGATATTGTTGTGGAGATGGAAAGAGCAGAAATGGGACTTCACATGCCAATTTTAATGGGTTTTTTTGAGGAAGGGAGGGAGATAAAAAATATTTTGCAAAATTCTACGATTTCCCCTCATCTTTCCCATATTTTAGACTGGCTTTATTCAGTAATACTGAAAAACAAGCCTTACATGTCTGAAGCTAGTGAATTGAAATTGTGTGACCCAAAATTAAAGGCCATTTTGAAAACATGAGGCTTCCCTATACCTTGGCTTCCCTTTCAGTAATTATGATGATAAAAATGAATTCGTATCTCATAGGGATGCTGAAAGATATTGAAGTGAACTTCTTTCATGGTCTCAGAGAAAAGTAGATCTATTACCACTGAAATGTGTTTAAATACTTCTGTTATTGTTTTGCATTTTGCTTTTAACCAAATTATTTCTTCAAGAGTTCTTTTTATTAATCAGTTCCATTGCATATAACCACTGTCAGATTTGCTAATTAAAAAAAAAAGTTAGCTGTTTGACACTATACTCTTTTGCATCTATAATGAAATCTAATAAAGACAGAGGAGAAAACTAGTAATTTTCTTGTGGGAAACTACAGCTAACTTTGACTGGGTCGTTTGACAGGAAAATAAAATATGCAATGCTCATTTTGATGATCATATACCAGATCCTGACACAACCATTCTGTTTGCAGATTGGCTCCTTGAAGGGCTGTCTGTCTCCAGCAAAGTACTGAGAACTCTTAGCTCCCGTCAGATAAGAAGGAACTTGCTACACTGAACCCTAACTTTGAGGAAACCTTTCAGGGAAAAAACCTCTGAACAGGAAATACAGTTGGATGGCTTTCTAGACACAGTCCTGTCTGTCTTAAGTATCATATCATTTATCAAAGACATATAGTCAGGTTCAAAAAAAATAGGACGACGGTTAAGGAAAGATGTTGGTGGAGAAAGGGAGTGTTGATCAAGTTGCTTTTGACTGAAGCTTAGAAACAAGATTAATTTTTAAAGTGCAATACACTAAAGATTTGATTTTCCTTTATACCGTGGATAGAAATATGTAAGTGACCCTCATTGTAAATGAGGATCAAGCCTTTTATTTTACAGAAATTAATGGGTATTCTCTGTCCTGATGGTTCTAGCAGAGTTTAATAGTTACAGAGAACTGACAATGCAATACTAATGCATAGAAAAGACGTACCTGCATCAAGTCATTTTCATGATCAGAACCCAATAATGGCTCATTTGTAGAGCTGTTAATATTAAAAAACAAAACCAATAAAAAAAGAAGTTAGAAAAAGTCTAAGCTAGACCTGAGGCAGTACATAAATTTGCTGAGACTGCAAAGCCAGCACTTACACCATCCAGGGAGAAAGAAAGCCAAGAGATGCAAACCAGGCTTCTAACTATGGAAGTTAATTAGCCCTACTTTTAGCTAGAAGGGTATTTCTATTTAATATTCACCCAGGTTTTATGTTACAATGATTTAAGATTACAGACAGGAAAACTGTACCTGGAAAATTTGGTTTCAGGCCTTAAACAGAAGAAAAAAAAATACATGACAAGATAAAACACTGAGGCAGCCCTAAGGATGCAGAGGTATGCTCCTTCCAGCCATATTTGAAGAACTATTTCTCATGAGATTGCAAACAAAGAGGTACATTAGTGCAGGAGGGGTTAATTAGTAACAGATAATTCCCATGCATTGCACAATGCATCTCCCTCGACTCAGCACATTTTCCTGAATGATAATGTCAACAGCATGAGTTCTTACTGGTCAAAATTTCATATGCATGATCTCTCCCAATTTTAAGACTATAATCTTAAGGGCTTTGAATCTGTATTGAGGCTTTCGAGACATGAGTAACGCAACAAAGTTTCTAACATGGGATCACTCCTGATCTGAACACTTTTCAGTTCAAGCCATTGACAATGAACACGGGGGGATCTACTTTTGATTTTCTCAGCTTTGGGAACAAGCCCATTGAAAATGTAGTCAATGGAAGCTACAGCTGTGCAACCACTCTGAAGCTGATAACCTAGAAGAGAAGTTATAATCTCTCTGAAGCCTATACAACCTACAAATTAAAGGAAGGCATCTAAACGTCAAAGGAGAAAAGTTCTGGAACAACCTTTCGATAGGAAAAGCAGAAGTTTTAACATAATTTTTAGATGGAGCCAGATGGATTCATGAAAAATGCTCTGTGATGTGGTTGCCTGTGACAACAGAAGACTGATGCCCTAGAGGTCTCTTCCAGTCTTATATTCTTGTATTAACTGCAAAGCATCCATTGACACCATAGTATCTGAGAATCCTCCGTAGGTCCTGAATTTGACCAGAAATCCAGCTGATCAAAAATTGGCATCACATTTGAAAACACAGTTTTAAATTCTTTTGCATCTCTGCTTTTTTAGTCCATTTATGTACTGCACTAGGAGATAGATTTATATGTACATTTGCAAAAAAAAAAAAGGGATAGAAAAATGTCACGTCACTATATCTTGCCTAGAAACAGCAAAATTTGAACACACAATAAAACACATAGCAAAGGAGGTGTGAGAAGGAGGAGCTGGTTCTAGTAGTCATTCATTCATTGAACTGAAATGTCTGGCAATCTTTAGTTGAGATTGTCAGACAGCTCTAAGGAAACTGAGGATAGGTATCTTTATCATTAAGCAATGAAGCTCAAAGGCAGATTATACTTGTGAATACCTTCTCTCTAACCATCCTTGAGAAATTAACTGTCTTCTCCACTTTCCCATTCCTGTTCTCTACCCATCCCTTCCATTTTTTTTAAGGGACTACACCCTTTCACCTGCTTCACCCTAGCCCCTTGCCAGCTTCAGTGCTTAGAGCAATTCTGAGTGTCATGCCAGCAAACCTCCAGTCTCTGCTACTCTGCTCTACCTCCTATCTGCTATTCCATGTCCTGTTTGAAGAGACAGGGATGGGCAATGGGGAGGGTGAAACATGTTGAGAAGGCAGACAGAAAGAAGAAGCAGGTTCCCAGCTGGTAGCAGACAGAATAGGACTTACTTTTCTCCCACGAGACCTGAGTAAACCATAGCTAGATGGAGTTGCCCTCCAGTCACTATTCATTTTCCAAAGAACATCAAAGCTCTAGCATGCTACATTATGTACTGCTTCTTCAAAAAAGTGAGGTACTACTGAAAAATATGGTAAATGCACAGCATTTTGGTGATAAAAATTATAATTGCCAATGAAGTAGCTTTTAATAATAAAAATAAAGCTTTAAAGCATTCTAGGAAAAGAACTATAGCACTGAGAATCCCGTTGTAATATGAGGCAAACCCCTTACTCAATACTATGTTAATGAAATTTAATTAATTAATTAATGGAAGTTAATGAACATTTAAACATATTATGCCTCTGGCTATCACAGGGAAACTATCTGGTCAATGAATGCAATCAAATTATATAAGGACCTGCAAATAATTTCTTTCTAAAGCAAGCATGGAAAGGTTATCTATAAAAATATTGCTTCAACTATGAAAAATAAGTACCTTGCATGTGTAGCGTTTGTGTCTGAGGTTGCTCTCATTTAGAAGCTCACTAGCTAATTGCAATTACAAATGAACAGCTTTTCATTGACACTCACGTGTTTGTGGATGTAAATAATTGCATTGCAGTGCTAAGGAAAGTGCTGGCTCCAAACAAAACAAGGGTATACACGAGTGGTCCCTGTGATCCTAGCAACTACATACGATGTAATACTATGCACAATATATATGACGATAGCAACAAGTATATACAACATTTCATAGAAAGTCACACTTGATTTGCTTAAGTTTGCTATTGCACTAACACACAGGAAGAATTTTCCTCATGATTTGGAACTAGATATTTTTCCATTTTATTTTCCAATAAAATTATCAGAATACAGCAAAAAGGGACAATATCTGAAGCAAAACACCCTGTCCGTGGTTCTCAGAGAAGTCTATCAATAGCAGCAATTTTGGTAGAAATTTTGGATAGGGCGACCCTCCTAGCCTTTTACTCACAGCAACTAATCATCCCAGCCAAAATCATAAAACTTTCTGGAATGCCAAGTTAATGTGAAGAGAAATGAGATATGAATCATGTTTATTTAACTTTTATTTAAAGACTGTGATAGCTCCTTTGCACTCTTTGGGAGCCTAGGGCAGCTTACAAGATACACCTGTAACTTCCATTAGGTTAATGAGATTATGCCTACTCATTCCCCCTCAGCATATTAATGGCTAATTATGTGTCTTATTATTTAAAAATGGGTGCCCCCATGCAAGCTGTGGGGGTATGGGATGAGAACAGAGAGGAGGTGACTCAATTAGAGAGAAAAGTTTTAAATGTGTGAAATGAAAAGCTAATGCTGTATCTACAAAGTGTTCTTAGAGGTATTTCAGGTTAGGAGGATGTTAATTATAGTACATTTAGATTAAATGAATGTGCAGGTGGAATAAAGACAAAGCACTGATATTGTAACTTGCAACAGTTGTTCACTTCAAAGATGCTCCTGATATTGCATTGAATTTCTTCAGTGCCAGTTTAACCTTCTCTCTGGAGCACTTATATGTTCCCTATAGTATGTAGAAGCACAAAGTGTACAAAATATCTATTCTCAACTTGTGTTCTGAGACAGCAGTAAATTCGGGTCATTTTAACCGGAGCTAGACAAAATTGTGCAGCTATACTTCTTTTCCAGAGGAGAGGTGTTGAAATAACCCATGTAATATGCAGCCATTTTACCAATTTTTTTTTTCTGTAGAGGAGAAAGAAGGATATTTTAAATATCAAAACTATTTAAGCATTTCTTTAAAAAATTTCGGTGTGAAGCATTTTGATTCCTGGATTAAAAAACAAAGACTTTATTATAAAATTGTCTTTAAATTATTTTTCAAATAATAGAAAATCTTCCTCAAAATCATATCTGACCCCATTTTCTTCAGTTTTCTGAAGCTGCTAGCAAGTCAAATAATCCATTTTTCACAAAGTCTTTTCCTTTAAAAGCTGAACTTCTCAGACAGGGCTTAGCCTGTTGAACCCCATTTAATCACTATGACCAAAGCACAGTTATGGTGTCATGCAAAAGCTAATGTCACTAAATCTCTAGGTATGAGAAAGATGATTTGTTTGAGCTGATTTTTTTTTTCCTCATAGCACTGAGAAATCCCTTTAGGGAGGAACTTTTTTTTTTTTGCTTTGTTTTAATTTTTCCTTAAGCAAAAAGGAGTGGGGCTCATTTGTAAGGTGTGTGAGACTTTGCAGGTCTGGTTTTACAATACACTGCTTAGTCTTTGGTGAGGCTTGTTAAACCCTGAAAAAAAAGTCATGCATTGGCTGAGTGACGCCACCCTGAGGTTGATTCCCAAGGGAAAATAAAGACTCAGTCCTGCCTTAGAATCGTTAGGGTGACCGAGAACACCTTCCAGCATGTGATAGCGTTCAAAACCTTGGCAAGCTGCATCATAATATTAAACCCAATGATCTAATTATTCACCTCTAATATAAAGGGCAGGGTTCCATGGGAAATCAGGAGCAGGGCTGAGAATACACCCAGCAAATAGGTTTCACAATACAAATAGAGGCAGTGTGTCAAGATTCTAACCTGGGAAAATTAACTTATGAAGATGTCCTGTGCATCCACTGTGCCCAGTTCAGAGTAATTCATATACGTTGTAAGAGGAGGAGCTTTAAAGACCTGAATTATCAGCACCGAATCCCTTGTTTAAAACACCATTTTCATTTGTTGTGGCATGGAGATTTTTTTTTTTAACATGGAGATATATAATAGAAGACATATAGATAAATTTAATATAAGAATTTAAACTAACCTTTAGTGACCTATGAACACAAGAAAAAGTCACAAGTAGAATACTTATATCTTCTATACATCCCAATGAGAAAGTGTCCAGCACTCATGATGGCATTTAAGATCTTTCTCCAATGATATATTTCTTTTTAATGACCACTTCTTCATTTCTATTCCATATAACCCAGCGTGTGTTGCCATATATCAAAATTTTGCTGCATAAAGATATAAATTTCTAATTATATCCTTAAATATGAACTGAAAATTTTTGCCTGTTCACTCATTTGCACACCTAAAACCTTGAATTTGTTGGCAAAGGAATGCCAAAGACACATGCCAAAGAAGTGACTGTTCTATACCCTCTGTACACAGAAAAACAGATTTTTGTGTGAGTATATTTCAAACTGTGGAATATCTAAACTGCAACCCAAGTAATTACCTGAGCAGTCTACTGGGAATGTACATATTAGAACAAGCTGTAAAATAATCTCTTCCAAATAAGTATTAAAAAAGAAAATTACAGATCCTGGGCCAGATCCTCAGCCGCTACAAATTGGTGGCTATTACAAGTCTCTTTGACTTCATCATGTGTGCAAAGTTTGAGCTCCAAGAGAAATTTTACAGTAAAAGTACAAATTACTGAAAAATGAGTTTCAGAGTAGAAACACAGGTGGTCTTCACACCATCACCTTTAACCTCCTTTAGGCATTTAGCTTGGCTTCTCTGAATCATGCCTGCCCTCTCTACATTGGCAGTATGAGAAATCTGGGTTCCTCTAAATTGCACCTTACCAGATGCCTAAAATAGCCTCAGCCAGACAATGTAAATACCCTGAATACCACAAAAAAAGTTCAGGTCTTCTATTGATATAACTGAACTGATAAAGAGACCCTGCTTTCAAGGAAAAAAAGCAAAGAGCCATTTCATTTTAAAAGTTGTGGTTATTTGCAGAAACCATACCAATTATTGCACCAATTTCTGCATGACTTTCTAATTTCTCCAAGAATGTCTTAATTAAAAAGTGTTCTGAATAGTATCTTGCTGCCTATAATAAGAAAGTTCTTTATTTTCTTATAATGATGGTCTAAATCTCTTGTAGTAACCAACTGCCTAACACAGGGAAATCCCAATCTTTCAGCTCCATTGTATAATTTATACAATATGTTCAACACTTTCCCACATAATAAACGTGGGAATCCCATACAACCAGTCCAAGGTCTGAGGGTTTTTTTTATGAATCATGTTTGCTGCATCCTAGCTTTACCACACCCCCAAGTACTTCTGCTGGGAGCCAAAGAGTTACTGCAGTCACCACTGGTAGGAGATACCATGTGCAAAGGCATTATTTACAGTAGGACGCATTGAAAATGAGAGTCAGTCTGATAACTTTATCTCAGAGGTTACCTGGGAAAGACTCCTCTAGGTCTATTTAAAAGCGTAACTTTAAATAATGAATAAATTAAGAGATATTATCATTCAAATATTACTTCTTGCTATGACAAATCTTTCATGTAACCCTTAGCCAGGTTCTGTTTATTTAAGGTGATGATCATTTGAATAGTTTGGGAAAGAAATGCTTTCATTGTGCCTGTTATTCAATTTGACAGCTCTTTGCAACACAGGAAAGGGTCATGTTTGAACTTGTACAGAGAAATGTCCTCGTCTTGTCTTTAGAAAAGATATTCAAGATACCTCAGATAACATTCACACACATTTAGCCTTCCTGACTGGCAAATTTACTGTCTGGCAGCAATTTTCATACAAAATAGGAAAAAAAACAACAGGTTGCTCCATTATTACTGCAAAAGTGACAGTTTTAATCAGCCCTCAAAAATAAATATATGCTTTCTGAATTGTGCTATCAGTGCAGGGAACTGAACCAGAAGTTTGCCTGTAACATAGATGTCTCCACTATACATTTATTCTCTGTCTTTCTTTCTTTCTCCAGTTCCACAATACTTTGGGTACTATTGCTTAGAGCCCTCCGAGATCTACAAGCACATCGTAAGAGGATTATCACCTCTCGGTCTTTTTTCTGTCATATGTATTAAACATTAAAAATTATATTGTACTGGCAGATGAATCCCAGCTCTACCTATTGCACTTAGGGAACTGTCAAGGCTTTAGGCACTCTGTCAGCTCAATGCTGAGCACCTGACTTAGATTTCTGCTTTGAATCATCAGAAGAACCTCCTAGATGCACACCTGTCTGTGGACTATAGAGGGAACCTAAAGACTAGTCAGCTAGCTTAGCCACCAATGTCAGATTCCCAGTATCTGAATGTTAAATAAAGCCACCCACTGTTACGGAAAAAAATTAAATTTAAAAGAGCAGAAGAGAAGCTGTCATATATTTATAAGAGAGAGTTTTTAGAGCATTTCCCTCTCTTTAAAACTATTTTTTGAAGGGATGGGAGGAATTCATAAAAGCAATTGCTTTTGCGCTACTATACAAAGGTTCTCTGGCCACAGTCCAGCAGCTTGTTCTGTTGAGTATTGGGAGTTTGCCTTGCTGTATTTATTGTATGGAGCAAGGGGATCAAAAATAGGGATCTTGAGTTTGGCTCTTATCTCCATCGCTGATTCAGTTCACAATATTAAGCAAGTCAAGTAAGTGATGTCAGTTAGGCATCACAGATTTTCCCACTTCACAGAAACATTGGTAGTCTGAATCAATTTATGCTTACAAAGCACTTGAACTTTTTTGAGAAGTCAGTGTTGTAGTATGAAAAGGAGTTTCTCATGGGTTCCAGATGAGCTGGGATCCATAACAGTGTGGCAATCAATCAGCGTTATTACAGAGTGAGAGCACTGTGCCTCCCTGAATGACAAGCATACACAAAAGTTAAGAAATTGTTTATCCCAGCTGTAATAGGAAACTTTTGTATATAATTTCCCTGCTTACTCAGACAGAGGCACTGTAACATCTGTCAGGCCAGGCCTAGCACTTAGCATAGAGATCTGAGGAGAAGAACACATGCCCCATTTCCTCTGATAGCAACTAACCAGCCACTGCTGCCAAACTCAGTGACCACTCATGGGAAACCAAGCTCGGCTCCACCAGTATACAGTTAGACTCAGTGGACCAAATCCAAATTTGCACAGGTGCAAATGAGAGTCACCTGAACTGTGCAACACCTTTAATACAATTTGAGCTCTCATTGCATGGCACTCAGTTCATTTTAACCATGTAGGAAGTGATAAGGACAAAAGCTGGTTACTTGCAGCTCCCTGCTTATTTCAGGCACGCAGTATTGTGATCAGCATCCTTCCCTAATGTATCAGCAGATACATAACCCCCGCATACTTCATCCAAACAGCACCAGTCAGGTCAAACTGCAGTCACTGCAACATTTCCACTGTTAGTGGAAAGGAGATTACGGGCATCCAGACTTTTCTTGTAAATTCCTGATTTTAGTCAAAATGTATCCGGGCTCTGCAGTAGTAAAACTGCAGCTTTAACCTCAACACCACCAAAAATAATCTCCTACTCTTCTTTCTTGTATTTATTAACAATTCCTGCTCTTGAGTTTTTCTTTTCTCTTGGATTTATAGACCTGTGCTCCTCTCCACTTTCGCCCATAAACTTTTAATCTTTGGGCATCTGAGAATGTCCAGTGCTACTGAGTTTTTGCCTATGAGAGCAAGTAAGCTCAGGGCACAACAGTGAGAGCAATCTTTTCTTGGGGGAGAGAGAAGAATCTCTTTTTTAGTCTTTCCAAGGGTACCCAGAACTTTATATAGGAAAAAATAGAGAAATGTGTTTAAATTAAGTAATACAAATGAATAAGAGATGACTTCAAATATTACAGCTCTCTCTTAGATTAAATGGAAGTTTTTCCCAGCCTAAAAAAGTCCAAAATGGAACAGCCTAGAACTATGTAAAAATATGTATTTTAAGCCAGTCAGGAAAGCTATGCAGTGTTTTTTATTCTTTACATATACACACAACGTACATGTGTTCATACATCTATACTTCAGTAGTATTTTAATACCTCTCTAGTGGTCTTTTAGAAGAAGACACATAATTTAGAATCTTCAAAAGGTAACCAGAGCAAGATAATGCAATTGATTGCATTCTAGTCCTATCACCCAAAGACTTTGGAAACACAAGCAATGTTGTATTACTTATCTGCTGTATTTCCTTGCCTTTCTGTATTACAATACGTTTTGCACCCTGACAGAGGATTAATCACCTGATGGGAGTACCACAGACTGCAGAGATCTGCTGGGAAATATATTTCTGAATGACTTCACACTAGTCAGAAGTTCATGATGTGTATGATTTATTGTCTCTGGTGAATTTCTCATTGCTGTTGAGAATTTAAACTAGTTCAGCTGCTCCTAGTGATGAGGCACAGAAGGCAAATACATGGCCACAATAACGTCTGTAAAGCTCAAATTTGGAAAGCAGCTTTTCCAAAATACACTGAGAAATGACGAATTTAGTCTTGAGAAGGAGAAGAGCAGCTTACTTTTCAGCTGTTTCCACATTCCTTCCCACCTGTGCCATAAAGCTCTGTATGTAGCAAAAAGATAGAAGAACTGTGGCCAAAACCTGAAGTCCTTCTTCAGTTTTCATCACATTTTTACACAGCAAACTACCTCTCAGCATACTTCTATGCAATAAGATACACACAAGGAAGAAAAGAAAAAGAAAACAGGTCCAAGATGTTAGGAGTGCTTTTTGGCATGTTCAGGAAGTGCCAACTGGAAGCTTAAAAAGAGAGCAGCTCAGGCAACTAACACTAAGGGACAGATGGGGTTCCTATACCCAGGAGGATAGAAAAGCTCAGTTGGATTAGTCAAAAGCAAAGGCAGATGGCAACATGATACAAGTTCTACCTTGAAAATAAAGATTTCACGTGCAGAACCCTGATATAGAAAGATTGAATACATTGTGGCTAGCACCGCTCAATATTTCAACTCACTTTTAAAGCAATCTGCATTACTTAATATCTTCCTCATTGTTCAGTTTTGATATTCAGTGTTACACCTTCTTTTCAGCCTTGTAGGTGCTTAGTAATTTCTTTGGGATCATGCATCATTACAAGCAGTGTTTATTTATATAAAACAAGCACTTAAGATTCTGCAGTCTCTAAATACACTTCAGTGAAATATATAACCTTTTTTTTTTGGCCCCAAAACACTTTAAAGGCTGTCTTCATTCTTAGATGTTATAAAAGAAGGATGAAAAATATTTAGGATACTTCCAGTGTCTCAAGTAATAAAAAATAAAAACACATTTGATCATTCAAATGAATAAGGGTCTGACACCTGACTGTTTTGCCCCTGTGTAAAGGGTCATAAACTCCTGCTGTTCCGATGTGAAATAACTGCAAACAACTATGCTAAGTTAAAGTACTTGAAAATTAAACCTTTTCTGTACAGGTCACAATGACTTATCAGCCAAGCTAGTGGATCAGGCAGCTATCTTTTCATAGTCATATTTATATAAATGGGAGAAACTTATAACTTCAAGGTACAACCAAAGCAGAGAATCTACCTAGTATCTAACCTAGGAAAAAAGAAACAGGAAAGGGAAGCAAACTAGGATGTGAACAGGTTAAGCTTTCTTCCCTCTGCCATTCCCTTACAATCTAGAGGTCTCTCCTCCATTTTGAGAATTTATGTTCCCCTACAATGAAGAGAGGTTTTTGCCTCCTTTCAGCTATCACATTCACCTCTTTCAGAAGATTTGCTTTGCCCAAATTCTTTGACGGGGAGCGAGTGAAATCTCAACCCCACTGAAGTCAGTGGGAAATTTGCCATTCACTATAATGAAGCCAGGATTTCACACAAAGTTTATATCAGCAGAAGACCAGACTGAATCTAGTCCAGTGTTTGTGAAGTGCTTTGAAGTAGAGAGTGTTACAGCACTGAAAGTATTGCTATTATTATTATGGCAATTGAGTGCATGACAGAGAAGGAAGGTAGAAAACCTCAGAATGAACTGGAAGGAAATACTGATTCTGCAGATCTTTCTCAGAGGTCAGTTACATGACATTTTTCTAAACAGTTTCCTTTAAATGTGTCTAGTAAATTTCTCTTTCAACCTAAGTACTTTCTTGGCATGTTAATCAGAAGCAGATCTTCCTACCAAGTACAGCCATCCTGACTGAAGAAAGTCCTATCTTTCCCTGTGTGTACTTTTCCTAGAGTTTTATTATTGCTCTCTAAGGATTTACTTAAATACTCTACAGAGAGCTTAAAATGTTTTCAGAAACTCTGCAAAGCCCAAGCGGGAAGGGAGAAACAATGGTTTCCTTTCAGCTTGTCTATTATTCTTCAGAACTACAGTGTGGCCTTTGCACTTCATTGGCCCATGGTAGTGAGCACTTGAGATTCAGTAAATGTTGGTGATGATAAGCTATTTCACTTACTTGTGGCTGTCATGTATATATTACCACCAGACAAGATAAGGGTTGATCATCAAGGAAAAAAACCCTATCCCATGATCTCATTAATCTGTTTATTCTGCCACAGACTCATTCAAAATTCTTTTCAAGTTACAAGGACAACACTGCAGTCATGAAATGTGTTAGCTGCTACCAAAGAAACTAGCATTAGGATCCTGGCTATCATTTTCTGTCAGGCTGCAGCAGGAATATCTTCCCAGTATCCTCAGATCACAGAGGCCTTGTAGTTCCTCTGAACATCTTGCTCATTAGAAAAGAAGGGTATCTGTAGGATTCAGATACTCAGGGACAGATCTTCAACTGGTGTAAACTGTCAGTGATACATTAACCTCAGACAACCTAAGGTTTTAGGCTGCACAGAATTTATCTATAACTCAGCAGCTGTGAGAAGAGCACAGCGTTAGGTCATGAAGTCCAGCAACTGTGATTCAGCCACTGGCACAGTCAACTCGGCTGAGAATTCCCAACCACAGTCTACAAAAGGGAGTTATTACATCTTGATTAATTTCAAATTACACTGTCTTTTTATTCTCTACCTTTTTTGGTTATCTCAGTGCACAGCAGTGGTCCCAGTGGTTGAGATCTACACAGTCCAACTCTTGACTCCGATCTTAATCATGTGGCCTGTGATGGAAAATGTGACAAATTAGTGTTATCAGTCTACTACAAAGAAAAGATAAATTTGTATATTCTCCTAAATTTAATCTGTGGTACTATAATCCAAATAAGGGCAGTGATATAAAATAAGCTATTAAATACTTGACTAAATATTTAGTAGGTATAATTACAGCCAGAAAGAAATGTTAAATGTCACAAGGTAAGAATTTTTTGAAAACAGTTTCTATGTCTCCCATTCTTGATTCAAGTGTCACTCAGTAACATGCTATTGCTGCTGAGGAACAGCACATCAGGTTTTAGCCAAGCTTGGGAGACTTGCRTGCATTTTACATCTCTGGACTTCACAGTTAATTCAAGACTGAGATTCATATTTCTAAACATGTGAAACAAAGCTAGATTCTCCATTGCAAGCGTCTTAATATAGACCTCAATGTTATATGAAGACACCTCTCTAAAGACATATCTGTGTAGGCAAAAGTCATGTCTTAATAGCTTCAACTCAGCACTGCATCAATGCACTTATATGGTTTCTGAAATGGAGTTGGTTTCTATATGAACAGCTCCATGTGCAACACAGGAATCCCATCTATCTGCATGCAGCTGTGTCAATACCTCAATCATTCGATGTTCATACAACTATAATTCAAGAATTCTCTCAGTACTTTGGAAAATGAGATATGTTTTTGTAAGTTAAAATATGGATTCAAATGCCCAACTTTAGACAGGTAAATTTGAAAATACTGGCAACGATGACTAAGCATACTTATAAGAGCAAAAGCAAAACTATCTATTTAAGTATTTGCTATGAAAATATATATATTTCATATTTAAACTTACCATTATAAAATGCTATATTCAGAGGTAACATCTCAATCAATAAACACATTCGTAAAGGAAGATATAATGTGCTTTTCTACCACTTGTCTCAATCAAACACAACAGTTGTACGTTCAGGAGAGTTTGTATCACATCCTGCTCTTAGTGTTGCTTTTCATGGCCTACAACATAAAAAGAAGGTACCTGGGCCGTCACTCCTTTCTTAGGAAGAGACATAGCACTGTACAAATCAGTTATTCCTTAATGCAACACAGTACTTAGGCATCTGTGTGCGATTTTAAGAATATAAATACTTTTTTGACTCCAACAAAACTGCCAAGGGGAGAATTTGGAAAAGGAAAAAGCAGGAGAGAGAAGTATCCATCCTTCTCTGTGCCCTCAAAAACCACACAAAGAGCTTGGGCTAGAAAGACTAAGTGAAAAGGAGGTTAATTCACAGTCAATAATCTAGGATTTTACCTTTCATCAAAATCAGCTATAACATCCTTACTGATTTGAGAGAGGTCCAGATTTCACTCTCTCTCTTTTTACCTGACAGAGAAAGCCTAATATTTTGCTAAATTAACTTCTTAATGGAGCCACTTCCCCCTTTCTGACATTTTGGGCAGCAAAAGGCCTAGTGCTGCTAACAGCCCTTTGATGTGTTAACCCTCTAGAGTGTCTAGGTCCGTTCTGCCATCAGGGGGTCACACCTGTTCACAGCCCCAGTGACTGAATATTACCTTTCAACACATCTTCCCCATCTTCCCTACTGCTGTGAACACACTGGCATCCTCTAGAAATGCATCTCATTTTCCCAGCAGCTCTGAAGGCCAGTGGTGGGTCGGCTCCACTGATCAGCTGGAGATTTTGTTTAGAAGGCTTCTTTATGCTGTTTATGTTGCTGTCAAATCTAGCTCACCACAGACCTAACACTGCCACCTCTTTGTTTACATACCTCCACTCCAGGACATTATAACCCTCCTCTACTAACACTGCCCAGTGTGTGAGAGAGCAGCTTCTCTTTTTTATTTTTATAAGGTTTGTTAACCACATTGCTATAAGATATTCATTCAAATTCCACCCAAAGAGACCTCTGGCTGTCAGCATTTAATTATGCTTGCATTCCTATGTAAATACAGCGTTGGCCAAAATAGAGCCTATTATAGAAGATAAGGTCAGGCACATCTTTACAAGGAGAGGAAGCCTTGGAAGCTTCTGTACTTTTGACAAGAATAACTTTCTGAATGCAAAAAAAAAGTGTAAAGAACAGCGCGTGTTCTGCTGGGTAAAAATCATGCTATTGAAAATAGTACTGTCCCTCTTTATTCATCTTCCTTAGGAAGTTTAAGAGGACACATTTAATATGCATATATAAGGTATGAGTCTGTAAGACTAAAAGGTCTTTTCAGACTTTCCTTGAAAAATAATATACACTTCAGATCACTGCTTTTAAAGGATTCACTGCTCAGGAAAGATCTCAGCAGCGTTTTTCTCCCAAGCTGGGTATCAAGTTATTTGACAGATATCTTCTCTATTTGGCTCCTGTATGAAAAACATCTGGAGAAACATTATGTTCTAAGTTTAACCACAGATTTTATATCATAAGATAAGCATACATTTTAAATCCTCATTTAAATCTTAAAATACTGAAATCTCATAAATTCAAATGGGTCCCTCGTCTTCCAAGTATAAATGTCCATCACCCTTTCAAATCAGTTTAGAAAAATGACATAATTCTTCAAACAAGAATATCAGACTGTGTTTAGACTGACTGGAACTGCAGCAAGTAACGTGATTTTTTCTCACCAGTATGAGTCTCAAACCTAACAATCAGCTTTTCAGTCCCCTCCAATCTAGATTACTGCAAAAGGTGATACAAATGTAATGCAGAGTGCAGTGGCTCTGTTTTTATTGAACTGGGACATCATAGTTCATTTCAGATTCCCAGATAGCAGTCTCAGTAAGCACACTGAGAGGCAGAGAACTGGAATCATGGTGAACAGCTACAGAGCTATTTTAGTGATGGCAGCTTTTAAAGTTAAACTTGTGTAAGCTTCTGTATGATGACAGACTGCATCAGGATGGTATTTTAGCACTTGCTTTGGTCAAATTCCATTTAGCTGAACAGGAATTAAATATGACCTAACCTGCTGCTGCTTCAGAAATCAATACTCAGCACGATTCAGTGTACCAAAATGACTCAAACCCAAAATTCAGCTTACATGTTATTTTCTTGTGGAAAATGTGCCTTTGACAATCCAACCTCATTTTATCCAAAGATTCCTACATCTCTAGTGTCAGAAGGAAGCATTAGAATCATTTTTGCTCCTATAATAGTTTATATAGGTCGACCAAGTTCTTCTTTCTGTAGAAAATCAAAGCAGAATTTGGCCCAATGTATTTTTACTTGTAGATTCCTGGATGCTCTAAAAATGCTTCTTGATGAAGATAGCAATGACACCTCTGCAATTAATTATTTTAATGCTGAATATCACCCCAGTGATGTGATGTTATTCACCTGTGCTGAGGTTGGTAGCTGAGGTTACGAAATGTATTCTCGCAGATCTACCCTGTTGCCTACTGCTCCATTATAGAAGTGTGAAAATGATTTACATATAGGTATAAAATCAATTTCATACAAAGGAGTCTGAACGAATGTGTTCTATTATTTGCTTTTAAAAAAAGACATTTTATTTGGTTGGAAATGCTTTGATAAACAACAGGTCTCACTGACTGCAGCACTGAAATGCTCTAATGAATTTTTGATGTCTTTAGTTGTTTAACTGGATCTTATTACAAAGAAGCTGCAGACACAGAAGCACAATGTTTCTTCCACTGGCACATTTAAGAAATCCAGCAGAGGCATGCCAAGAAAATGTTTTCCTTTCAAAACAAAGCTCCAAGAACGAACTCAGGGGAAAAAATATAAAGTGTTTTGTCATGGTTTCTAGAATTAAACCGCTGCTGTTAATTTGAAATCTATATTGCCGTTTCCTCAAACTGACTACACTTTGTTCTGTCCCTTACCTCACTGTTGGTATGATATTGGGTCCGTGACCGGCTGGCAGATGGCAGAAACTGATCACTTTTGAAGACAGATTAAAGGTCAGAGATCTGTGATTGCACAGACAGTAAAGGGGAAATTCTCTCATTAAAGTATATGTGCCATTTTCCCATGAAGTTAAAACACAATTTTTGAGACAAGGGTGTGCTTCACTGATTGTTATTATTGAACAGGCCTACAGACTGCACAGATCCTTCCAGTCTGTTTAACAACCCCGTACTACTTAATGAGACTGAACTGAGAAAGTTCACCTGSAAATTCTTCCTCAGTTTCTTCATACAGTAATATTGTACCACCAATGTACTGATGTCTGTCACAGGTTTTAAATCCCACATGAAGTTCTGAGAACAGAAACCTAGGCACATAAGGACAATAAATTTTTACAGACTCCTCAGGCATTCTGTTGTTTATCTGGCAACCAATCCATTGTGCGTTGAGAAGCCTCCCAGCTTGCCTGGAGGCTTTCTTTGCTGGAAAAAACGATGCATTATCATCACCACCAAAACAATGGAGTTGGCTGCAGGCACAGTGGTAACAAAGTGCTCAAGCACAGAGAATAGTCCCATGCAGAGCTTGCAAAGAAGCGATTGTGAGGAGTGTAATACAATGAGCCCTGCAGAGCGCTAATGCACGTTGCAGTTGCTGTGCCAGTGCTCCACTCAACAGGCTGCATCTTCTGGCAAAGTGACAGCGTAGTATTAGAGCTGGTCAGAGAGCCAAGCTACTTGCTCAGTTTCCTCATGAAAGAATGAGTTTAGTAATACAGCAGGGATGGTAAGAGCTTCAAAGCACACAAGGAAATGAGAACTGTTTCCATGCAAAAAGAAGAGATGCCCCTTTCTGTAATGCCTTTTGCTGACCACAGGGAAGAAGGTCCCAAAGTTCACCTGCCCATAGATTTACCTGAATGAGAAGTAACACATGGAAAGTGGGTGTCTTCTTCCCAGAATATGCTCCAGAATGTTTGAGTGTGTACCTCATCCTCCCCCACATTTGTTTGTTTTATCCATCTGTTATTACCCCATATTTGATTATGAATTGAAGGCATTCTCCTGGAGCTGCACTCTGAGCTTTTTAAACTGAAGTGTTTGAATAAGGCCTGTCACTACAGGAAGGATGTAGAGGGCATCACATTTCCCAGCTGCCTCCCATCACCCGTTCCCCCTCCCTACACCTCAGATCCACAGAGCAGCTCTGATGCAAACGGAGGGAGCTCTGAGCAGCTGCTACCTCTTCCCTGTTCCTCCTGCTAAGCAGCTTCTATGCAGGAGATGAAGCAAGAGTAACTCTGTTGCTTGCTTTCCAGTGGGTTCCAGGAGCCCGAGGGAAAACAAGACAGGAGTTCATTTGGCTCTGTCTAAGCCTACAGTGGTACATTAGTAGAGGATGGATTCTCCAGTCCTACACAGCCACAAAGGAGAGGCAGGCAAAAGTTTGAAAAAGGGGTTGTGTGGCTCCCTGATTCTCTGCCCCAGCCACAATGCCTGGTTAAAGAAATTACTCTCATTTCTCCCAGCCTAATATGGCCCCAAGGGGCCGTGCACAGTCCCACAATGTATTTCTTCTGGCAGGATTTGCAGAAGTAGGACATTTTGGCAGTACTCTAAAGCTGGGAAGTCCCCCATTTCAGAAAACTTTCCAGGAAGGGATGTTTGGGGGTGATTTCCACTCCCTTTGCACTGGCTGAACTGAAATATGAAATAACCTGCTGAAGTCTTGGACTGAGAAGGATCCTTCCTGCTCCAACCAAGTCCCTGCAGAGCAAGCTAGAACACTTCTTCTCAGCCTAAAGCACCTCTCTCCACCACTGCCAGAGTGTGACAAAAGCTATCAGACTGCATGACAGCCAGCAGAGCAGGGAACTGTTCTTTAGGGAGCAGAATAGAAATCTTTTAAATATATAACCTATTTCTCAAGGATTTTTTCCCCTGAATAACTCCAGTAAGCCATTTGCACTTGATAATTTAACTGATATGGGGGCTGTTTCAGGTAGCAAATTTGCTGCTTTGTTCTTCACAACATGAGGAAATTTCACTTTAAAAACAGGTTTTCAACTTCAAAGCTTTATCATCTGACATTTGAAGCACAACACACAAACCACCTGTGCTTCACATTTTGGCCATCTGTGGAGCCCAAAAGAGGCGTGGAGCTGCTGAGAGTAAGGGGGATTGAAAGAGAGTTTCTGTGTGGGCTTCTGCTGCAGCCAGATTAGATGAGGGAATTAGAGACAGGGTGTGGTTCCCACCTAGAATGCCTCTCTTGCAGTTCACAGACCTTCACACTGTTTTATCAACGTGCACTTCCCTTTCTCCTTCCAAATATGCAAACTGCACCCTCTCCCAAGTCCCTCCTTAGCTTAAGGGTGCTGGCATGTTCTCTACTGACTTTCTGGAACCCAGGGGTTTCCAATTATTTCCACATCCTCCTCTTGTTTCTGTTCTGGCTGTGGTGCCTCTGGGCTGCCTGTTCTACTTCCCACTCTACAGGTCTGCAAGGCAAGGGCAGAAAGGCCAAAAATTAAGTGAGCAGAGTGGTATTTGCACAAGACAGAAGGGAAGAGGAACAAACAGAAATTGCCTTGGGCCAGATCTGCTCATTCTCTCCATTTTGCTCTTCTTTCCAAAAAGGCAATAGCCCAGCAATTCCCTTCATGTCTCCTCAGGTTCTTGTTAAGTTTCCCAACTATCTTTTATTCAGCACCCAACTCTGTCTCTGTCAGTTCTTACGAACAGAGGAGTGTCTTCTTTGCCTTTAGGTACATAAGGCTGCATCAAGATGAGGTACAGTCAACTTGCTTTATTAGAATATGTGGTATATCACAGTGAGGTACAACCAAAAAGTCTTGAACATACTACTGCAATGTTTGAAATTACTGAGTTAGGTGACATACCCCCCAGACCAAAAGATTGATCCAAGTTTATTCAGGACCTTACATTTTTTGCTGACCCTCTAGATAAGCAGTTATTTTACAGTGTCCACAACAAGCCTGCACCTCAGGCCTGTCTAGCATTCCCCTAACCCAAGTGTCAGCTTGGCCCAGCTACACAGTCCCAGCTCGGTCCCTTGACCCTCTGATGCTTGCTTGCTTACTATTCCATTTTGCAGTCTCAGAGATCCTCCTTACTCCATACCTTTCAGACTAGAAATGTGGTGGCTGTAACAGTCTCCATCAAACCTTTCCCTGGCCGAGGCTACAAAGTACTTCCACCCACTGTCATGCTGCGGGTACTATGACAAACAAACCCCTTTACCCTGTTCCCAAGCCAAGTACTGCAGGGAGGGAAAGGGAAGGAAGGAAAAGGAGATAGCAAACTGACTTATTGTTCACAAGAAGGGTGGGGGAAGCATAGAGAAAAGCTGACCTGAGCTGCAAAGCTCTTCTAGTTTCCTCCTTCTCCCATAAGGACGATTTCTGCTGTTCCCACTCTTCCCCACCCCACTCTCCCTACTCTAATCCAACTCCTACCCCTAAAGGAAGAGGAAAAAGTGTGCCTGCCTTTTGCAGAAGTCCTGGTTTGATGATTTTTTGTAGGAAATCAGTCAGTCAAAGCAGCATTTTCCACTTGCAAAGCTGAGAATCTCATGAAGACCGAGGGTCAAGGTATTGATAACACTGTAGGTTTTTGTATGAATATGTGTTAAATTCCCAGAATACGATAGGATCCAAGGATTTTTCTGGTTAATTACTCCTTTCATTTTCTACACTATTCTCATTTCAGAACCTCTGTGTATATATTTACAGTTCCTAACAATAGCATGTTTGTGTGATTCCAGCTGACCAAACAACAGAAGTATATAAATAACGACAGATGACCGGACTTTGCTGTATTTTCATTCATGTAATTTTCCTTAGATCATTCATTGGAAAGTGCTTGTACTTTCATGTTTCTCACACGCAGAGGCCCTGTACATTAGCACACAAGAGATTAGCCTTAGCAGTCTGCATCGCAGGACTGAGTGAAGAGGAATTCTCACTGCAGCTGTCTGAACCAACAACCCAGTTCTCAGTGCAATACCAGGCAGCAGGTAACAGGAATGGCTGAACTGGTAACTTAACAATATAAAGCTCTGTAAAACTGGCACTGATTTTCTTTTTTCTTTTACCAAGTGTCATTAGCATTGCAGTGAAATGGTCAATGTCTGTGAAATTTCAAAATGAGTGAGTGGGGTTTTGAGAAGCGACATTAATCAAACAGGGTAAATGAACATAAGGTGAAGAATCCTCATCATTGGCAGTAAGCAGAGCTGCAGCATGTTCGTCCTGGATGATGGAGTGTCATTTCCAATCCACATAAGCACACTAAGTTCAGAACCATTTTTAACATTTTCAGATGCTTCTCTCTGTACAATTTAAGTAGGGACAGGCAGGAATTTAGCCAGTGACAGATGGGACATCAAAGGCTACTTCTCTGAAGCCATTCTACCTGCAATCTTTTCACATTATATGGAAGGCTTACAGTATGTAGAGCACTTTCTAGAGTCCCTTCACTAGCTGATAAATTCATTCAAACAAGCATACTAATATCAAAAAAGACAATTTGCAAAATCCCTTGTTTCTATCTAATAGGGCAGTTCTCCACAAGGCTCCTACAAGAGGACTGAGGTTCAGAAGAGACTGGGACCACAAAGGGAACAGGCAAGTCCAAGGGCTCCCCCCAGGGCTCCACAACAACATTTGGAGCAGCCAGACAGAGACAACAGCATATTTTACAGTATATACTGTATACTGAAATAGGCCTCACAACTAATCCAAGCAGACACAAATGCAGCCAGGATAGAACTTTTCCTTATGTATTAAGGAACTTGGTGATTCAAAATATACACACAAAAAAAAAAMCATAGCTGGCAGCAAACAGGACAAAAAGGAAGTCATGGAGGTTGCATTTTCTTACCTGATATCAGCATAGGCCTTCATATTTGGTCCAGCCAAAATACTAGAGGAAAATGTATCGAAACACTCAAAGAGAAAGCGAGGATCTTCTTTTAGGCCTTAAATATTAATCTGCGCTAACTGATGGAAATTGTTCATGCAACCAAATGGCAGTGCTGTTCTCTAGAACAAAAACTCTTCATACTTCCTATGGGCTAATCTTTTCCTTTTTTTATTAATGGCATTTTCTGAAGAGTTCAGAAAAGGAAAGCCTGCTAGTATTGAGAATTCTGATATCACAGCAGTGGAATGCCACACACTTATTAGCCAAGTGTTTCCATCCTCTGTATACATGATTCTTCCCTCAAGCTAATCATTTTCATAACCTTTTGTCCATGGCATCATAGCTATTTAGCAATATTTACTTTCTTTCACATCTTGTAAAATGTATGACCCCATTGCCTCTCCAGTTCATGACTGATCCACACATGGATCAACTCAAACTCAAAGAGTGGTTCACAGAGTTTGTGTTCTCTGACATACTTTCTTCTGAGTATTTCAATTAATACCCACTAATGCTCCCTAAAGAAAAAGACATCCAAATGATTAGGAAGAAAGAGGAGGTATCACAACTTTTTAAATTTGTTGTTCGGTGCCTTTTGTCGCAGGCACTAGTATCACAACTACATTTTCTGGAAGAGCTTTTCTCTTTTCTCCCCAAAGACCAGTGTCTTATGGGCTAACACTGAGAACATGTGACTTGGCACCATATCCAACATAGGGTTGTAATTAGTAGCCAGTATAGCACTTCTAGATAACCAGCTGAGTTTATTGCTGATGACCTATTCACAATAATAAAGCTAGACACTACTGTAACCRCTATATGGTCTAGGCCACATAAAGCTCTGTTCTCTTTCTCATGCCCACTCACAAAAACCATGAAAGCTAGTGAAAGTGCCAGTAGTTGACAGCAGAGTAAAGGCTTTCTTTGGAGAAAAACAGAAAAGATCCAGCTGGAGTATTTACATCAGAAGTAAGACTCAAAATTAAATTTTACAATAAACTATTACTGAATGTACTTCTATCTTAATCTCAAATTTTGAGTGGTGGCACCCATAT
Organism: Apteryx rowi; assembly: GCF_003343035.1. Taxonomy (NCBI): domain Eukaryota; kingdom Metazoa; phylum Chordata; class Aves; order Apterygiformes; family Apterygidae; genus Apteryx; species Apteryx rowi. Next base: position 1,098,340 of record NW_020448486.1, on the reverse strand, counting down.
AATTTTTTTTTCACCATATAAATTATAAAAGATGACTGTCCAAAAGAGTGAAACTAATTAATCAGCTTTAGTGGCTACACTTTCAGGAAGAGACATCTATGTTGCATACTGACTGGTTTGTCAGTAAACTTCAGGAATACACACCTGCCATATTGAAAACGAGAACACAAGTGTCATAAACCTGCCAAAGCTCCATGTGGTACCATGTGGGTACATTGAAACCTTTGTGCTTTGCATCCTCTCTCCTCAGAGTGAGATCATCTCCAATTTCTGCCTCTGAGAAAGGTCCTCTGTGGCTTCTACTGCCTCTGGCAAACTCGTAAAAGGGATGTGAAATACAGAGGCATAGTGTATGAATAGAGCAAACCAGAGAAGAAAACTCCCATTATCTCTTTAGTGCATCAGATCTTCAAAAGAGCATGAACACTTTCTTGGAAATCTTATGGAATAAAAAAATGTACAGAATGGAGTTTAATACTGACTGAACCTTACTCCATTTTTTAACCTTTGATAGAAAAAGTAAGGAAACAGCTCAGGAAGGCTTACAGAAAGAATGCTTTTCTAAAATATTTCTAAACAGCCTGGACATTACAGAATTTTTGCTCATTGTTAACCTTTTCTTGACGATGAGAGTCTCTTCTTTATCTAGTTCAATCCTATCATGGCAAAGTGATCATTGGATAGTCACTGATTATGTAATGAAACCAACACAAATGGGTAATTTTCAAGTGAATGGAAGAATACTAAAATGCTAAATTAGGAAATGCTTTATCAGGAGGTCACGTGCACAGGTGCAAACACTACAGACAATATCAGCACTGGCCAGATGTCAAGAAGATTACAGACCAACTACACAGAATTTAACACATATACTCCCCTGTCTGTATGGGATCTCAGGTGTTAAAATGTAATTTTCAGTCAGGGAGCTGGTGCTACTGTTGAGATTTGAGTTTTGCATTTCAGCTTTTAAAAACACAGCCTTGCCTTCACTGACTTCTTCCCTGGGAAGCTGAAAAAGAGAGCTATGGGGAGAAAGGTGTGGAGAATAGGACCTGTGTTCTCTTCCAATAGAATCACACTATATAACACACTGTCCATAGTATTACTACTAGAGAAACTCCCAAGAAGCCTAAAGGAATGCAATAAGTGTGTGGGAGAACATGCAGGGATCTCTGCAAGATTCAGGCCAAGCACTGAACATTTTCTTCCTGCAACATTACTGGCTTTTTTGTTAGTTTGTCTGATAAAAATATTAGCCACTCTGCTCTGAAAAATTAAAGCAATATAAAGGCCATTTAGGCTGCCCACCGTGTAAGTGAAACCTTGCATAGGAGATCTGCCATACAGGTTTGTATAGCATGTCTCTCCCAGCTCCACAAGTGGGAGGGAGAACCATGCAACACCGTGTTACAATCCCCTGAAGTATGCTTGATCTTGTATATCCCTCATCTACCACCAATACTAACCTTGCAAATCTGTCCAATTTGGAAATATGAGTTCAAAAGACTACACAGGCCTTTCTACTCTCTCTGCTGACTTCTATGCAGCTGCTAAGCTTGTGCTTGAAAAGTTTATGTTAAGAGTTTGGTGTGAACTGGGCTTATTTTGCATAGCTGTCTGAAAATGTGTTTTCCCCCCATTTTCAGAAATGGGTAAAACACCAAGTATTTCTGTAAAGCTTTTAAAATCCTGCAGTCTATAGAAGATGTTAAATCTTCTAAACCAAAATTGAACATTTTCAAGGAAAGCAGGCATTCTTCTGGGGAAAATGTTATATTGTTAGAAATGCTGAGTTTAAAAGCATTCAGATAATCCTAATCACTAAGCTATAGAGAAAAATAGTTTGGGTAATTCTGCATGACTTCTGTAACTTCCAAATGTATATAGATGCCTTTAAAGAACAGCCTAACACAGGCAGTATAGTATAAATTCTTAGTAGAAATGAGGATTAGTAACAGCATTGTACACATTCATGAATTTGTAATGTACCTCATATTTATTTGGTTTCAGATCCATCATGATAAGAGAAAGGGCTTGTAATTTCTTGATGAAGTAATTTAGTGAATGGGGGGCAAAGAAAGTAATTTAATGAATGGCTTAAAGAATTTATGTGATAGCCATGCAGCTCTTTCATCCTATTAAGCACTGTGTTCATTTTTTTTTATGTCTAATGGTTCAACACAGTGTGCCACATTGCTAAAAACAGGATGAATGGAAAATCCAAAATCTCTGTGACAAGGAATCAGGATACAAATGAATGAATTCCTCCCTTGCTATTTGGAATGGGTACTGACAGGCACAGTTTTTCCCTATTTTTTGCATGCCAAACTATGTAAGTGTCCTTAGGCACTCTCTGGTGTGCAATACAGTATCACAACAATACTTGCAGTGGGATATACAAAGTGTATTATGGCCAAGTGACAGTACTGAAGAGATAAAATGGGAAATGCTTTCAGCTGGGCAGACAAGAACACTGATGCACCTTTCCTGAGGCAGTCAAAAAGTCTAGTGATGAGGGCCACATGCAGAGCTCAAGCAGACTGCACAAAAAGAAGCTAGATCAGCTTAAGAAAATGCCACAGAATAACACAAAGCCACAAATGGCTGGAACCTCAGTTTGAATCTATCCACTGATGTAATTAGGACTATTCATCTGTAGCACCAGTGAATCCGGGTTTTGCTAGCTCCAAGAGCTGCAGACTGCTCTGCAGAACTATTTAGTAGCTTTTTTGACATTTCTGGCCCATAGCTAGAGCATTTGTTCCAAAAGAAAACTGACTTTTCTTCCTCCTGTTCGCATTCAGAAGCTCTTGTTTTTCAGGTTTTGAAAATCACTGTGGAATCAGCAAGCTCCAAAGAACACAGGTAATCCAGTGTTACTATCTCTCTTCAAACACCGTATTTATTTTTTAGGCAGGAAACAAATGAAACATACGACGAGTGAACCAAGCCCCTTTCCCTCTTGGAGTAAGGCTGCATGGGAATTCAAATGTCCTTGTATAATTCACAGATTCCTGAGTTCACATGAACAGCAGCGAAAGAGGAAAATTGCTCCATATCCTGTAGAGAGGAAATGAAAGGTATCGGGAAGAGAAGAATGTGCTGCGTGGTGCGAAAACTCTATTTTGTTTCCTGATGCTAAACATCTGCCATATTTTTGTGTAGAATCACTTGACTTAGTGAGAGAATAGCATCTTCAGGATTGTGCAAAGCCTATTCCAGACTCAAGTTGTCTGAATTGGCAGCTGTGGGAACACCCACAGGAAGCATGGGACCCTGGAAGAAAAAGTGTAGGAGTACATCCTGTGGGGATAGATAAAAGTCAGAGCTGGGCTATGGGAATCTCTTCAGAACAAACATGCAAATATAGTTTCGCAAGTCAAAGTCCCAACTGTTTGTTTAGGGATTTTTTTGTTATTTGTTGCTTTTATTTGGCTTTCACAGAAGCAATAGAAAAAGGATCTCAGAAAAAAGATGAATGAAATCAAAACCTTTGATGTTTTCTTTATTGTTTGGTGTAAGTTCATATGCTTCATATGTACTGCCATAGCTTTCTTTTTCTATATGCCATTGAGTAGAAGAATGCCATAAGGTACCTATTTCTGGTTCATCGAACCTGATAGTCTGTCTCCACACACAGCCAATATGAGTAACCCTAGAGCAAAGCTGCCCATAATTTCTTCACTGTCACTGTCTTGCAGACAGATGCCTCCCTTCATCCAAATGTAACTTTACAATTACCAGCTATGAAACTGTTCGCAAGGAAAAGTAATAATGGGAAAGAATTTCATCTATTTATTAATTATAAAGTGCTCCCCGTAGCTGAAATCAAGTAGAAGAAGCCAGTGTCATGCAAACGGAGTTTCCCATAGAATACCATCAGGTGAATGTGAGACCCTCTGCCATAAGAATGCACAATGTACTCATATCCCTCATACTGCTATGCTCAAAGTAATAGACTCATCTTCCTTGTCACCTTTAYATGCCTTGCTGAATAAAGTTTGATGAATTTATTTTTACCTTATCTAGGTGACATCTGCATTTAATATTTGTGTCTGATATTTTTCTCAGTCTTTCAGCCAACTGCCTCTTATTTGTACTAAAAATATCCTGCAAAATTGATGCTCACAATTGTGTCAATTATTATTTCCTTTTGAGTTTGAATGTTCCTAGTTCTTATATCACTGGGAAAGGTAAAAAGCAGTTTATAGCTGGCTTTCTGCCCACTATCTATTATTTCTAGTGTGATATTTATGCTATTTATGTTCTTGCTTTTTTACTTTCCAGAGTAAATAATCCTAGTATTTTTGATCTCTTCTCAACAGGGATATGTTCTCTGTTGTTCTCTGACACTTTCACTACCTGTCTGGAGTTCTTTTCTACTTCTGTGCCTGTCATTTTTTTAGATGAGGTTACTAAAACTAAATGCAATAATCAAAGTGAGGATGTGGCATCTTAAATGTAGTATATAATACTCTTCATGTTATTGTCTACGCACCTCTAATGTGCAGTCTAATAAGTCATTTTTCTATCAAACTGCCAGAACAGATATTCACTGTCTTGTCTGTGATGACTCCTAGATCTTCTTGTTTCCCAAGAGGTTACGACTAAATTCAGAACCCACTCATATGAGAGGATAATTTAAAGTGTACTTCCATGTCTGTCTGTTGTTAGTTTCTTTTCAAAAAAAAAAAGGGGGGAAGAAAGAAACAAACCGCCAGCTCAGTAGAAGTTTAAAGAAGTAAACATTTTACAAGTTATCATGCAGTGTGGAGAATTGGTGACCATCTCTCAAAGCATATTTTGATTCCCCAAATGCTGATGGGAAATATTCTGGAGGCACAAATAGAATGCAGATGTCGGAGAACACATCTTACAATTCTGCTGAACATATTACCCTACTGGGAGGCTGTTTGCTCTCCAGGGACATTCCTTTGAGAGCCCAGCTGATTGTCTCATATTGAAACAACATGTCCAAGATACATTCCAAGTAAAAGAAAATAGAACAGGGGTACTCTGACCAAATATAAATCATGAGGCTAAAGGGCAGTTTATCTTCCTTCTTTCTACCATTCCTGTTCTCCCCCAATGAATACTCCCCCGAGGGAAACAGACCACTGGGTAAATGACTGCCAAACGTGATGACTCAGACATTAGGCACTGTCCCCAAGTGCTTCACAGATGGTGTTTGGATGGGAAACCCAGAGCTTTCGGCACCATAAACCCTACTTTTTTTTTTTTTTTGGGGGGGGGGGAGGCTTTTTTTTTAATTCACTGTAGCATTACTTCTGATCTCATGTCAAGCCCTTACAGCACTGTTGCCCCCCACAAAGAATTCTGATCCTGACCTTACAACAACCAATGTCACTGGCAGATAAAAAAAATAGGAGAGAAATCCTAGCAGACCTAGGGGAGTGGGAAAAACAAAGAGCTAAAATAAACACATTACTTAAAAGATTATCTCGTGTCTCATTGAAAAAAATACTAGCATACATTTAAAAGGAAAAGAAACTGCTCTAAAATGGAGGCACTGTGAACTATATAGTACGTTAGCACAATTGCATAACAGCAGGTACTCTGAAAGAAAATGTTCTCTGTACATTGTTATTGGTCTGCTTCTTTTTAGTAGAATCCTGTTTCTTTCAGTAAAATCCTGTTTCTTTCAGTTTGCTTTATGTTCCCCAAACACAGGATGCGCATCTGGACATGGACAAGCCTGAAAGGAATGGCATATCGCTATGCTTCTCCAGCACTGTATGTTCACACTAGACATTGGAAAAGACCTCTGTGAAAAAAAAAAAATGCTGTTTCTCCTCCCATGAAGAGAAGCTCAAGAAAAGCCTGCAGATCATGCATGATGAATCAGGCTATCACAACTGTAAACAAAACATATCATGGGAAATGTGAAATAGCCTTCCTCTCTCTCTCCCTCTCTCACTCTCACACACGCACATGCACGCACACACACAGATACACGCACAGACACACACACATACACACACGCACAAACCCAGCTGCAAGGGATAAAAAAGGAGGAATTGCATATTGAGAAGAACCAGGTCCAGCTCACATTTTTTTCTTCCTTTCCTCCTCTCCTTCTTTTTCTTAAGCTTTATTACCACTTATGGATCACCCAGTATTATCCATACAACAGAAGAATTGTTTACTCCAACTGAAGAYGAGAAGTAACTAGGTATTTTTGTGGGTTTCATTATGTTTTAAAGGTTAAGTAGCAATTCACTGAACTTCTCTGATTTACACAAATTCAGCTGAGTAGTAATTCCATTTAAATCAATAGAGTTATTTGAGCATGGATATAAAAGAGAAAATTCAGACATTTTGCTTTCAAATTCAAAGAAAAGAATTAAAAACAGCAACTCTTGGCTCAGCCTATTTCTCTGTTATTTAAGAAGGAGCCTCTGATAAAATTTGGTAGCACTATACAGAGCCAATCTCCCTGAGCCCTGGGTTTTATGAGCTGCATGAACCCTTGCAGCACTGTGCCTGGTGGACCAAGCCAGGGTCACAGACACTGAACACCGTGGGGTTGCTAACTTGAAGACAGTCATTTGATGGGATGTTTTAGAGTGAGTCACTATGCTTGGAAATCCACACTTCTTAACAGCCAGTTGGTGGACTGCTAAGGAACCAACGGTGTAAACCAGCAGAAAACTAGCCAGGTTTTTAAAATGTGCCTGGCAGACAGTTTTCAAGCCCTGCCTGGTTTTGGAAGGAACTTTGTCAAAATTGGACCCTCTCCACATAGTGCTTTGATGTTGATGAATCGGTAAATTCCAACAAAAACTTGTTTAGTCAGAATTTTTCTGACCAGCTCTATTTCCTCTCTTTGCCAAACGTATTTACTACTCTCAAACTTTCTGTGTGGCTCCAGGGGAAGGTTTTCCATTGGGACCATCAAAGCTGCAGACCCCTGTACCTTCACCCCAGACACACCTGAAGGTAGGCACTCTCCCATGGGGGTCCTTCCTTCGCATTTACGCCATGGGAAGAGCAGTGCCATACAGCTCTCAGCCTCCCACTCCACTCCATCTGTGGCACAGCTTCATCCAGACCTGTGAAGCTCAGGATGCTTTATCACGCTCACTAAAGCATCATTAGCTCTGCTTCACAGACAGAGAAACTGAAGCACAGAGTAATAACTAGTTAGGGAGTGTGGCAGCAGCATTAAAAATAGACTCTCTGGGTCCTGGCTCCATATTCGGTTCAACAGTCAGTAACATTTATTCTCACTTTTAGATTTGCAGCTAATATTGTGAACTTGAGTCCAGCATCGAGATGKATGAGTTTGTGCATAAAATGAGTAGGGAGGCTGAAAGAGAAAAGGCCAAGATTCTATTAATCAGCTTCCATCCTGGACTTGCAAAAACAATGCAGTGCACTGAGACAAGGTGTTATTGTCTGCTTCTAAGTGTACCCTCCCTTTCAAGCTTTTCTTTCTTAATAAAGTATCTGAGGTCATGCTATTGTCATTAGAGCTTGGCRAGTGCTCAGCAGCTGTCACCGTGGCAGCAGGAGTGTGCCTGGTGCCAGTCCCCTTTGTCACGACAGCCGCAGCAATGTAAGGAGAAGGGCCTTGCAGGATGCAGGACAATACTGGGAAGGAAAAGGAGGGAATCCTCGACCTTGGGCCAGGGCCTGGTGGCAGACTATTGAACGCCGCGCGTCTCGACAAACCACAAGGAGTAAAAATTCTTGGAAGCTGCAAAGGTTGCAAGTGAAAACAAAAGATTCTATCGTGTAGGAAATAGAACAAAGCGCAGAGAAATTTGTTTTGTTTTCAGAGATAAAATAAGCAAATAGCATTCTGCTAGAGTCAGGAGCACTGCGCCCTTCAGACAGAACTGACAGCAGAAAGGAGGGTAGAAAAGCTGGAGTGAATCTGAAAGCAGGTAGGAGAGTGCTCTGTAACTTTTCAAAACTTACCCTGAAGTCAAGCAAATCCCTCCTAAAAAAAGGACAATGACATTCTCTATTAGAATCTAAAACATAAAATCATCTATCTAATAAAATTGTAATGATGTAATCTAATAAAATAATTGCCTTTTGAACYCCTAACTGAGGCAATAGATAGAAGCAAATGAATCACAACTACTGAGCTTTGCTCAGTGGGTGATTAAAAAAGCCCAGTCTGGAATAACTAGCACTGATTTCTTTAGACTTCAGTTAAAGTAAGAGTAAAGCCTGCACATATAAGTGGCTGCAGTAAAAGACACTGAGGATGGTGTTATTGGTCCTTGTAGACTTGTTAACTTAATAAATGTTTCACAGCTGACATGTGGAGTATTTTTGTCCTTTTTAATTTGTGTTTATATCAGCAAGATCTAGAAAAGTGGCCTTGACTAGCAGACGCTTAGCTATTTCTTTCTTTCCTGTTCACTTCTGATCTGCAGATCCAGCGATTATTAACTCACATCTAGAAATTAATGCAACTTCTTTTGCACCAAAACTCCCAGTGTACTCTATGTGCACAGCTTTTGCAACTTTGTGGGTGTTCCTTTAGGACAGGAAGTGAAGAAATAAATCACATCCAAGTGAAATCACAAGTGGAACTTTGGGTTGATGGAACATTACCCAAACTGGAATTTGGCTAGAATACCAGGACTAGCACCCCTATATTTTGAAAAATACCGTGACATTTTTAATGACCACAAGTGGCCAGAACCTCAGCTTTGTTCCTTATCCAAAAGAAAAACACCTTCAGGAGCAGAAAAGCCCTTAGAGCCAGTGAGCAGAATTCACTCAGAGGGAAGAGTGCCACCTGCTGAAGGTCCGGGGCTCCTCAGAGCAACCGCTGCCATCCCTTGGAGACGGCCGTGGAAGGCCTGGCTTGCTGGCAGTTGCAGTCAGCCTGATATTAATACAATCATTTTCTTTGTACTGGCTGGTGCTGTCCCATTTCCTAAGTGTCAAAATCTCCCCTTGAAAAAAAAGTGCCTAGACAGACTGGGGGGGGGGGGGAGCACAATGCTGGTACTGCAGGAAATCRGCAAGGGATCGGAAGGTTTTGTGACGTGAGAAGATGCTCACCTTTCAGCACAGCTTTGGGTTACCGTAATCTTTGTGCCAGCAGCCTAGCTGGTTATTACCCTAAGAGACCGTACAACTCGTCTTTTTCTTTCTCAATAATTTCACAGCTTTCAGTCCCTGCTGGAGTTCTCCTTTAACCCCTTTCTCCCCGCACCCTAGTCTTTGGTTCCACTGCCAAAAGGCACCGGTAAAGCACTCTCATATTTAAAAGGGGAAAGTTAATTGCAATAGGCTAAGGACACATGCCTTTAATCAGCTCCTTTTGCCTTTTGGACTGCGAGTAGCATAACACCTGAAAAAAAGAGCACCTGATACGGCTGTTCCCCTTCTGTTTCATAGCACTATGTAGTCAGTCACCAGCTACTAGGAGCTCAGATCCAGTAAGAGCAGTAGGAGCAACCCACATATTCTCTCACAGCAGGTGCATTATTCCCCCAAACTACTGTCATCGTAGTGGCCTCTATGCACAGACCCTCTCTAGTACAATACCACTATCTAAAATGATACAAAACATCCAAGGAAGGGGAGGGAGTCCCTGATGCATTCAGTAAGATAGAGGAATGATGCTGGCCGACAAATAAACAGGGCTGGTTTTGTCTAGGCTCAGGTATTGTAATCCTTACAAGAGAGAATGATAAAACCTCAAAAATGAAGTAGGATAGTTAGTATACAATGTCTTCCCTCTGATGTTAAGCAGATCACATTCATGATCTACAGAGTAAACCAGTGCAGGGAAAGGGGGAGCAGGAATCTTACCCAGCTGGTGGGCAACAGAGGCACTATGCAGTTTGAAATGACTCAGGGATGGGTATGTGGCATGTATTTTTCCAGGCATGCCTACAGCAAAGAGGTTCACTTGGTGCTCACAAATCAGCCTTCCTTTCCCTTGTACCCTGTTTAACCCTATTTATGCTTGCCATTTTTCCACTTTTTTACCTAGTAAAAAAAAGAAACAATTTCAGTTTCTCAGCTGCTCATAAACTCTTCTACAACCTTTCTGTAGAGAAGAAATGGGAGGGGGAAGGGAAGAGCAAATGTGGCATTGGCTTTGTGACTGTGGTTTTTGTTTCCATAAACCTTAGAGCACAAGAATGCATGAGATATTTACACAAATCTTTCCACAATTCCTGTGGCCTTTGGGAGCATTGCATTTGCATGACTTCACCACTGTGGCTGGTTTGTGCTTTCTCAGCAGCATTGCCTGCAACAGGGAGCAATCCTGGCCATTCCCAGTAGTGTGCCCTCTCCCACTCTCAGATCCAGTCGCACCAGTGCCTGTTTAATACAAGCTGTGTTAATGCAGGAGTTCCTGTCCTACTTGTTGTCCAGATTCTCAGGGATGGTACAGGAAGTTTCCCAATTCATCTCGTAAATACTAAAAGAGAAAAATGTTATAGTCAGAGAATCTGTTTGTCATGTACACCTTGAAGGAAACACCATGGGAGAAGAGAGGGAGAAGCACACTTCTGAAAGGTTACTAAAGTGAGGTAGAGATAAACTGGTCAAAAATATAATGAAAAATGCAGTCGACAGCCCAGCTTTTGTATCAACAACCCACCTAACACCTATTTGTCCTGCATCACATGATGGTGGGAAGCAGTATACTGTGGAGACAGTGTCTCCAAGAGAACAGGCTACTGAATGAGAACTTGGCTACTGGGCCTCAGTCCTCTGCCGCCCCAATTGGTGACTTGCAGCAATCACTTTAGTTCATCTATACCCCATTTTCTCAAACTAATAAAGGGATGTTTCTCATCCTTTGTAAAAGACTTGGACTCAGTACAAGAAAAGTGCTATGTCAGGACAAAGGCATTATTCCCACTGAAGAGGAATTTCAAGTCACTCAACACACGCTCTGCCAGTTGAGGAAACAAAGCCATGATTTCTGCAAGGGAATATAGTCTTGCCCATTCTCACTATTGCAGCTGTGACCATTTGGCTATGGCAGCCCTGGCTTCTTCAGTGCTAGCAGAAACCTCTAAAAGGAAGGTTGCATTTTGGGTGTTTGTTTTGGAGGATTTGAAGGGAAGGTTAGTGAAGGAAAGCACATGTTGCAACTCTTAAGTCTCAGGACTGTTGCCATGGGCTTTCCAGGGCAGCCAGGTTGCTTGAAACTATGTTCAAAGCCATGCTGCGTATCTCTTCCCCACTCTGACTGAGCCTGTGTGAGATCCAGCCCAGAGGCAGGAGTAATAGCAGATTCATTTGCAGGAGTTAAACACTTGATATCAGAACCAGTGTGTAATGACATAAGGCAGAAGCATAACCACAGATGGCTTGTAAAAATTCAGCTTTGTCCCTCACAAGTGAATCCATAATTAAAACTGTAACTATAGTCCATTGTACTTATCCAGCAGGAGGACTCAGTCCCGCTATCATCTGAGTCAGCAAGTTTCTCTATTTACAGTAATCCTTGACTTTGTCTTTCTTTCATTATTATTAAAACAATTTAAAATTCTTTAATGTCAGCCAAGTGGTGTTTTAAATTATATTTTCCAGAAAAAAAAGACAGTTGAGCTGTCAGAGGGGAACACTTAGTTATGTTATAGTTCAGCCTGAGACACTCTGGTGACTCTTAGAAAGTGTTGAAATTACAGGTTTATGACGTACACAGTGTTGAAACACCATGTTACTGCAACACTAGGTCCAACACGAACTTGCAATTTCAACACTTCCTAAGTCTTTTGTAAACCAACAGAATTGACCAAAACAAATGTAAATGCCCCAAAAGTCTATAACAATAGGCTGTACAATAGAACAGTATGAAAAAAACATTTAAATTCCAGAGCTGCTACCCTTATACAGGATAATCATTCCCAATGTTTAATTTATAAAAAACCTGTCATCCAGGATTAGCTATTCTCACAGCAAGACACCGGTCTCAAGAGATGACTCGTCTGATCTGGTGCGGTAACACCTATATTCTTTAAACTTGCAAATCAAACATTTTCCTTGGTGTCACAAAATGGTATTATTAATCTTCAAAAAATCCAACAGAAAAGTACCTGCCTCAGTCTAAGCAAAGGATATGCATAATCTGCCTCCAAAATGTGCTGTCCTAGAGGCAAACGGAGACCATAATAACAAAACAAACACGGGGATAAAACATTTTCGACCAAAGGGAAGCTGCAATATAAAAACACAGCGAAGCTGGATATTTAAAAATACACCATGGCAGTATTTCAAAATACTATTTGTTATATAACCAACACGCAACGGAGCAGACAGACTCGTGGCTCTCGTAGTGTTTGTAAAATGAGGAGAACACAGGATTTATGCTCGACCTCTTCACACATTACACTTAGCTCATTCGGCTTAATTTACAAAAGAAATGAGTTTTCACTCAGGGAGCTGCTCAGAAATAGCTTTATGCCCAAGCTCCTGTAAGAAACTCTGATCAGAAGATTCCTAAGCCTGCCGAGCGCCCTGCAGAAGTAAGCAGAGATGCAACTCCCTGGAGCACTTTGCAGAACTGTGGCATAAAAAGAACATTGGATTCCTGTCTCAGAGAATAGACAGAGGATTGTGTATATGATATATTCGACCACTTTCAAGTAGGGAAAGAGATTAAGTAAAATTCACCCTCACCAAGAGTCTACATAAAACCTATGCCTCATTGAGGGATTAAGTGGGACTTAAGTGGACCTAGGCCTCCTAGAGAAAGCCTACATGGAGTGAGTTTCACATATAGTACATACCCTCTTCAACATGTGAGAAAAGCATGGTAAAAAAATGGAAATGAAATGAGAGTTTTAATAACACATTTCCTTTCGCTCATCTGGCTCTGTTCTGAATATTTAATGCTAATTTAGTTTGGAAGGGGTAGAGTTTGGAGTTTGGAAGGGGTAGAACAGAATAAACATGTTGTGTCTACTGGGCTGTAAACATATAGCCATCTACCTATCAGCTTGGGTTTCTCTGCATCAGTCAAAACTGGAATAACATCAGAAACAGCAGTACTGGTGTTATATACAACTACAGTTCTAATTTATTTTTAGAGAACATAATTTCTTAAGATAGCAAAGAGCTTACTCAGAAAATCATGATAAATTATAATAGTCTCTCTTCTCCATGATTTCTTACAGAAGCTGKTTTTTTTTTGGACTGTTGCAATGAGCTACATACTAGGAAGAAGGTAGTTATGATAGGATTTATTTGTAGTTGTGAGCCAAAATACATATTGCCTTAGATGAGAGTCAGTATTATCCCAAAGAACCATACCAACTGAGGTTTAATGAAATTGGACCTGGGTGTCAGATTTTAGCTGGGTAAAGTTAGCAGCTGGGATGAATTGGACCAGAAATGTGCTGTGTAACAGGATTTCACTGGAATCCTTGTGCAAAAAAAAAAAAAAAAAGAAAGAAAGAATGTGGAATATGTCACGCTAACAGTTGACAGTGTAGCTGCAATACCAAACACTAAATAAATAAATTCCATACGTAACACAGGCACAGAAAAACTTTTCAGGAAAGCTCCTCAGAGCTGCATAGCCTTGCGTCTATAAATCTCCATTAAATCATTTTGAGTGGGGTGAGTGTTAGAGACAGAGCTGCCAGAAATAGCTCTTTTCCTGCAAGATGTAGAAAAGATTACAGCTGAGATTGAGACAGTGGGGTGGGGAGGGAAAGGGGAGGGGTGGGGGGAAGAGAGGCAAAGGAGTTGAGCTGGAGGAGGCGGGGGAGCTGTGAAAGGCATCTCATAAAAGTCCCATTTGTTGGAAGGCTGCAGGAAGTGGAGGCAGCTTTGGCACACGTGTCCATGGTGCTAAATTAACTGTTAACACAAATAATCAAAGTGCAAGGCCCATCAAGCCGCTGGCGCCAGCAAAATGAGGGAGCGGCCAGGTCAGCTCTGCCTCTCGAGTTAGCCAGCTAGCAGGTGGAGACCAACCAGGGACTTGACAGGATGGAAGTGCTTACAGAACACACTGACCCACTGACAGAGGAAAACACCACTGCACTCCCGCTTTCCAGCTATTGTGTGCAGAGAGCATTTGGTGTGTATTTTTGTTTTGTATTTATTTATTTATATATATATATATATATATCAGCAAGTCCCTGCAGTTGAGAGCTTGGACACCACAGGATAAGTTGCAGTACAACTCAGTCCTTATTTGGCAGCAGTGATGGAGGAACAGTTGAGCAAAAGAAAGGAAGGGTTATCAGGCACAAAAGTGCCAATCACCCTCCACCACTACCCTTTGGAAGAAAAATTACTGCTCTTCAGAAGTAGACCCTGAAAAACAATATGGGCAGGGGTATTTCTACCTGCTTTGTTTATTCTTCCTTTTGGAGAGTCCAAACCCCCATTTTGTACTGTAAATCTTGCAGATAATTTGGCAGATATCGTGGTAAAGCAGCCACCCCAGCAGTGAAACACAGAAACTCGTAACAGGCCACACAGACCCGTGCAGAGCAGAGGCAGATGGTATGACAGAACTCACTCCTACTGAGTAGAATTAGTCTTATAAGCAAGTAGGACTGGTGCTAAAATCAAATCTGGACACACTGAGGTTCACTGAAAGTCTCAGATGATCTCATTGTATCGCACTGTGAAAACAGAGATTGCTCCAGCTATCGCCCTGCCCCACTCGTACTCCGATCACTCCGTGAAAAGGCTGCCTGGTGAGCAGGTTCCTCTGTACTGAAATATTAAGAGTCTTGTGCTAGATTCATGGGCTGCTTTGCTCAGCTCCATGACACAAGACAGTAGTAAACCCAGCTTAACTGCCCGGTAAAGCCAGGTTTACAATTGCCTTGCATGACCAAACTACTGCAAACCAGTCACAGGTTAGTGGTGAATGAGGCTCTGGAATTACAGGTATCTTTTGCCTTCTTGCTCAGGTGGAATAAATACAGTGAGATGCTATAATAAATTACATAATAACATGCACACGTACTATGCACACACATAAACACACTTTTTTTTTGTTTTGGTTTGGTTTTTGTTGGACATACACATATTCTCTATAGTTACAGCTATGGTAGCACGTATTCACAAAAAAGCACTAGCAGTTACAAGGAGTTACAATRGAGAACATGTATCTTTGCTTAGCATAAAATGTACTACATAGAAGGAAACCCAGCAATAAGCATCCTGAACCAAATTATTTAATGGTTAAAGAGACACAAAAATATATCATTTCAGTGTGGATACACATAGTCAGAGCATCAAAACAACCTTAATTCTGCCTTTAACTCATAACTGACAGTATAAAAATCTAATGTATCTTAAAAAAAATTATGGGTCCTTTTGTCAGATACAAAGTCGATCAAAAGACATATCACAGTTCTAACATATTTTAGATCAGTGTCCCTAATATAGTAGATCATCTTTAGCTGACTTGGTAAACTCAATCTGAGCCATAGCCAGCTGCATGAGCTCTGCAAACAACTTTCAGGAACTTTAGCAGTGGACATCTGATGCGATCCAAGGACCAGGTATAAAGATATTCTGCTTATAAATCAGTTAGATTTGTGCAGATTTTACAGGACAGGAAAATGTAAGATCTCTAAGGAAAAGAAAGAGACAGAGACAGAGAGTCAGAGAAAGAAACAGAGAAAAAATAACACTGATAGGCCAAAATTACTTACAACTCCTATTTGCCCCTATCTTGAGACCTGTTAAACCGATTTCACCAAAACCTTCCATGTGTAAAAGTCAACTTGAAGCAGATAGAAATACAGAAGTTTTCTGCAAGGAGGGTGGTAAAAATTAAACAAAACTGAAAACTGCAACTTAAACCAGGAGTTAGGTGGCCCTGATTGCTACCAGGTTTACCTCTATAATCACATTATGGTCCCCATTAAAGATACAGTTTTGCGTGAGCGGGTGGGTGCTTGCGTGTGTGTGTCAGAGAGAGCAAGGGCTATCCCAGTTACTAAATTAATGGAAAAGTTATAATTACCCTAAAAAAGGAAAGCCAAGCACTTCCTGAGTAGGCAGGAAAAGAATAATAGCAAATTTTACAGACTAGAAAATACTTGTTAATTGAATAAGAAAATTAAAAGTCCATAAAACAAAACATGTATGATTAAGAGTCCCGTTTCTGACAATAAGCCAAGTTAGAGAAAGAATGTCATTGTTACAGTTTGATAAAAACTATTGAAGATACAAAGAAACCAAGTCAGAAAAACACAGTTCCAGACATATAAAGATGAGATAGCTCCAAAGACATCAAGACTGAGTAAGAGCTAACTTGGCGCCTATCCTACAACTCATAAATCCAGCCAAAATTTGTTATGAGAGTTTTCAAGTATATTATAGTTAGTACTAGCTGTGTCATGTTTAGCATAGCCAGCTAAATGGCTATCCCTTTTCCAATATGCCTTTTTGTAAAGCTACCACAGCCTAGGCTCTGATGTTCCCTGTGTCCAGACTTTGGGGTAGGGCTCTGCATAGCACTTCTCTTTGTTCTGTTCCTCCTGGTGTTTGTGGGACCTGCTAGAGTGTGGCACTGCTCCATCTGGGCCTCCGTTTTCTTTCTGTGAATACYGTGGAATGAGCAGAACAGCGCAACAAGAATTTGGGATGTAACTGACCTGAACTCCAGTGAGACAAACGCACATGGGGGCAAGTAGATTTCCCTCTAAGTAATACAAAGTATATCATCCTGCTGAGGAACCCCCTGCTGATTTACATCCCTCTGACATAATGAGCCACCCCCCATATTTACATATTTATATTTCCGAACTGTCTTCCCTTTTACTTGACAGGGAGGAGTTTCTCTTCCCCACTGCTCAAAGCAAAGACAACATGAACAGCAAGCCTGGATCCATTTGAAAGGTCCTATCCTGGGTGATTAGGGTTCAGAGACTTTTTTATTAATTAAAACCCAAACACTAGGAAACCTCCACCAATACTGGTATATGAAAATCATAGAAATACTCATTTCAATCATTTTTTCTGTTCTTGGTAAGACTCACACTGTTCAGGAATGGGAAATATTAATGCAGCAAGACATCAAAAACTTTAATAAAAAGTGAAAGGAGAAGCAATAAGGGTTTACCAGAGATAAAGAAGTGGGTGGGAGTCCACAGACAACGTATTCTGTGAAGAGGTACATGAAGTAGCTCTTTATTTCTCCCCATTCCCTTTTGTTTGTTTAAATCATTTACCATGTACCTTTTGCAAGCTAAATTCTAAACTCCTGAGGCTACAGAATCGTATTTTCAGAACTCGCAGCATAATGCCCAGCACAATTGGGAATGATCTGTGAATTGGCCCCTACTTTTTATGCAAGTAAAGAACATCTACTCTGCACAAGAGGAAAGTCGAGAGCCCTGTATGACACCAACCTTGTGCAATGTCCATCCCTAATTAAAGCTCTTATATAGGATCGCTGGTAGCCGGGACTCTGAAGCACAAGGGCACCTGGGCTGCAGTATCAAAGAAGCATGGTTTGGGATGGAGGCCACCTATCAGCACACTCTCTCAAGTAGAAACAAAATGCTGTGGATTTCTGTTGCTTATTCCAGTGTTTAATCTCCTGCAGTCATTTCCCAGACAGCATCAGGAAGCTTCTTTCTCTACATGGTACTACATGCCTGGTAAGAGCAATGGCCTACCAAATACCACGTATGTTAAAATTTTAATTCTCAGACTTAAATCCTTTCACTCAACTCATCCAAACAAATGTCAGTTCATATAACCCACCATATAATGCAAAGAGATTACCAGAGCTAGATCCAAACAATTTTTTCCAGCCACAGTCTGACACAGCATCGTGGAGCATCACTAGCTCAGACCCTATAACAGTAGCCTTGTTAGTACTGTATGGCACCAAAGCAAACTAGCCCTGTTTCCCTGCCTCCACCTGCCAAGCAGGGTGAATTGTCTTGGCTTTAGAGCTGTACTGAAGCTTTCAGTTCCCAAGCTAGCTCATCTGATGGTGGTTCAGGGATGTCTGCTTTGCACTACATTAGAGAGAGGCATTTTCATACCTCCTCCTTTCTCCCAGCCATGACTGCCCATAGATGCAAAGCTCCTGGGACACACTGAAAATGCCAGATAAGAAGTCTAAGAATATGGAAAGGTCAGACAACCAGCCCCCATCTATGCAGCTCAATCCCATGTGGTAACAGGATAACCTTGAATCTCCTTGCTTCAGCAGGAAAATATAAAGTTCATTTTTTCAATTTAGCTTCCTCACAGCAAAGATGAAGTGAAATTGGCACACCCATGTACAGCATTTAGGACATTTAACTGACACAAATAGAGGCAAAAGCCAAAGTGAGATACTCCAAAGGCAGCTCCTGTCCCAGTGCAAACAAGTAGTGTCCCAGGCACGCCCCAGTGCAGGCTCTGCTACCTTACTTCCCCCAGGTCCTGCCAAGCAGCAAAAGACGTTTCCTACTAGCCCTCCAAAGGCTTAAAAACTGTTTGCATTTGACCCATAGCCTTTAATGAACATTCATTCCATATGGTAGAATGGATTTGGTGTGGATAGCTCTCCTGTTCTGAAACAGGTTAGCAAACATTTAACCACACAGACTACAACTTTCAAAGAATCTGCAATTCCCACCCAGTTCAGCCACCATATCAGTACACCCAATGAAAATTCTGCTTCATTTAACTTTGAGTTCTCGTATCTTCAGCAGAAGTCTAAGGGACAAAAAAGACACTAATAAGATACTGTTTTCTAGGGCATCTGGTAACATGGCTATGACTATGGGATCTCAGGAATGGCTCAGGATTACAAACCACCATTATTTCAATTCCGTCTTTGAAAGAGGCAATATACTGACAAGTAAACCCAAGAACTCCCTGTTTTATAATCTAAGTGTCCACCTATACTAAGTGAGTGTGGTTTGCTGCCTTTAGTTTCTAGACTGCACGTGATCCTAGAGTCACACAACATGTAGGCATAGTTAATATTGCCCAAGTGGTCTTAAATAATCATTTAGTTTTCAGTTGCCATTAATCCACAAAAGAAAAGAACAGGCAGCCTGAACTAGCACTTTCCCAGTTCATTCTCTCATGAACTGTTTTTTCTCAATGGAATTGTGCACAAGCAATAAAGATAGCTATGCCAGGAGAGGAAGGAGGAAAAAAGAAAGAGACTTTTTACTCCTGAGGACTTTTCTTCTCTCCTCATGCCTTTCTGCATGAAATAGCTCCTTTTTTCATTGCCCAGCAGGGGATCCCAGAGGCTAGAGGCAAATTCTCCCTTTGGTCTTAGAGCATTCATGATGGATTCTTGTTTTAAGAAGAGTTTATTAGTTGTTTGCTCTTGAGTATTATATCATCAGCAATACAGCAAAGTTGTTCTCATTCTAAATTTCGTTTATTCTTTGGCACACATGAAATGTCTTGGGTTACACAGCCAACATCCCTTTACGCACCAAAGTCAATGAAAACCTTTCCATTGGCTCCAATGGCGCCAGACGAATTCCAAAGCTGCAAAGGTGCTGAAAAAATGATCTCTTTGGGGCTTAACTCTGTTTCCACTGGTAAAATTCCCACTGACTTTGATAGGAATTTTTTCAAGACCACTGATTTAAAGGGCTTTTTTAGAAACCATGAAACTATTCAATTATCATATAAGCTTCTGCTTGATAAGGAATATTCAGAGACATTGAAGTCTGTTTACCTTGCACTTTGTTAATAGAAGTTATCACCTAATAATGTCTTGGCTACTGTTTATATTTTCACTACTTAAACTATAGTTCAGACAAGTTGCTATAGGAATAGCAAAAGATACAATATTTAGAAGAAGCATCCAATTAGAGATAGCATCCAGTTAAATTTTTAAAACATCATAGGGTTTCAAAGCTCTTCACAAATAATGGAACATTCCTGATCAGAAATTTCACCAGTGAGGGTTTGCACCATCTGGATTTATTACCATATACAGCCATTTTCAGTCCCATTTTTATCTAAGCTTCATAGTTTGGGAAAACATAACCTAGTCTCATCTTAGTGCTTAACTTCCGAAGGCTCATACAGCAAGCAAAAGATTCCTTTGATGCTTTTCCAGTTTTGAAATAACACTGACATGCAGAAAAAGATCCATTATTCAAAAAGACTCTGTAGACATATGCACTGATTAAACAATATCATTTTTTCTTTTCTCTGTAACTCTTTGCTTTATAAAGAAAGACATTTATTCATGCACACAGAAAATCAGTCTTCCATATACATAGGGTCTGGGTAGGAGATGCTTTCTCTTTATTTTATTTTTTGTTGTTGTACAGCTAGGATTATTTTTCCCCTCCCAAAATAGTTTGTGTTATCATGTATTAACTTCAACTAGTCCAAGAAACTACAACCAGAAAACTCTCAATGTTCAAAGAGGGAAAAAGGCACCTTTTATCTTATCTGTTCTACACATACTTTAAATCCTGAGTCTGACATCATTGCTGGCAAAACCTTCACAGTTACCATAGAACTAACAAGTTCACTACAGTAATGAGCTTCAAAAACTATGCTGACAGAATCTCTCTGTTTCCAGATGTCAGCATCTAGGAGCTGAAAATTCTGAGCTTTACCCGATATTTCTCAGAATACTGATTTTAACTTATCCACTTCCTATTGCTTTGTTGTCTGTTAGCTTTGGAGACAGAGACAGAGACAGAGACAATACAAACAACCAGGTTTACTTTGCAAAGAGTTTCAAACTCAAATTTAGTTAAAACCAAAGTAAATTATTTCAAATTCTGTCAAGCTTGCTCTGTATACTTGATAAAAACAACTAACCCTCCTTTTGGTTCTCTGGGAGAGAGCCCCCACCACCCTCTGGGGTGGAGCTTCATGTCTTTCAATATATTACCTTATAGTACATAATAGAAGAGAAAGAAAATGCAGGTTCCTCGAAAAACATAATTTTTCACAAATATTTCAACACCTATTTTAAGAAGTGTTACACATCTCTAACTATGCTGCTAGCATCAGAATGGGATCTAGCTACGCCAATTAATTAATTGGATAGACTGGCCATATTTACTGCCTTTCCAATTTGCAGTGAATGTCATGTATTGACGGCTGATATTTGGGAATAATTGTTTCTACAGAAAAAAAGATTTGCAAGACCTTTGAATTTTCTTTTCAAGGATAACAGGATGAAGTCATTAAGGGAAGTCTGTGTCCTGTTATGCACAGCAGAACACTCCCATCTGCTTTCTTCACTTTTGTACAGTATTCCTGTTCTTACACAGGTAACACATTCTGCAGGAGCCAAGAGCCAAGTATTTCTTGTGCATTCACAATCCCAATACATACAGTATTTGTCCAAAATTTTCAAACATGAGCAACCTGCCATTAGACCCCTAAATCAATTTTTAAACACCTAATTAAGAGCTGTGATCATCGGAAGTGCTAGCAATCATAAGGTTACAGCACATGCTCTTTCCTGAACTCTCTTCTCACCAGCATTAAGGCAAAGCAGAAACACTAGCACAAAGGCCTGAAAAGGCAGAAGTAACACAGCAGCCTCCAGGGGCACTAGAGATGGCACTGCAACAGAGCAGCAGGTGTTGAGATCTTCCTCTCCTACTCCACTATAAAAGCCCAGATTCTACCTCTATCATTTTTTTTTCTGAGATATTCATTCTTCATCTTGATTTTTGTTTGTTTTGAGCAAGAACAAGACAACAGCCTCATAATGGCTTCAAATACTGCCATATATGCCACAGGTAGGAAAGAGCTGGCTAGTTGTTTGGAAAGGGAGCCACTCTGGGAGGTAGGGAGGGGAGAAGGGCAGCCTTTTGTCTGGAAAGACATTAAGGGCATTTACACTGGTGCGCAGATACCTGCATGTATAGGTTTAGCGAGAATTAACAGTAAGGTTAGGACTAAGTCTTTTGTCCTTAGGGTGTAGTAATTGCCATCTTGGCATCTTCAGTGCCATGCTTTATGTTTGAGCTATAAGGACTTTCATTGTTTGTTGTCTGTAGGGGGGTTACTATGGCAAGTTGCAGTTTTTATGTGTGTATGTGTGTATATATATAATATGAATGTAAATTATTAATGTAACTGCAGTACTGATGACATTTAAAAAAGTGTAAATAAAATGTGTGTTAATGATGCGTTTATGATGTCTACAAGGATGAATCAAAATGTCCTAGTGGTGCTTAGAAAACTAGAGGAAGTGTAAAAGTGAAAAACTATGTCCCACAAGCGTGGGGAGGGGAAGGCGGCAGCAAACATGAGGGAGCACCACTGCAGTATGGTGGCCCCCGGGCCCCTTGAGGCCATTACACAAGCTCTTCTGCTCTCTCTAAGCACCATGACCTTCTCTGCTTATTAAATAGAGTTGTTTTGTTTTCTTCGAGCTAGGATGATTCCTGCCATGTATTTGATATAAGAACCTCTCTCTGGTGGTTTGCAAATATTTGATCCCCTGGGGCTTGTGATGCTGGATCCACTAATGATTCACACAATGGCATTAATATCATTCATGGATGAAACCACACTTCCTTACCCTACAGGGTGAGAGCAAGATGTGAAGACTGTGGCTAACACTAGGAAGGAATTGGATGGGAAATAAAAATTGAAGTATTCAGGTCAAAAGACAGTGGGTGGCTAAATAAAAATCCGTGATTTCTGATCATTTTGGAGGTGGGGTAAACAATAGAGATTTCACCCTCGAATGCCTGGGGACCCAGCATTAAAAAAATAGACAATAAATGACCCCCCAAGTGAGCAATTTAAAACCATTCTCTTTGAAAACAGTTCTTGAAAATGAGTTGGCAGAACAGTTAGATCTCCCCACAGCAATGCATCATGAGATCACGTACAAGGAAACAGCAGAAGTATCAAAGCATGCTTTACTAGAGCATGCCCTTAGTTGCTCTATTCTCTTAAACTAGGCAGTCCAGACTACCGCCTATGGCTGAGGCTGTGTGAGGAGGTGGGTAGACACTGCCAGTTAAACAGTGGCTCAAAACCTTCTCACCTCCAAGTAGGAAACAGTGCTCTTAATTTTTAATTATTTAAAATAATCACAGCAGACTGAAAGTGGGAACTTACATTTAATTGTTAATGTACATGCAAATTTTGAAGGAACACTTTCCATACTCATTTCCAGGGGAGCTTCCACAGATAAACATTATGAGGAAGGTGAGAAATAACACAGGAATTTAGGAAATGACAACTTCGAGTAGGACAAAGGGATTGAATAAGATGATTGAGACTGGCATGCAGAAATATCTTTACCCAAAGCAAAAAAAGGAGGTCTAAACAAAAGAAAAAAGAAAAAAAATCCCCTAAGAAGAAATACGTAAGAATTATCAGCCTCAGGGAGATGCTAAGAGCACCATTACCAGAGTGATTAGCTCAGAAAAACATGCCAGAGAAATTTCCAGCAGAAAGGTCTGTTCCAAGCCTGGGACAGATCTAGGTGACTCAGAGGGCCTTTCCAGCTCTGGGATGGAAGAAAAAGGGAAGATTTCCAGTTCCTCGCAAGAAGAGAAACAACACTTGGATCAGATACCAGCCTAATAACTAAGGTGCACTTTTTGTAATCTTGAAATGTCCAGACTGAGAAAAATATACATTGTTCACTGGTTAACAAAACACAATAACTGTCGAAAAAGTGACTTGCATCTTGATTTGTGCATATAATTTATACGCAGGAGAGTCTCAGCTCCAGCTTCAGTTTTGTGGGTGCCAATCCTACCATTTAAGGATTTGATCTTGGAGACAGCTACTCCTCTGAGCCACGCCACTGATGTAATTTCCCGGTGAAGTCCCCTTACACCCACAAATCAGGTGCTGAAATCCCTTTGTGGGATAGTAAAAATGCTGGCATAACTAACTGCCAATGTAAAATTATTCCTGAAAATGAGAGGGACAGGTCAAAGCCCCTTATAAAAACAAGCCTTGGTGGCTACACAGAAAAAGATTATATTATGCTTAGCTAGCGCGTTGGCGTAGAGAACAAGGGACTGAGACAGTCTTCCTCAGTATGCCCTCCCCACAGCCCCAGTGTTGGGCAGACTATATAGGCAACATTTCAACCTCAAATTCATAAACAGATCAGGATATACTGGAGGAAAGAGAGTGTGGTTTTTTTTTTAATAAAAGGCAGGATTAGGACAAGATGTAGGTGGGGAAGGTGTAAAGCAAGCAGGCAGGCAGTCCTCATTCAGCTTCCCTCTTACATTCATTGCTCTGAAAAGTGGACAAGCCTTAGGAAGAAATAAGACACATGGCTGTGGGTAAAGGGGGGGAGGAATTAGAAACTGTAATTCAATCTAATATTTGAGGCTTGGCAAATGCACCTATGGGATTTCATGAAAACCCCCGAATCTTTTTCATTTCGGAGCAATTAACCAGATCCCAGCATCGCTGGCTCCAGTGAGCCGCTTAGCTCTCTGTTTTATTACCCATTTCCTTTCCCCCTCGCCAGCACTAGCTCCCATCCTCGCACTTGGGAAAAAAAAAGAAAAAAAAAACCCCACACTGTTACAATGCCACAAAGGGGCCACCACAAACAAGTGCCAGCCAGTGCATTTCAGAGCAAACACAGAACACACATAAATGAGGCTAACATTTGGATTAAAACACTGTTGTGTTCAGGCATTTATGAGTGGCATAATTAAAAACATCCAGCCGTAATTTAATAGTTCCCACCAAGCACAGACATAAAGTCTAGCAATTTTTTCCCTCTGCATATTTAACCCTTAGAGACAGAAGGAAGAGGAGGCGGGAGGCAGGGGGAGGGAAGCAGGAAGCTGGTGAGAGACAGAGTTCTTTTGAACCCTTTTTTTTCCCTTCCTTTGTGTTACTCTATTTTGCTTTTTACCTTCTCTGATCTTTTGCTTCTACAAAGAGAAAGCAAATACATTCTGGATGCTATATAAATAGGAATCACATTCAGATAGCATTTTTTTAGTTCAACAGCATTGCGGCTGGGTATGGGATCCTCAATTTGCAGAGGACAACATCTGTAGCTGGATGCTCTGATTCACAGTTTGTGAAGGTGCCAGATTTTTCAGGCTTAAAAATCAGCTACTAAGAAGATAGACTAATTTCACCACTATTACTCAGCCTGAGTACAGTCTTTCCATTCAGAGTGGCCCTCCTAAATCAAAGGCATCAGTCACTGAACTAAGTACAGTGTTAGGACAATAAGGATCCAACCAGCATTTGCAGCACAAGCTAAGTATCAGGGACACTACGCTGGGTTAAAGTCCCTGCTCACTGTGTCACTTAGGATCAGATTTGTCAACATACCAAGGTGCAGAGAGGCATCTAGTGGGATATTCAAAAAGAGCCTATATAGCAGATATGAGAGTGACTAACCTGAGTTAGGTGGACGGTTCCATATATATCATTAGAAACCTGAGTCTTTTAAAGATCTGGACCTTCACCTCTGTCCATGTCAACTCCCCATGGGCAGATATGGGATAATAATAATTTCCTCCACCCCAAGGTACACTGCAAAGAGAAATGCATGAAGGATTGGGATGTGCTCAGATATTGCATCAAGGAAGTTAATAAAGTGTAGAAAATCTGCACTTAGCCCTGTATTTCTAGATGCTCCAGTCTTCATTCAGGCAAGGATCCCATTACCTTGACTCAGTTACACAGCAAGACTTCACTTGAGTAAGGAACACAGAATCCCGCTCTTATTCTCAAAGAGTGAAAATTGAAGGAAATGCTTTGCATAAATTCATACTCATAGTCAACTGGGTCCCAATTTTCTATCAATCAGTTGTATATGTAAAAATTAGCCTAGAACCTTAAATCTATTACTCTCCAGAGACAGAAGAGTACCTAGGTATATAAAAAAACTCATGATTATATTTATATCACTAGCTGTTCAGCTCTACCATTTAAAGATGCTTCTGTCCAACAGGATGTATGTGTAAAAAAATGGGGAGGGGAAAGGAAAAGGACTTCCACAGCAGTAATGTAAAACAAAGGAAAYCGAGCAAAAAAGCCTCTTCTACATCTATAATTTTGAATTTTAAGATTGGTCAGGCCTCACTTCAGCCTCTCTTCTCCACATTCACCGTCAATCTTTACTGTGAAAACTTGCAGAAAACATATTTCAATCTTGCCATCTTGAAGAATAAGAAAAAAGCACATAACCTTGAAGAGGTTCTTGACTACTAAGAGAAATAAGAGAAAAGAAAGAAAAAAGAAGGAAGAATAAGAGAAAGCACTCAATATTATGAAAGGCAGCAATGCCATGAACTTGTTCCAGCTCGGTCAGAAATAAAACTTTGAAAGTCCTTGTGCCTAATTGCAAAGCAGCAATCAAGAAGGCTGATGATGCTCACAGAATGGCTCATGATCAATATATAGAGAAAAGAACTGTGAAGGACAGTTTTCTAAAATATTTAAAATAATGAATGACAGAAAATTATGACCAGCTCATAGATATCTCACTCTCATTATACGCCTGTCAACTTCATTATGAACTACTTGCTCAGCTCTACTACCAGGTGAGAAGAGCTGTTGTTTGTGTCAGCTATCATCAAAGTAGCCAATTAACCACAGCTGTGGGGTAAAGCAAAGGATTGCCTCGTGGTTATAGCTATAGCTCTGGACTTGCAAAATGTAGAACAACAGGATCATAGAGAAATTCAG
Source organism: Apteryx rowi (assembly GCF_003343035.1). Taxonomy (NCBI): domain Eukaryota; kingdom Metazoa; phylum Chordata; class Aves; order Apterygiformes; family Apterygidae; genus Apteryx; species Apteryx rowi. The sequence continues at coordinate 1,071,754 of NW_020448486.1, read as the reverse complement.
GTTGGAAGGGATTGCAGGAGGTATGTTCAGCTGCTGTGAGATGAGACTCAGGTCTACATTGCACTTCAGAGCACCAAACACTATGATAGTTCTGGCCTCCCGGAAACCATTTAGTTGCAGAGCAGAGCAGTGCAGTGCAGTGTGATGCCACACACAAGTTCTTGCTCAGATCTGACAGCAGTACAGCCCCGCAGCTGCAACACATGCCTGAGAAATAAAGAGGAGCCATTAGCATGGTACTATATGGCAATGATGCAACTATATTGCTTCTGGCTTCCAGAGTCATTACTGCAGTCTCTGAACCCCATGACTAGAGTGTAGATATACCTTAACCTCTCTGCATTTCCCCTTCCCAACAATAAAGCTTTCCAGGCTGCTGTGAGAAAAAACTAAATTTAAGATTCTGACATGCTCAAGTACTCCAAAGAGGAGACACATGTAGGTACCTAAGATAGATAGCTTTGTGGAAGGGGTTAGGTAAATAAGTTCCAAATGAAATCCCACAAACTGCTGCTCAGGACTACTGAAGTGTTGTTTTTGATTGCCACTTTATTACTGCCTTTATTGCCTCTCAAATAGATTGCAGAGACGATGGCATGCCAAGAGAGAAGAATGAGCCCCCCTGTCCTAGTAAAATCATGGGTTTCTTCCAACTAGAAAGCCTAACCCTGATCTCTTTTTATATAAATAAAGTCAGAGCAGGTCTTGCACTGTAGCAATTTCTCACAATGTCATTTTAAAAGTGCTCTGCTGCAAACCTCTCTGCAAATGAAAACAATCCGTCTTCCCAAGGAATCCTGCGGAGTGTGTAAGTTTTCAGGCAAGGCAGGAGTGGGTGATGCTGAAATGAAGATGGAACAGGGTGACACAGTACACCAGCACTTCATGAGATCTGTTTTCTGCGTACTGACTCTTACTAATGAGAAAAAAGCTCCACTGTGCCTTAAACATCATGAAATTGCAGACAAGAACAACCAGCTGACAATGTCTGCCAACAGTATTTCTTTTCTTTTTCTTTAGTTCCATGTTAAACAGTGAGCACTGGGCTTGCGTAACACATGTACTGTGGACTGCTGACATGAAGGCACCCAACCAGCACACTAACAGAGATGCCAACCTGATGCTTTTGGTGTTCTGCTGTAATGATAAAGTCCTGAGCATACAATGTAGGACAATAATGATATACATTGCAAGATATTAGCATCATAGTTTTCCAGGTAAAAATATTGTAAGATGTGAAAAGCACTAAAAGTAACAGTCAAAGGATGAACAGTTTCTGTGCTTTACTGAGTCACAACTGGTATGCTGAGATTCTAAGCAGTGCTAGCAAAAAAATGTTTTGTCTTAGTTCCAATAACACGGGCAAATTGGAGATCAATAGATTGAATTTATATATAGAACTATAAAAGTGCCAGCAATATTACAAATAAAAAAAGCAATCATATCTGTTCTATATGTCCTATGTAACTATAACATTCAGATATTGTTGTAATGAGAAACATTTCTGTCATACAACCTGAACCAGAGGTTTCAGCTCACCTAACAATGTCAGTAACAACACTTCATTATATAACACACTTGTTACTTCAGAAACCTAGACCACCACCAAAACGCAGCCACTTCTGGACTGGAAGTAGTCATCTGACTCATGTCTTGCTGCGCAACAGTTACTGCGGGACATAATTATAGTCAAGAACTCTGCAACAAACCACCGCTCTTAGGAAAAAGCATAGTGGCTTCTTTAATGTCCACACAGAGCAGACAGGGACTTGGAGTCCAGCCCTGCAAACTTGACTAAGCACATTGGTAAGTGTATAAGCCATGCCATGAAGCTTCCTGGCACAATCATGGTAGAAAGTATGACACTGAGTTGTGTGGAGCTGAATTCACACTTACAGTAAGGGCCTCTGGCACTGTAAAGTAGTAGATACAACTGTAATTCACACTTACTCGGCCTTTCCTTTTGCCAAACTGGTAATGGTATAAATAGGAATCAGGATCCAAGTTTTGAAAGAATGAACCATTGTTTTTCTTAAGTCCATGTTAAAAAAAAATCCCCCTATGTTTTTCTCCTACGTTTTGCATGCTAGTCAGAATGCACTTTCCTGGGAAATGCATTACAATAACAGGCAATGTTTAGCATCACATTTGAAGTGTGCACATCCCAGTGATTAAAATCCAGGCAACAGAAATAAACACATCAGCAGGACATGCTGCACAGCACTGAATTGGGATGACTTTTTTATGGCTTTCTCGAACATTAAATACTGTGTGAGAAAAACATTGTTCAAACTTAACCATCTGTCTTTGGTTTCTTTTGAGTACATTACAATCATCAGCAACCATTTTAAGCCTAAAATCAGTAAACCTGGTTGTACTTGGGGGACAGTAATTGTGGCAATTAAAAGTGGCTTATGCAGCAATAGAAACGTTTTATTTATTTTTTAAGTGAATTTATTAGAAACTTGTTGTTTTTAAATGCACTACTCCATGATAAAGTGGCACAGTCTATTATGCTAAGCTGAGAGAGAAATGGTTTCCTTGTTAACAGTTTTCTAGATACCAATAATTTTTTCCACATTTTGAAGTGGGAGGAAAGGTTTAAATTATTCAAATTTTCAAAGCTAAAGACCTAGAGGAAGAAAAAAAACCCTTGAGCTCAAGGCCAACATTTTGCTTTGACAATTTCAAAACATATCTTTTCAATGTGACTTCTTAAATATGCTATTAACTTTAATTTTCTAAACAAAAAGTAATTTTGAATGGGAAAGCCATTCAGTTAGCAACCTCCAAAACATTCTGACAGTTCCAAAATTTTATTTCCACAACACTTTTCATTTCAAGATATTTGTGAAAGCCAACCCTTTCCCACAAAAGTCTCAATTTCTGTGAATCAGCATGTTCCACATTTGAAAACTTTATTACAAGAATGACACAAAGGCTCCCACCTCACAAGGCCTCTTTACCAAAGAGCCTGTTATTCTCACACCCTGCTAAGAGCTGCCACTGCAGCAAGCATGCTGTCTTTATGTTCTGCCTCTTATTGAGAGGCTATATCCTGCTACCAATGGCAGTTCTAAACCAATATGTCACAGAGACTGCGACCTGCTGGCAGAAGTGTTAGGTGCTCGCACAGTCACAGTATCTGTGACAATTTGGTTTGTGCCACACTGTGAGGCCACTCTGAACTGCCTGCAGCTTTTTTGCTGCTGAAACAAGGAAACTGCACACACCCTGCCACAGCGCAGGGATAGGATGGGAGAGGGAGAAGGAGGAAGGGAGAGAGGAGCGCTGCTACATGTACAGTATCTTCAGGAGGAAGAAAGAAAGAAAAAAAGAGCCTAGAGGTAGAGCACACTCTACCTTTCATCCCGCTACCCAGCAAAAGTCCTCTGTATCACCAGCAAAATGCCAGAATCGAACAGAGAGGAAGAACATGGGGTAGGAGAAACACTGTGCCTGCAAGCATCACCTCATTCCTACCTCCTGAGAAAAGTTTCAGAAGTTTTAGACCCTTAGAAAGGTCACTTGGAGTAGATCGGCATGAAAGGAGGAAACCGGCCATCCCACTCAACTCCTTGAAATCTCATAGCGCCCCTGTACAGATGTACCATAGAAGCCATCAGGACAATCACATGTGATATCACAATTTTATTTCAATAACCCACACTGAAATTGTCATTCAAATGCTGATGGGACCCATCATTTGTCCCACCCCTCTGACAAAGTAACTCTGGCTCCCAGCTCATCCCCTGGGCCTCTCTGGCCAACTCCCTGGTCACAGCATGTCTATTACCTCAGAAATGTCACTTTGAGGCTCCCCAGCCCTAAGATCAGCACAGACTGCTCAGTAGCTCCAGCTTACAGCTTCCCAGGGATCCTCTGATGCTCTCAGACTCTGTGTTTCCTGTAACACAGAGTTAACAGCTGCTTTCACTACTCTTGAGTTCTACATCTCAAAACCACATCCCAGGCACAGAAGCTGGAAAAAAAAAGCCTTAATCCAGGGTACAACTTTCTGCTTTGCATGTTAGACCTGCTCAGGTCCTGAAAAAGTGACCAGCTGGTTGGATGTGCCAGCTTCATTCTGTAGCCTTACTAAAGAGTTGAGCCCATACATAGTGAAAGGCCTTTCTGAGATACAGACAGTTCTGTATCCAAATAGGATAAAACCAAAACTTGGTTTCTGAACTGTGTGCACAAAAATTTCCCAGGCCATCCCACTCTCCCTTTCTCTAGCATTGTTGGCATTAGGGGCTTTCTGTGTGTCTTAGGTGATTAAAGCCACCCAACCTCTGTGCCTTATAACTCCACCCAAGGCATGTTGTAATTCCCTAGAAATGCGCTGTTTGTCATGTTTTATTGTTTAATTGCACTCTGGTTTTATTTTATTGATACATGTCTGTTTCTTGACTAGTTACGTGTGGGGTTTTTATGCCCCCACAAAGAAGACCAGGAGTACGCATGCCCCACAACTATTGTGACCAGAAATCTCATGTTCAGCACCTGTCTTCTGCTTGCCTGAGTTGCTCACGCTCCCACTAAGGGAGATGTGGCCTACCAATTTTCATGATGCTGGCAGCAAAGCCTAAATTTTTCATACCTCAGAAGGGACAAAGTCATCATGTTGCATTGTACACCCCCAGACTCCTAACTCTGAGTTATCCTTTACAACACTTTGGTAATTCCTTAAAAAAGTAGAAGCAAACAAAGGAAGTGAGCATACTTGGAAATATTCATTTTACCATTTTGGTGCAAGCAGGGATGTATTTTTCTTGGTAGATTTTTATTCCAAGAAGTGACATCAGCAGACTCCAAAAAGAATGAATGAATAACAGATCTAAGATGTTAATAAGCAAAAAAAAAAAAAAAAGGTGAGCGATCTGGTCGGTTGTTATGAGGTCTAAGGAATTAAGTCTGCACTTTCTAGAAGTAGGCAGTTCTTAAGATGCAGGAAAAGTAAAGCAGCCTGAAGCAGCTAGTTCTCAAGGCTTGGCCTAGCTGAGCACACACAGAAATTTGTGGTAGTACTAGACAGACTGGCAAGGTAGCATCCAGTATAAGGATAATTATTTTCACATCTAGAATCCCAAGGTCATTACTCATGAATTCCCATGGAAATTCATTAAGCAAAAGTTTGAAGAATTCCCCCCAAAATGTGAAAGTATCATAAGGGTATTTACCGTAAGTTGCAAAATATAATTGAAGTTGGATGGTATGCTCTAAAATGATTCCTATTTTTATCAACCATTCTAAGCCTATTCCTCTTTTTATTTTGCTCTAGTTTGATCAGCTGCAAGATATAAACCTTACCTAGCTGGGAAATCCTTTCAAATAGGAAACTGCATGTTGAGAAATGTGTAAGGAAGGAGGAATAAAAAGCACTCTCTTTAAACATCATTTACCTCCTTTCATATTGCCCTTTCAGATAGGGGAATTTGCCATCTGGATCCAGCAATGTCTTTCTGTTGCCTGATTCTGGTCCCAGTTGTCCAGAATTTCCCAAAGCACAGCACTTTAGGCATCTAGAGCTCAACAATAAAATAATTATTTCTGTTTTGGCACAGTTTGTTTCAGTTTGCAAACTTTCAGCCTGAGTCTAATGTGACTTACAGCAGTGTCAATATGCCCATCCAAAAAAATAATGCCAGGTAAATAGAGTTGCTCCAATTTATGTTAACACAACAGACATCAATATGTGTTCCTAAAACTTTTGGTAGTCCAGGGGTAACAAACAAATGATACAGATTTCATTATATAAACATATATATACATATATWTATGATTGATGGATACTGTTGACAATTAAATTTGTGAAACAGTCAAATCTTAAGCACAGGTTGGGGTAATTGTCCTCATCCTGATCCTAGCAGAGCCTATAGAATCTATGCTTCCATTAAGGAAATAATAACAACCTAGTCCTTTTGGCTGAAACACTCCTTCTGAGTGTGAAATTGCCAGACATGAACCAGAATGCTTTCTGAGTCTGCAGAAAGACAGTCTGAAACAGTAACTGCCAGGGTGTCTCTCTTATGTTAATTGTTAGCTCAAAAGGACTGCCTTAGGACATGGAAAATGCCCATGTTGTTAACTATTTATTGCACAGGAAGGAGGGGGAGTCTCACTCTTCAAATCCTAGAAACCATAAGAAGGAGAAAAGAAAGCTAAGGTAACTGTTAATAAAGTTCTGGCTAATGTAGAATGACACTTGCATGAGAATACACCTCTATTCCCTTCTCAACAGAACATGATGTCCACTTTTCACCGTCCATTCTCTCTCTCTTTGGTTTCTAACAAAAATTAACATTAAAGTACTCTATCTTTAAACTAAGGATTTGCACATCAAATGTCAGTTAGCAAATTGATTTTAGAGCTAGTTTGTAACCGCTAAAATAAAAGATTATTAAACATTACATTGAGTGTCAAAAAATCCAAGGATTTTCCCCGTCGATGGTCTAGGATAACTTTACACATTAAGAGATAATGAAACAGCTTCGTAAGTATTGCAGGCTGCTCACTAGACTGTTTCCCTAAGAGCTTCATGTTTTCTTGGTTGTTATGGCACAACACATCAATCATGAAACTTTTCAAGTATAGCCAACTTGAGGAGACTGTGAATCCCACAACTGCAGGCCAATTGGAGAGGCAATTTGTAAAGTAACTTCTAATTACAAACTAGATTTTTGAGGGGAAAAGTTTCATTTAAACATTTTGATGCTTTTATCATTCTTTGAGCCTGCTTTTTTTTAATTGGATTGGCTTCCTATGAAACCAGTCAATGCTTAAGTAAACGAACAGTTATTTACCTGGCCTGTTACAAATATCAAGAAATCTATCATATATTTAAGTAAGTCTTCTTCCTGGAAGTTCTGGTGTACTGAAGGGCTCTTCTAAATTTTCTAAAGCCTTTTTTGGCATTTTAAAAAAGTACAGGCACCACCAATTAAAAATACAGGTATCAGTCACATCAATCACTGCATGTTTTTTTGGCATGCCGCAGAGAGTTCTGACCATATTAATATGACAAAACTGGAACTGAAGCTTTGTAGAAGCCTCCTTTCCTTACGTATAGTGGAAGCTATCAGATTTTTCAGAGGAATTTATGATTCCATATATCCCATAAAATAATACAGAACAACCACTAGAAAGTCCTAGTCAGCTTAATTTCTTAGCTGAAAACCTGCCTAGTACTTTTGTGCATTCTATTCATTTCCCTAGTTCTCCAGAGTCCTTTCTGAGATAGGGAACTAAAACTGCATGCAACCTTGGTATATGCAGTGGTACAACAGTGGTTTCTGTTTAGTTCTCTATTCCCTTCCTACTCATTCCTAAAGTTTATCTGCCTTTTTGACTAGCTGTGAGCTAAAGTTTGCATGGACCTGCCTGCAACTATTTCGAGATCTCTTTCCTGAACAATAACAGCTAATTTAGAGCCTAGCATTGAATAACATTCAGTTGGGGCTGKTTTTCCTCGCTAGATGCATTATTTTGCATTTATTAACATAGAGTTTCACCTGCCATTTTATCTTTCAGTCATTCAGTGTCATGATCTTTTTTTACAGCTCTGCAAAGGATTCTCCTGCCTGAATAGGCCARCCTTGTCCTTCATCCTCCTCTCTATATCTTTTCATAAAGACACCAATAGGCCCATGTACCCAGACTAACCTAGTAAGACTGTGCTGGAAACCTCCCTCTATTGTGCAAACTGACATTTCTACCCCAAGTCTTCCTCAGAAGGGAACTTTCCCACTTTCTGAGCATAATTATGGCTAAAAGGAATGGTGTTGGTGGTGGACCATGTTTTTTGGAGAGGCAGTATACAGCATCYAACTGTCCTAAGCCAACTCCTTCAGAAAAACTGATTAGAATTGTGAAGCAAGGCTACAAGAGCATGCTGCCTGTCTTTCATGACATATATCCCTGTGCCCACTCACCTATTCTCCATTAGAGCTTCTATTAATCTACCTGCTACAAAGTCAGATACTCTAGACTGGCAACATAAATAGATAGCTTACATCCTCCAGTCCTAAGGCCTGGACGCATACTCCAGTTAATGATTTGGCAATTTCATATAAACTCTTGGGTAAGCGACACCTGTCCTCCAAATTTGGTAATGATCATGTTATACTTTTGGCCTAAAACTGTTCTGCTTCAATTTGAGACTATTTATTTGCTTCACCTCCTGCAAAAAAATGCTGCAGCATGGAAATGTTTGTGAGCTCCTCCATAATGAATATCAGCACAAAAAAGATTTGACTGATATTTTCTGCTATATTTATCTTCTTTCAAGCATTGTTATTACACTCTTTCCATATACTGATTTTACAGATGCCACAGTAGAGTTTCTACTTCTAGGGTGTTTGAAAGAGAAGACTTAATTTATTACTCTTATGCCTTTGGCAAATTTTCTTCAAAAAGTCTTTTTGGCCTACCTTACGGTATTTGACACGCAACTTATAAAAGTTTATTCTCTTCTCTACATTCTTTATTTGGAATGACTTCCACTTTTTGATTATCTTTTATTTCTATTACTCTTTTTTTAGTCTGTTTAGAAACTATTTTTGAAAGTTAGAGCAAAGGGATGCTACTTATCAAAAAAAAAAAAAACTAAAAAAACCTTTATACTTAAACTTCATGGCATTACAAGAAACTTACCATGTGGGCTGTTTTAATTTCCTTTCACACAGGCTTCCTCAGTTTTATTTAGTATCTATTTTTGAAATTAAACTTTACAATGATGGCTTGTTTCTGGCTTTTTCTCTCCCACAAAAATGTTGAGTTTCAGTACAGGGTGATCACTATTGCACTGACTCTTTGTTAGTTACCTTTTGGACCATGTCCTAAGCAGTACTCAGGGCTAAATCAAAAGCTGTTTCTCCTCTTTTGTGTTCTTTGGCTACTAACTCTAAGAAATCACTGATGGTGTCTAAAAAAAAATAGCTCCACCTTACTTTACCCCTATGTGACATTTACGCTGTCTACATAGGAATAGTTGAAGTCTTTCATTATTATTGTTTTATGTCCTTCAGGTTTTTCTGCTCTCTTTTAGTTACATTCATTGTTAGTAGCCTAACGGGGTGATCAGTATTGTAACCACAATGTTATATTCATCATATTTAGAACCCATCGGGATACAGCTAATTTCTGTAGGTTGTTTAACCCTGAATTTTAATGTGTCATGCCACTTTTCCAGCAGCAAAGCTAATCTGTTATTCCTATCTGATTTGTATTCTAATATTACAGTGGCTGTCCTTCCTTCTACCATTCGTATACTCATGTAAGTATCAGTTCAACACAAAGAAGATGCTTCCAGAGGGCTGAATAAATTCAGGGCACTTTGTGGCTGATGGCAGACACTGGTGTATCACCTCCGCCTGCCTTCCAAAGCAGTGGGAGAAGCCAGGTCTAGTCCTGCAGCTGCCACAGTGGCACCAGCTAGGCTGATGCTAGGTCCTCCTCCCCATCTGGTAGAGAAGACAATGTCACAAACACAATCCCATATTAACATCACTACAGTGATTCAGGAGATCCAATAATCCTGCTTCACGAGCTGAGTGCAGAAGGAGAAAGGAAGTCTTTGACTTCTGGTCAGCAAGGCATGCCCCAAGTTTGAAGTGAGGACCTGGACAGTTTAAAAAACAAGGGAGGGAGACAGTATTCCTCTCCTACCCTACCTCCTGAACAAACTCTCTCAACACTGCAAACCAGCACATTTTAATAATTTTTAACAATTAGAAGTTATTAATATGGCTGTTTTCACTGAAGAGAGCTTACCTTTTCATTTAGTAATGAAATACAGGAAAAACCTGCAGAGTTTAAACATTTACCATTCTTGTTAAGATATGACCCATTTTTAATAATAATGTTTATTTGAGAAAAAAGCCACAACATGTTAGTACTTTAAAAGAGAGGAGCAACAAGTCCCTTCTCCCATATTTCTCTTCTGTGGTACAACAAATCATTATGACTATTTAGACTGGCCTCCTGATTACACAGGCTACAACTTCTGGTTGATTTACAGGACATATCTTTTAGAAAGGCATAAAACCTTGTTTTAGAGACTTCTTGTAGTAGATAGTCCATTATGTACCTTAGTAATTTTCCAATAATTACTTACCCTTGCTTAGCTTATTTTTCAATTTATTCCCAGGTTAAATCTAATTAGCTTTAAATGTCCAGCCTTCAGATTTTGTAAACCCAATCTGCCAAAGTAAAGAACCCTGAAGTATCATCTATTTTTGCTCAGATATATATTTTAAAAATGGAGATCAAGCCATCTTTAGTCTTTTTTTTTTTCTGCACAGACTGAGTTCTCCTGTTGTTGCATTGAGGAAAAGCATGAAGCTGAAAGGAACCAGAGCAGAAGCACAGTGGGAGTGAAGAGAACAGTGATGATGCCAGTGTTGATTTTCTCATGTTTCCCCAAGGCAACTACTGTCCCAGTGTCCTATGATGCAGTGAGATGCAGCTCACACCCAAATCCTCCAGCAGCTTCAGTTAAGTCCTCCAGGTATCAAAGCCAAAAACAACATCATGGGTGTGTCAACTTTATTAGTGATGATTCAAATGATCACACAAAAGAAGCTTGTTGCATGGCTCAGCAAAAGATTATTCTAAGACTTAAATCCCAATCAAAAGTATGGGCATCTTGTTTTGCTGTTAATTGTTGGTTATTAATAATTACTTATATGATTCCACACATCAACATAGCATTTAAAAAAAAAAAAGCAGGATAAGATCTGTACTTTACAATAAACCATAATTTTAGCAAAACACCTGCAGAACACATGCTTCTGCACTGAAGGAAATCAGTAAGGAACCTGGCAGCTTAACAGAGCAGATTCTGGGTATAAAAACAAACATAGGATCTCACTTCCCCCAACTCTATAGCACATGTATTATGTGTACATGCGAACAGGGTATCTCCACTCCACAGTCCATCATTTGAATAAAGAGGGCATCTTTCAGCTGCTGAGGCAGCACACAAGCCAATCAATAGTAGCCTTTTTTGATCCTGTTAGTCAAGGGAGTCACAAATGCATTCCTAGTTCTCCTTCCTTGGCCTCTGAAAGGCAGGTACTGAGTTTGCAGTCTCCCTCTACTACTCCGACCATCATCCAAATGGACAGATGAGAAGGAAGAGGCTCCAGAAAAAAAGCAAATGCAAAGAGCAGTTTCAGAGGACCTGACTGGTGATAAAGAGAAAGATTCTGGCTTAAAATTTCAGATTGTGACCAGAAAAACAAACACAGTAATTTCAGCTGAATTTCTTAACAGACATCATGTTCTCAGTATGCCATATCCAAGAGTTTTGGTTCAGGGAGACCATCTGTTGAAGTCAGTAAGGCCTTCCTCCACAGTAAGGACTAAATAGGAACTGAACTGCAAGACAGATACAAGGTGCAAAAGAAGAAGATGAACTTATGTAAGTAGGAACTGATGAGTACAAAATCTGTGGATTTTGAAAAAAAAAAAAGTGGTAGAATGTGTCTGGAATTAGAAGCGTAAGGTAGAGAAATGACAGAAATGTACTATAATTAACGAAATAAGCTTAAGCCTGTTCCCAGCAGCAAAACACAAAGTATACTTCCTTTTCTATCTGTCATGCTACAGCAATGAACAAATCAAAGCATGTAAAATGTCATGTAAGATCTGTGCTGATTTATTTCTTTGACTTATTATTTTTCAAAAATAGTCACCCATAAATAGACCTGAATCTAGTCTGCTATTGCTCTTCATAGGCAGGAGGGCAGACTGTAAGATTGGGAGATTATCAGATGCTATTTCCCCACAACGCAGGTGGTGCTGTGCTCCTGGCCCTTTCAAATTGCTTGTGCAAGCTAGACCAGCATATCAGAGACTGGGAAGAATTAACACCATTGCAGTACTAAGAGTCCACAGCAGTATTAGCTACACCAAAGAAATGGACTGCATTTCCAAGTTACCTTGAAATATAAGAATATTTCATGCGAACATGTAGATTCAGTTAAAAAAAATCAGTGACCATAAAGCATATTACTGTTTCCAAAAACTATAGACTGAATAAAAATAATACAAGGTAAGAACAAGATATTTATCCAAAAAAAGAATCACAAACTGGGCTTCTGAAAACTCTCTTTAAGACAAATATATAATTTACAGAGCACAGAGACACTACATTTATCTGTTCATTATCTGCTAATTGTGGAAGTTTAATTCTGCTCAACTTCAGTATGTGTAATTCCCATTAATGACAATGGGGAGCTGTGAGTGTACACTGAGAGAACAGACAGTATTGTAAATAAAATGCTGATACAAATGTTCTGCTTTCTAATAATTTTGCCCCCCTCATAGTTTTATGAAATTATTTAATTGCCTGGATTCATTCTTGGATATATGGCAAATTTTAAGGACTGTAAAAATATAAAACTAAGGAAATTAAATTCTTGAGCATAAACAATGTGTGCCAAGGTTGTAAGAATGATATAAAAGATAATCATTATATAGCAATGCCTTACAATATCACTGTAACTATGGGGCTGTCAATGTTTCCTTTCGAAGTGTATACCTCTTTCTAACAATACATGCAAGTTCTGCTGAAGCAGCACTGGGTATCTTGTTACGAGCACTGTGTGACTCTTAAAAGTCATTTTATTCTGATTAAAATGCAACATAGGAAAAATTTATTTTTGCACTCTGCACTCCTAGACCTAAGATGATGTGCACTTATAAAGGCACAAATACAGATGTGCCTTATCATTTCTAATACATGCTGATGTTTTAGAAAAAAGATGAAGGGATATTGAATTATGTCTCAAATTCCTGGCTCTCTAAACTGTAACTTCTTTCTCTGCACTGTACAGGTTTGTGTTTTAGGCAGCTGGGATTCTGGGTTTCCTATTTCAGTTCATGCAGATTGCATATTTTCACAAGATTTATCTTAAGGTCTTTTCCAGTCTTCACAAGCATTTTAATAAAATTTCATTTAGGTGATTACTGATAGAAACTAATAATCAGACATTTCTCTCATTTGATCAGTAGTTCAAAATCAAACACCAGCTTATTAATAATAACCAAAATTTACTTCTGTTCGTGTTTTCAATGGCTATTTAGAGGATATTCCATACAGTCCAAACAGATATGTTTATTTTTACCACACTGTTCAGAGGGCACTAGTAACGAATCCTGATGCATTTGGGGTTAGACCATTCAGAAATGTACCAGTGAATTTTTCTGCTATCCTTAGCCTATATAAATATCCTAATCATGGCATATTATAATCAAAAGCTAGACAATACTGAATTACTTTCTGCCCAACAAGCAAAGTAGATGACAGGCTAATAGTTAGGGCACTCTAAGACCTCCCTAAATCTGTATCTGTTTTAAGCATAGATTTCCATAGTCAAACTGCTGACCACTATGGATCTCCATGAAAAGTTTCTCTCCATCCACCGCATGGAGAATCCAAATGCCCAGCATAAAACAGGAGGACTCCACTGTGGAAGGTGAGAGAATAAAAATTACATAATGCCATGTCAAACTGTTAACAGCCTAAAACCATTGCTGGATCTATACCTGTTTATGCCACTTGCTCCCAATAAGACAGTTTCTTCAAAAGGGAAGTTAAGCAGCAAATGCAAAAAGAAAGTTTACATAGGAATCCTCTGGTCCTACTGCTACACCATCAGTGCCACAGCAATCGCTTCACGACTCCCATGTCAGGAATAAAAATGAATGATCTCAATGTAGTCACTAAAAGTGAACCTAGCAACAAAATCATCGGCTTAATGAGACTTAAATTCAGTGAAAAGCTTTATTTTCGTCATTTTCTTCAAATGATTTGGGCTCTTCAGAGGCTTTTTGGTTTTCTTTTAAAGGCAAAAATGCATCTCTTGGAAGTGCCTATTTCTTTGACAATGAGAAAACACTGAATTCAGACATTTCAAATATTCTACTTTCTATTTTTTCTCCACAGACATAAGAATACCTTAAAAAGGAAACATTTATTTGGGACTACTGACCCCCTGGAACTAAGGAGCCATTATGAGCTTCTGATTTAAGCAAATATACAGTTTTACTTTTACCTTGTCCCCCCGTCACCCTGTCTTCCTCACTGGCTTGTCTAATCACTTCTTGCTCAGATGGCTAATATTATACCCCAGTCCCCTGGGAGAAGGGACTGTCTTTGAAATGTTTATTCAGTCAGTGCTTAGAGCACAGAAAATGCACTAAAAATAATAATAAAAATTTCATTAAAATCACCCTCTACACTCCTAAAACACCTCAAGGGGAAAACTATGACAAATATTGAAACTCGGCACAGTGACAAATGACATGCTTTCTTGTTCAAGCACAGAGCTTCATGAGCTCTCTAAAGAAAATGCATCAGAAGGAGGTCCCAAGCACCGGCAGAACCACCACAAACACACCAGAGTCCACCAAAGTCTAACTTTCTCCTCTCCACGCTTTTTGATACGTGGGGCTCGTATTTTTTCTGGATTAAAAGTGGTGACGCACAGCAGATCTCCCTGAGCTGCCCTGCTCTCTGCAGCTGGGTAGCAGCCGCATGACTCCTTGGTGGGCCTGTTACAGAGCCTGCCTGGGGACTGAGGTCTCTGGGGCGGGTCGCTCCTGCCAGTTCTCCAGGCGGGCTGCTAAGGCCACGAGGGCAGACCACCCAGGCTGCTGCAAGCACTGCCATGGCAAACTTCGCCACTCTTGCAACACACTCAGTTCCGTGCCTGGGGAGTCGCAGGTGTAACTAGTCGGTCACTTTTCATCTCTAGACCCTGCCTCAGCAAAACACGTACACATAATGAAGTATATACTTACACACTGCTATACTGCAAAGCAACACATTAAAGCTTTGTTCTCACAAAGTTTTACAAGAAAAAAGCAGGTAGGACAAAGCTGCAAGCATTTTAATTTTTTCTGGAAAGATGAAAACTTAGAAAACACCACAGGAAAAAAAAATCCATAAAAATACACACAAAGGCCTTTTTGGCCAACCAGAATCTTGCACTAACCATTTCAGTACTGACCCGCAATTTGTCTTCACAGAATATTGGGAACTTGTGCGAGTATGCAGTTGGTTGTGTAAGCTTGTCCACTCAAACTAATGTCTAATTTGTGAAAAATTTGCCCTTACACTAAAGATTCCAGGTTATTTTGCAGCCTCTAAATAAATGAGCTCTTTATCTGTCCCAAGGACTACTCATACATCTTGGGTGAGTTGAAGGTGAGTCTCTATTTATTTTTTACTCCTGGCATTTATAAGAGGAGACAAAAATCAAAATACTGATGTTACTTAACAATTTATGGTTTTACTTATCATATACTTGAAAGTATCTTATATTTGCTCTATGAGCTCTTTCATCCTTACACATTTGTCTTATACACCACACATCATTTCATAGCTACAATAGCACTTGGAATCAGCAAACATCTTAAGCCATTGCTCTTTGTCTGCAAAATGATGTGTGCCAACTACAGTGTATTAGACAACGAAACACTTCACATATTATTGGCAAAGTATATAAGCTGCTAAAAATGGGACCTCACAGTCTTACATCCAAACACCTGGCAAAGTTCAAATGAATTCCACAGGTTTGGTAAAAGCCCATTTTTGGTCACTTATTCACCATCTACTCAGAGACATTTTAGTTGTATAGAAGTGAAATATTTATAGGTCACTGTTTGGGAAGGAGCTTCTTTCCCAACACCCTCAGCAAATGAAAAGCAAACCAAAAAACATCRCTTAACATTCTGCCAAAATAAACCTTCTTTGGAGGCTGAAAAGGTTTGGCAAGACCGCAATACAACCAGTGTTTTCTCTCCAGTTTTTTTCCCAGTCACTGAACTCAACTAGTGTCAGCAGAACATCATGAAAAAAGTTTTTCTAAATACCTCCTGTTCAAGGCAAAATTAGAAGCTTTGTCATAAGTGAACCTGCTCATCGGTTCCTCTCTTCAGCCTAAAAAATTCAAATAACCTGGATGAGTTACAGAGAACTTAATGATAACTCCCAGGGTCAAACCTCAAATTTTGAAAGTCTTGAAGCCTGCCCATCTGTATGAGCACCTCTTCAATGGGGCTGCTTCTTTAACTTCAGAATGAACATCACAGAGCTCCTTCATATATATGCCACAGCCTGCTCTTGCAGGTTCAAATGGTTTGAAATTCCCATTTGACTTCAAAAAGTCCAGTGACTGCTCAGCAGAGCTTTTGTTTGCTAAATGTGAAGAGCATGCTTTCTCCAAACCAAACGTTTTCAAGTCTGTGGTATATTTTGCTGCACAGGCAAACTCATGGCCTTCTGTTACCTAGAAAGCTACCTGCATGCCCATGCTGACAGAAAAAAATTCTTTGGGGATCCAAGGTCACCTGAGAGTGGCTTGCAGTGTTATCACAGGAATCATCTTTTCCTAGTTTGATGATTTTAGCACACAACCTTGTACAGCATAATGCATCCTGTCAAAGCTACTATAACAGAGTCTCTTAGAGATGAGACACTAATGGACAGGAGATGCATAAAAGAACTGAATGGATCTTTAGTGATCTAAACATGGATAACAAGTTGCACCAAAAGAAAATAATGAACTCAGTGTTCCTGTCTAATCTGCTTGAGCTCTATAGGAGGATAATGTCCAGCACACTCTTGGGGGTTATTTAAAAGCCTAGTAAGAGACTGAAAACACATAGCAGAGAACGATCCAGTCCAAAAACAGGAGAGTCACGCAAGGATAAAGGCATTCAGAACCTCCTGCATCTAGGACATTGGCTGAGACCTGTGAAAAACAAAGTTATTCCCATCTGACAGCTGTTTGGTAGCCTATACAAAATGAAATGGTTGTTTCAGCGCAGCTAGTCAGTAGACAGATGTTTACATTATAGATGGAACCACGTGGCAATCTCAGCAGAGAATCCAAGCAGTTTTGCTGGGTTAATTCACCACGGATAAGAGGAGAAAGTTTMCAAGCTTGATACTGCTCACCCCCGCCCTTATCATTCATGGGGTCAATCCAGGTCACAGCAAAGATGTCCTGCTGGAAGTGCCTAAACTTCTGCTATCTGTTCTGTTTGCAAATACAGAAGTCCAGACAATACAGCATTTCACATAGACATTAAATTAACATTTGTGGGCAATTTTTAAGCAATAACAACCACTCTTAAAGAAAAAACTACACAACACTTTTTTATACTCCTTTAGCCCCCTTAACAATTTTTTCTTGCAAACTGGCTTAGAAATGTGAATAATCCCAAATCTCAGTGGCCTTGGCCCCCTTGAGAGCCAGGCTTGACACATGGACTAAGCTGCTCTTGATTTTTTTCCCCAGCGAATGTACACAGACAGTCAGCTACAGCATGTTCTTCAGATGATTTTGCTCCCAAAAACCACGCAGGCAATGCATCCGTTATTTTAAGGAGAATGCTCCATGAGGGAAAACTGGCACATCTGAACTTTAAAAGGGCAACACAGGCCATTGCTACTGAAATTTAATATCCAAACTACTTGCTTTAATCAATTTGTGGGTTGTTAATTGTCTGTATGTCTTAAAGAATGGTCATTTGAGATGCCTCCTACTGAAGAAGAGCACTAAGTTTTAGTCATTGGTGTTTTTATCATGTTGCAGCTACCTCTCTGTCAATGTGAGGTGGCCCCCATGGAGTACAATGAGTCTGTGCCAGTGTCAGGGCCCTAACAGTCTCATCTGGGGCCTCCCCCAACCCCTTGCCCATGGCACCAGGACCCCATTTCAGCTCGGCCCCAGGGCCGTCAGTCCCTGCCCCAACAGCGCTGTAGCAGTGTCCTGTCTGGCCATGGACCACAACCCGCAGGGTGACTGCCCAGCCTGGCCTCAGCTCGGCCCCGTCACCACAGCCCTGCCCAGCCATCACGGGAGCTGATCCTAACCCCAACCTGCAGACTGACTTCCTGGCTTGACTCAGACCTGCTTCATCACTGTGACCTGGCCTGGCCATCCCTGCTCTTGGTTGAACCCGGCCACCTTCTCTGGACCTGCTGTGCTCCCCCACCAGGTGGTGGGACAGGCCCCAGCGTCGAGGCCCTGCCGCCACCAGGAGCCCCCAGGGAGCCCCCAGCCCACGCAGCACCCTGACAGCCCACGAGCGCTGCAGCTCCATCCATGGGCTTGTATGGGGGATCCTTCAAAGGAATAAAATAACACATTGCCCCTTCTGGAAAACACCACGAGGATCAACCAGCCTTTCAGCAGGTAATTGGGGTGGGGAAAAAAAGAGAAAAAGTATTCCACGTATTAAGCAAGGGGCGGCTGTAAGCACCGTACCTTGAGACGCTTATGTCTCGCAGCCGTCATTTTTAGTTTGGCACAAAACAGACGGAAAGCGGCCAGGAAAGGACAAGCGCCGGCTGCG